>NC_138769.1:465508710-465901210 GCF_965119305.1 Pelophylax lessonae
CTTGAGACCTTTTTTTTACCACACCCACTAACCACTGGTGTAGTGTCAGGGGTCGCAATGGCAACCCCACCCCATGCTCCAGGGATCCCTTGCAACCTCCCTCTCAAATTCTGTTTTACACTTGGACAAGAGGGGTAACGGGGGCGGCAAATACAGAAATCGATCCCCTCTATTTTCCTCCTCTCACTCCCGCCGGTGGTAGATGTTCATTATGCTATTCAAAGTTAAAAATGTGAAATTCTGAAACATTTCATTGTAGCACGCGATCAATTACCAAATCACTTCAAGCGAAACTTTGCCCATAACAACTTTCTTCTTGCTGGAGGCTGCAATTTTGGTAAGCCACAGCCCCCAAACAGCAGCAAACTATAAAGTGGAACTAAACCCATTGATTTAATGGTTTCTAAAAACAGTTACATTCCTGAAATACCAGGATTGGTAACTGTCACATTTGCTTGTGTCCTCCACCATACTGTCAAACCATCAAATGGCTGAGGTCATAAGTGATCACATGTACAGCACCATGGCAGTTTGCATTTTAAACAGAAGCAGCATCTTTGGCTGTAAAGGATAGGAGGGTTTAATTCCGATTTAAAGCGGAGTTCCAGCCATTTACTCACCTGTCCAACGGTCCAGCGATGCGGCCGCCGGAAGCCTCGATCCTCTCCCACGGCGCCGGCATCACTGCTGTGGGCACCCGGCTGTTACAGTTTGCGGCTTCACAGCCGGGTGCCCACTGCGCATGCGCGAGTCGCGCTGCGCGCCGTGATTGGCCGGCAATCTTCTGGGACCTCTGACGTGTCCCAGAAGATTGCAGGGAGGGAGGGGGAGAGGAGAACTTCCGCTCAGGGCGCCGCGCTCCGAGCGGAAGTGGGAGCGGGTACCTGTCAAAACTAGGTACCCGCTCCCCCCCCCAAAAAATGACATGCCAAATGTGGCATGTCGGGGGGTCAGGACTCCCTAAAGCGGAAGTTCCACTTTTGGGTGGAACTCCGCTTTAAGGCGGTCAGCAGATCGGCCTTTACAAACTCAGCAGTGCCTAAAAATGCCTAAAATGGAGAGCAACTGAGACAGTGTGAAACAGTGTATTACAGAATTTTAAACATTATAGACACTTACTTTTAATGTTTTACCAAGCTATACCTGCATAATGGGCCAGCCTGAAGTGATATAGCAAGACTTAATTTTCTGACTAAAGTTCCACTTTAACCATTTGCCGACCAGCCGCCGCAGATAGATGGCGGCAGGTCGGCAGTTCCCGCAAAATACAGTACCCGTACGGCGCTTCATGGGAGCAATCATGGGGGCTCGTGTGTGCCCCTATTCGCCAGCGGGGAGGCTGATCTGTGGGGCCGTCGCCCGTGGCTACCGCCGGCACCCGCAATCGCTCCCCGTGGAGACAGAACAACGGTCTGCAGTTGTAAACACAGCAGACCGTTGTTCCGTAAGCAATCAACACAGGGATCCTGTGTTCCTCCTATTTAGGAACACAGGTCCCTGTGTTGATTCCATAAGCCCATCCCCACAGGTAGAAAACACCCCCTAGGCATACATTTAACTCTTGTTAAAGAGATCGCCTCTGGTGTTAACCCCTTCCCTGCCAGTGTCAGTACAGTAACAGTGCATATTTTTAGCACGGACTACTGTAGTAACGTCACAGCTCACCCCAAAAATGTAAAAAATGTTAGTTAGGTGTCCGATCTGTCCGCCGCAATGTGGCAGTCCCGCTAAAAATCGCTGATCGATGCAATTGCTAGTAAAAAAATAAACACATAGAAATTACATAACTCTTTCCCCTAGTTTGTAGACGCAATAACTTTTGCGCAAGCCAATCAAAATAAGGTTATTGGGATTTTTTTCCCAAAAATATGTAGCAGAATACAAGTTGGCCTAAAATGATGAAAACATGTTTAATTTTTTTTATTGGGAGCGCTTTATAGCAGAAAGTGAAAAGTATTGTTGTTTTTTTTTTTTTTTTTCAGAATGGTCGCTCTTTTTTTGTTTAACCGGTTGCCGACCGCCGCAAGTACATATACTGCGGCGGTCAGCCCCGGCCAGGCAAAGTGACGTACCGGTACGTCACTAGCCTGGGAGCCAATAGCGGGCGAGCGCGCGCTGCCAGAGGCGCGCTCCCGTCTCGGCTCGTTCACGGACACCTCTGTGCGTGTGACCGGGGGACCCGATGTCCGCCGGTCACTCGCGATCATCCGCTGTAAAGGGAGAAAGGCAGGCGGCTAATGTAAACAAAGACGCCTGTCATTCTTCCCTGTGTAAAAGGACTGATCTAACGGTCCTGCTATGTAGGACCGTTGATCTGTGCTGTTACACACACAGCCACATCCCTGCACAGTTAGAAGCACGCCCCTAGGGACACACTTAACCCCTCCCTCTCCAATAAAGTTAACCCCTTCCCTGCCAGTGTCATTTTTACAGTAACAGTGCATATGTATAGCACTGATTACTGTAGTAATGTCACTGGTACCCCCCAAAGTGCCAAAAATGTCAGTCAAGGGTTTGATCTGTCCGCCGCAATGTCGCAGTCCCGCAAAAAAAAAAAAAAAAAAAATCGCAGATCGCCGCCATTACTCGTTAAAAAAAACAACAAAAATTACAAAAATCTTTACCTTAGTTAGTAAACGCAATAACTTTTGCGCAAACCAATCAAAATACGCTTATTGTGATTTTTTTTTTTACCAAACGAAAACAAATTGGCCAAAAATTTAAAAAAATTTTGATTTTTACATTTTTTTTGGGGGAGGGGGAATTTCATATAATAAAAATTTTAAAAATATTGTTATTTTTGCAAAATTGTCGCTCTTTTTTTGATTATAGCGCATGATCAAAAAATCGCACAGGTGATCAAATACCACCAAAAGAAATCTCTATTTGTGGGGAAAAAAAAGGACATCAAATTCGTTTAGGTACATCGTTGCACAACCGCGCAATTGTCCGTTAAACTCACGCAGTGCCGAATCGCAAAATACCCCCTGGTCAGGAAGGGGGTAAAATCTTCCGGGGCTTAAGTGGTTAAAAGTGCAGAAAAATAAAAATCGCAGAGGTGATCAAATAGCACCAAAATAAAGCTCTATTTGTGGGAAAAAATACACTTTTTTGGGGGGGTACAGCATTGCACGACCGCGCAATTGTCAGTTACATTAACGCAGTGACGAATCCCAAAAAATGGCCTGGTCATTAAAGGGGAAAATCTTCCAGTCCAGAAGTGGTTAAGAGGCCCTCGCTCTTCAAAAAGTTAGGGACCCCTGATGTAGACAAAGGCATACTCTTTGCAGTTTACATGGTCATGGCCATAGACAGGAAAAGCAAAAAATGTTGGAAGATTAGTCTCCCTTCATCGTACAACAGAGAGATTGGAAAACGCAGATGTGAAATACTTAGGGAGGTTTCCACAGACTGCCATATAGATAGAGAAGACGTACTGCGCCAGCTGTTGCAAATTAGAGCCATACAATTAAAAGATGAATTCCACCTAAAGTCTTAAAGCTCACCTACCAGTTGCCTATCAGATATTGTCATTCAAAACAACGGGATGGGACTAACAAGGTAACAACCCGGTCCCCACCTAGTAGTCATCCATAACCAGGCACCACTGTCAACATGTTAAAAGACAGGAAAATACTAAAAGGTTAGGGAAATGTGGATGGGGTATTTAATATCACTCATTTCCTGTCCCCAAAAGGTGTGTGGAGATGTCCTCCACCGGTTGTGCTGCCTTGGACAACATAAAATTATTTACTACAAGCGATACTACATTTCCACCATCAGAAGCAGCACTGTGCCAACCATTTATGGCACCAGCTTTCAGTAGCATTTATCAAGTATAATTGAATAAGTCTTTTGCAGATAAATATACAACTGCATACCTTCTATCTTTTTGAGATCGGAACAAGGGACACCTATTAGCAAAAGTATGTAGACATATGACACCCTCGTCCCTTAAAGGAAAAAAATGCAAAAAAAGATTAGTTAAACTCACAAGTGAGCTTTTCCCACTACTATTCCTTTATATAGGCTTTTGAAATTTACAAATGCATCAATTTAGAAATTGAATAAAAGATTTAACGCTGGAAAACACTTTTTGAAAGATAAATAGTGCATTTTATATACAATTATATAGATCAGACCAAAAAGAGGGACAAATTAGGAGGAAAGATGGACAATGTTCCAAATCAGAGACAGTCCCTCGAAATCAAGGACATTTGGAAGCTATGCAACTGTGTCAGTGTGCTGACTAAAATTCCAGGCACAGGCATCTTAAACACACTGAAAATGACTGTAAATCCCTTGATCAGTAAGATTCAGCCAGATTTACACTAGACAGATTTACACTATGTGCTGCTGTTGGTGCCTCTCTTTACAAAACGTCCCTATGTGCAGTAAGGACATTTGCTTTGGGGGTGGAAGGGGGATGGTATAGCAGCTGCCACATCTAATCCACGGGCCAGCTGTAATGCAGGGTGAAACAGTGATGATGTCTAACCTGAACATAGCTGTCAATTTAGAGAATGCATACTAGGTGCAGCATTAGGACCTGAGATTCCTAATCTGAACACCAAAAAATAAAAGGAAAGTGAGGTGTCTTAATTTCCAAAGTCAGTAAAAAACACACCATGCAACAATCCAGTCTATTAACATACCCATGAACATGAAGCAGCTAGGAGGGATCAAGCTACTGTATAATGGACTGAGCCAGCTTTACTTGAAGTCATTTCAGCATTACAGCCATTGTAATGTTCTTTTGTTAGCTGCCACTAAGAAGGGGGCCACTTGTAAAAGGACATGGGATCCGCTCAATCCACAACTTATAGTCTTGTGTAGAGCCACGTCATAATTCCGTTAAGCTTTCTGACTGAATCAGAGAAAGTTATTTTACTGAGCGCTTATGATAAACATTGAAAAGTGGCAGAAAAATACACCATTATCTGCTCTTATTTTCATGGCATTCGTTTTAACAATAACCAACATAATGCTGCATTTGGATAACAATCCTAAAACAATGTAAAGTGAAAAAAGCAGTGATGATAATGTATTAAGGTATCTGAAATAATAATTCTAATACCCAAAAGGCAATCAAACTCAAACTTGCACTGCAAAAAGACTCACAGAGTGAAAGGCAAACTTACCTGGCCTGTGTAGATGATACGGACTGTTTTTGTATGCTAGACTTTGATAAACAATTGATGTAACCCACTTTAAAGCCTTGTACTCCCGACTAGTTTTTTTTTCATTCAGCTGGGTTGAACCAATAAAAACTGACAGCTCAGGTCAGAGCCGCCATACTAACAATCCAAGTAAGGCGAATTACCCCACTGTGCTAATGTGTTTTGACAGGGGGGCAGCCCCTCTGCCAGAACACTGAAGTTAGCGCTCTCAGCCATTGGCTGAGAGCGCTGATCAGGAGACGGCCAGGAGAAATTTTTCGGTCATGACCCACCTGCTGTACACATGGGTCAAATGTCGGACGGTTTCCAATGAACTGGCCGATGCCGCCCGACATTTAGCCCGTGTGTACTAGGCTTAAGCCATACAATGGCCAATCTTTCATCAAATGCAGCAAACTAATCATAAACTGTCTAAGCACTTATCACTAGGACCACAAGTTCAAATACTGACTTATGAGATCCTTAAGGAAAGCATTTCTTACAGGATTTGACAGAAGCTGGAAAATGTACGTCACTGTCACTAAAGTTCACTGTTTAATGCCTGGTACATATGTTAGGTCCTTTCTCATTCAACCCAGCGGGCTGAACAAAAAGAAAACTGAGGAATTCTGAGGAAGTTGCTGTACAATGCGATGTAGTACAGCGATCTCCCCCCCTTGTATGATTGTGTTCTGATAGAGGGACTCAAACCCCCCTGCCGTTCATGAGATCGGCTTCTGTTGGACAAGTAGCTGCACACACAGGCCAAAGGTTGTCCAGTTTCTACTGTAACAAGCTGCTTTTGGCCAATTTTCGGCTCATGTGTACAGGGATTTAGAGAGCAACTTGACCCAAAAATGCACAGCAGGCAACCATTGGTGGAACAACATACCTGTAGTGTGCCTGTTTACAACCCTAGTCTATTAGCATTTGTATATGGCTAGGCACTCTCCCATGTGATAGTGATTGGGCCTGGGGTCAGGTTTGTTGGGTATCAGTACTACACAGAGATAGGGGAGGAATTGTGTATATTTGCCCCAGACTTGGAAGTTTGTCTTTCAACAGGCTGATCAGGATGGGGGAGGGCCTACCCAGGGGTCTTCAAACTATGGCCCTCCAGTTGTTCAGGAACTACAATTCCCATCATGACTGGTCATGTCTGTGAATGTCAGAGTTGTACAATGCCTCATGAGATGTGTAGTTCCACAACAGCTGGAGGGCCGTAGTTTGAGGATCCCTGGCCTACCCTATAACTAATGAAAAAATATGCCACTGGAAGTAACACATCTGTTATGCACATAACACATAAGTTATGCTGCTCGCTGTGACACTGTACCAAACTCTCTCCCAGAGAAATAACTGGTAAAAAGTGATTTTCACTGTGATAATTAGAATTTTAAAAAATCCCTGAGATTTAATAGACACTTCTCCTCTCCCCACTAGCAGTAGGCAGAGAAGTCATATATGAAGGAAAAATGTGCTACATTTTTTCATAAGCACCACTTCAGTCCTTACATAAGTGCAGAACAGAAGTACTGTCATTGGAAATCTCAAATAAAGCTTGCAATATATGTAGTCCTAGCTTTTAATAGCTGGAGTTTCACTTTAAGTAAATAAGGGTGTGTAGAGAGAAAATACATCTCGATTTGCAGCTACTGGTTGCTCTGGTGTTTCAGGGATTCTTAACATGAACACATGCAGTGTAGTATATGTCATTTAGCTGATAGTTATCTTTTTTCAGCAGATGGCAGGGGTGTGGATGTAGGAGGGTCCAAAAGTTCATTACAACATGAAGCATTCCTTTTATCAAAGTTTGGTATTTTAACACAGTAAATAAAATATAAATATTTAATTTAACAAATACGAGGGGAAAAAAAGTGCATTGTTGTCACATCTCTGTCATTGGCTGGTCTTTAAAAAAGAAAACCGTGTTGGCATAACAGAAACAAAGAAGTGGTTTCCATTTTTCTGTTTCAATCGTTTTTTTATTAGTTTTACAAAATAGAGTAATACAATTTAGTAGACATTTTTACATTGCTGAGGCTATCAAGAACGGTAAAGGCATACAGTATTATCGAAATCAAGGGATACCGGTATAGACCCATATCTCAATCAGGAAGTACTAGCAACCTTTAAACTACTAGAAGCAAGTGACTAGTCCAGGGGAACAACCCCAAAGTGAACCCATCAAAAATATTAAATTCGAAGATATAACAGCTTCCTTACTGTGATAAACCTCCGATAGGACCAGAAGTCGGGATACAGAACCCAGCATTATTACCAAAACAATTTAGAAAGAAAGTCTAAAAGAACAAAAGCAGGAAGAGAAAAGAAGAGAAGGGGAAGAAGGGGAACAAGGATTGTCCGTCCAGAGATTTAGAAGTCTGGCACCGTCTCACCAAGGAGACCACCTATAGGTATCCAGTACCTGTAGATAAGAGAGCCAAGGGTTCCATATTTTATCAAATAGCGGTTGTTTATCCTTTAAGACACTCACCTCCTTTTAATGCAGCATGATCCAGGTTGGCTTTTGCTTCAGCAAGGTGAGATCAACCACCGGACTTTTCAACACAGTGGCTAGAAGTGGTTTCCATTTTTACAATACCATCGGCTTGTGCTCTGGGATCTTCTTGTAGCAACACTGAAGTCCCCCTCTTCTGAGTAGCCACAATTTTAAATGTACTATCCAGCTGTACTATTGGCACAATTACATCTAGAAAAGGATAAGAAAACAGATTTTCTACCTGCCATACATGCAACAATAAATTAAAGCAGAGTTACGGCCTCAAAATACCTTTTTTAACTAAAAATACCCCTATAATACTAATCCATCGCCCTTTACAGAACTGCTATTCTCATACTTACAAGGTGTACAGTATTGGATTTTAGTCAAAATCTTACTTTTAAAAATGCTGTCTGAGCACGGCCATCTTGGATGTGGGCATCTGAAGCCGCAGTGTAATCTGCTGTGTCCTTCTTCCTGATTCCAGGGAGTGTTCTGGGAGTTCTTCCTGATTCCAGCCTCTTGGGAGTGATGACAAAAAGCTCCCAGGATGCAATGCAAAGGAGGAAGTGATGTCGGTCGGTGGCCGTGGCCACAGAGGGGGGAGAAGTACAATCAAAAATGCCCTGAAAATAAGGTAAGGGACCCCCGAAAAAAATTGAAAATGCCCAATTGTTGATTAGCATAGCGAGCACTCCAGGAATCACTAAAGTTTCAAAACAGGCTGGAACTCCAGTATAATGATTATAGATTTGAAAGTTTCAGAAGATCTTACATTCAAAAATGACCATTCGGGGAAAAAAAGCCTTAGCCAAAATTAAATGGATTATTTCCATTAGCAACTGCTCCTTTTCAAAAGAAACAAATATTTTTGACCAAATCACCCATTTAGTGCAATCGATTTTTGAAAGACAGTTCTTTTTATAGAGAGAATTGCTATAGTTACAAAATAGAACTTATGAAGGTCTCAGTATGAGGTGTAAATAAACATACTTTCTTTTATCAATTACAAGAAGGACGTTGTTGGGAGGGGAGCGTTACAGAAGATGAACAACCAAATGTTGTAAAATGTACACACTGCAGAAATGTACACTGTTAAATGATAGACTAGTATACAAAGGGTAGGACAGACTATGTCACATCAACTAAAACATCTGCTTTTTACCAAGGACAAAATTTGCAGTCTCTGTGTCCCCTCTATGTTCAAAGTGATTTCTTCCAGATGCTGTAATTTCCTACACAACACACTAAGGCTGGCTATACATTATACAATTTTTTTGTACAGTTTTCCTTTAGATTAATCAAAACCATATAATATGAGGTCACACCTAAGCACTTTTTATTTGTATGCAGTCAAGCAGGCCTTTGCACTACATAGTTGAAGGAAAATCGAAAGGATAGTGAACAAGAAAATTGTATATTGTTTGACCAGCTTAACATGCTGGTAGGGTTAACTGCCTTACGTTATAAAACTGACATTAGTGCATGCATGTGTAGTCTGTATGATTGTTGAAGAGAAATGGGTTTTAAAGTTTATCTTCAGGCAGATAAATTAATGCCCTATGTTGACGGGCTTCAGGCTTGTGTCAATAGCACCAGTTTGAGATGTTTCTTAGATCATTAACAGGTGACTTTCACCTACAGTTGACCTGGCCTGTATTTGGTTTGCTTAAAGGGGGTTTTGCATTTGCAAAGAATTGTAAAGGATTGAAAAATCAGCTTGAAGTGAACATAAGCACTTATGCAGCTTTAAGTTAATACATCATTAAAGCTAGTACTTTTTAATGCCAACAGTGTAAGTACAATTGACTTGGCATCTGCAACTTACAAGCAACTTGGGATTAGCGGCACAAGAAACTAGACAGTTGTTTTGCAGTGATCATGTACTAAACAAAAAAGGCATGCTGTTAGGAGGAAAGAGCAGAGCAACAGAGATGATTTTATTAGTGTGCTGCTTCTTGTTTCACTGTCCAGACATGCGCTGGTGTAGGGACAGGATTTGTACACGTTACGTAGTTGCAGCAAAAATGTCAGGTCTCATGCCCCCCCCCCCCCCAGACAAGGCTGTGGTGTGTGGCAGAGCTGGGTATCGACTGAAGAGAAAAACAAATCCTTTAGCAGGTAAAAAAGGTGCCTTATATGTATTTAGTGATTTGCCTTGGATTTAGCTTTAAGCGTGTCAAAGAAAAAAAAAAGGGAACCCTCATGGCTTTGACCTCATGGCTTTTGCTCTAAACAACGGTCATAGTTAGGTGTGAGGCCTTTTAGGTCTGGTTCACATCTATGCATGTTGCGGTTAAAGCATTTTCCAGGTGCATCTTGCCTTTTTTTTCACTTTTTACGCGTTTGATTCCTTTTTCTATTTTTGGGATGCGACTGTTGCAAAAAAAGCAAAAAATGGAAGCACTGCGTTTATACGTTTCTGCTGTAGGGTGTCTACATCTGAAGTTTCCCATTCCTAACACATCAAATTGAAGATGTCTAGGTGAAAGGCTCATTCTCTTTGATCCAGGCAGTGGCAACTGAGGTAATCCACTTCACATTTTTCCGCTATTGGGATGTGGACTGCAGAGATCACTGGACAGGGAGTTTCTGTCCATTAGATCTTTTGGTTTTATTCCTTCAAGGTTGCTAGACTCCTGGTGCCCCTTTGTGGTTGATACAAGCCATGTCTGGCTGATTGGGTGTCCATGCAGGTGAGGGGATCCAGCACTGAAGAGCCATCCAAACTGCTCTGATAAGGAGCTTGGCTTCCACAAGCGACCATGTTTCCTGGACCACAAAGGACCTAAAAGGAGAGTCTTCCCCCATTGTTAGGGTTGTATTTGAGATCCACAGTTTGGGAATTTATTGCTTTGCTGGACAGGAGAATTGGTAAGTCGAGAGGAGCATGCTTGTGCCAGGTCGACAAGATGTTCTGTTGGGAATTTCTAGAATTAAATTGGGCAAATGGTACAGCCTCTCATGGAGGATCTCATTGTGTGATGTCTCTTTTATCTCAATTCTCAAATGTGGGCTCTGAGGGAAAGAATTGTCTTTGCTTGAAGGAAAGCCTTTGTTTGGGATGCATCCAGGTCCAGAACCAAGTATTTCAGGGAAAGGAGACTGGAGAGCATTTTTTAAACTTATCACTTAATCAAAAGCCTGGACCATCTGCATGGTCTTGTAGACATTTGCGAATAGCTGGAAGGACGAGGAGTCCTTTAGGTTGTCTAGGTAACCTGTGACCTAAATGACCCAAGTTATGGAGAAGGGAAAGAGATGCTAGGACCTTTATGAATACTTGAAGAGCAGATGATAGGACAAAGGGTAGTGTGACAAACTGGAAGTGATTTTCTGCCACTACAATGCACAGAAAGCACTGATGAGGTGGATACCTGATAACATGTACAGTAATTAGGCATCTTGGATGTTTTCAAATACAATGTATTACCATTGTCTCTAAGAGGTAATTATTAACCTTGCGGACTGCTTGTGAAATTTTGTAATTGAAGGTAGTATTGAGAGATTTTTAGCCCTGAATAGGATGAATACCGCTGTTGACCTTTGGTACAGTGAACAGGTTTGAAAAAAAATCCTTTGAAACTGTCTTGTAGAGGTACTGGCACAACTACTCCCTGGGCGAAGAGATGGTTAATAACATTTTGCAAATAGAACTGTCATTGAACAGTCTTTGATTAATTGATTGAGAGGGTAGACTTTTGAATTCTCTTTCGTACCCTCTTGAAACCACTGATTGAACCTACAGGTCTGGGATGCCTGTGACCCGAAAAAGGCAAACTGTAAGTGCCGGGTCACACTTGTGCGATGCGGGAAGGCTGCAAATTCGCAGCCTGTTCCCGCATCACAAACGCACATCTGGCAGTTCACACTGCCATATGCGATACGCTGGGGGTGTCTATGAAATGTTAACGACACCCCCAGTTTGATCGCATATCGCAGTGTGATTTGACAGCTCGCACAGGATCGGATCGCACAATTGTGAACCACTGTGCGATCCGATCCTGATGCGGCTGAAAAAATGCCTCATGTGCGACTTTTGTGCGGGTGCAGTGCAAATTTAGCCATACAAAGTGTTCGCACTGCACATCCGATCGCATGTAATGAAGGAGCAGTGCGCTCCGATATTACATGCGATCGCCGCACACGCGGAAGTGTGAACCGGCACTTACAGACCCCCACTTCTTGTAAAAAGAATATCCTCCTCATGAAAGGGACTATTATAGCCACAATATCTGCGAGAACTCCGTAATATAAAAATAGAAACAAAAAAAATAGATGCGGCTATATCAAACATGCATGAATTACAATGCCTTGCAAAAGTATTCACCCCCTGGCATTTTTTGTGTTTTGTTGCCTCACAACCTGGAATTAACAAGGATTGTTTGAGCATTTGCATCATTTAATTTACAGAACATGCCCACAACTTTGAAGATGTTTTTTTTTTTTTTTTCAATTGTGAAGCAAACAACAAATAGGACAAAATAAAAGAAAAAGTCAATGTGCATAACTATTCACCTCCTAAAGTCAATACTTTGTAGAGCCACCTTTTGTGGCAATCACAGCTCCAAGTCGCTTTGGATAAGTCTCTATGAGCTTGCCACATCTTACCACTGGGATTTTTGCCCTTTTTCTCCTTGCAAAACTGCTCCAGCTCCTTCAAGTTGGATGGTTTGTGCTTGTGAACAACAATCTTCAAATCTGACCACAGATTTTCTATTGGATTGAGGTCTGGGTTTTGACTAGGCCATTCCAACACATTTACATGTCTATTCTTAAACCACGTAAGTGTTGCTTTGGGGTCACTGTCCTGCTGGAAGGTGAACCTCCGTCCTAGCCTCAAATCACACACAGAGTGGTACAGGTTTTGCTCAAGAATATCCCTGTACCATCCCTGAACATCCATCTTTCCCTAAACTCTGAACAGTTTCCCAGTCCCGGCTGCTGAAAAACATCCCCACAGCATGATGCTGCCACCACCATGTTTCACTGTAGGGAAGGTATTCTTTGGGTGATGTGATGTGTTGGGTTTGCGCCATAGCATTTTCTTTGATGGCCGAAAAGTTCAATTTTAGTCTCATCAGACCAGAGCACCTTCCTCCATTCATTTTGGGAGTCTCCCACCTGCCTTTTCGCAAACTCAAAACGTGCCATTTAGTTTTTTGCTAAAAGTAATGGCTTTCTTCTGGCCACTCTGCCATAAAGCCCAATTCTATGGAGCGTACAGCCTATTGTCGTCCTATGTAAAGATGCTCCAGTGTCTGCTGTGGATCTCTGCAGCTCCTCCAGGTTTACCCTAGGTCTCTGTGCTGCCTCTGTGAAAAATGCCCTTCTTGCCCGGCCCTGTGTTTTGGTGGGTGGCCGTCTCTTGGCAGGTTTGCTGTTTGTGCCATGTTCTTTCCATTTGGTTATGATAGTTTTGATGGTGCTTCTGGGGATCATCAAAGATTTGGATATTTTTTATAACCAAACCCTGACTTGTACTTAACAACATTGTCTCTTACTTGTTTGGAGAGTTCCTTGGTCTTCGTGGCAGTTTTTGGTTAGTGGTGCCTCTTGCTTAGGTGTTGCAGCCTCTGGGGCCTTTCAAAAAAGGTGTGTATATGTAACGACAGATCAAGTGACACTTAGATTGCACACAGGTGGACATCATTTCACTAATTTTTCATTACAAATGTTTTTATTAGACACCTTTTATAAATTGCAGGCTGTACAAGTCACATTGTAAACTTGCAGACCTCCTCAGACCTTGCAGGGACCTGCGAACCTACCCACTGATGAGGACCGTTCTTCTGAACAGAAGAACCTTCACCATACCCCCTGCCAGGAGGGTGAAGGAAAAAGCAGGTCTTATTCAAAACAGAACAGATTTGCCCTGCAAGCAGGCAGAACTGAATCAGGGCCAGGGGACGCCCTGAGCAAGCAGCTGGATTATCCAGCTGAGACCAATACAGCAGAGGGTTGAAACCCCCTACAGCTATAGAGGCCTTAGTGTAAAAGGACAAAAAAAAGTTGAGTATGGGAAATACAGAATATAGTAAAACTATTTACATGTTCACACGTAAGAGATTCACAGTATGTACAGAACAGGAAAAGTGCCAAGTAACATAGAAAAAGACAGAAGAAACAACCACAGGGGTAAAGTGCTTAGAAGTCGAAGGTGGTGTGCGTGCCGCTGGGGAGCTGGAAAGCATAGCCATCCTCTGAGGCTTCTGGAGCCAGAGCTTCCTCTTCATCATCCTCTGATGCAAAGTATTTCTCAATAAGAAGAGCGGAAGCCTTGTAGACTTGCTCATTCTCATGGGACTGCAGGGCCTCAATACGGTCCAGACCGCCACATTCTTCCACCATCACGCACAGCTTCTCCGTCTCCCCGAGTTTTTCAGCAGCAGCAAAGATGTTGGTGAAGGTGTCCAGGATGACCAGCACTGTCTTGCTGTCCT
This sequence comes from Pelophylax lessonae, assembly GCF_965119305.1. Taxonomy (NCBI): domain Eukaryota; kingdom Metazoa; phylum Chordata; class Amphibia; order Anura; family Ranidae; genus Pelophylax; species Pelophylax lessonae. The sequence goes on from NC_138769.1 coordinate 465,522,816, forward strand.
TAGTGGAGAGGAGGTTACACAGGGGATCGATGACACCAGATTGCACCAGGTAGATGATCTGGTTAATAGTCCCACCACTGGTGTAGTTGGTGACGGCCCACACAGCTTCCTTTTGTGTCTTGTAGTCACCCTTTCTCAGGATGTCAACCAGGTAGGGCACCAGGCCCTGGTCCACCACCTCCTGGATCTGGTCCTAACGCCCAGCTGTGATGTTGGACAGAGTCCAGGCCGACTCCTTCTGGATGTTGTTCTTGGGATGGGTGAGGAGCTCAGGGAATACGGCCAGGGCACCCGATTCCAGGACCACTTGTGTCTGCTCATCTGTTCCCATCACAATGTTGCCTATAGTCCTCAGGCAAGGGGTCATGATGGTCAGCTCTTTGCACCCCAACAGCTGCACAATTCTAGGGACCATTCCTGTTTGCACCACCACATCAATGCGGTCATTGGAGCCATCAGTCAGGTAAGAGATGGCCCAGCATGTGTCTGCCAGGACTTCCCGGTCATCATGGTGCAGAAGACGAACCAAAGTGGGCAGGATCTCCTTGACAGCCTCAATAGGGGGTGCTGGGTTCTTGTTGCGGCACAAGTTGGACAGGATCCAGGTCAGGTTTCTGAGGTAGCCAGTAGGAAGAGATGAGAGTTCGGGAACAGCCAGTAATGCCAATAGTGGACCCACAGCCCCGTGTTTAATGACCAGGTCTCTGTAGGAGGATCCATCACCTGCAATGTTGCCCAGAGCCCAGACAGCCTGCTCACAGATGTGAGAGTGAGGGGAAGCCAGCAGAGCAATGAAGGCAGGGATGGCTCCACCATCTACCACAGCCCGGATCTGGTCGGAGTTTCCAGAGGCAATGTTGGTGAGGGCCCATGAAGCCTCAAACTGCATAGGACTGCAGTCTTCACCGCACAAGAAGGCGACAAGTTTAGGGATGAGGCCAGCTTGGATGATCTTGTCGATGGGAGGCTCGCGTTCCCGAGAAAGAAGCTTCCGGGCAGCTTGTATGGCCTGTAGCTGTACGTCCATGCTTGCATTGCTGACCCCACGGACGATCTCCTCCACAGTCCACTGAGCAGAAGCCCATCCACTTTGGTTCCTCTCCCGCAGCGGAGATACTGGCTCTTCAGGGAAAGAACTGACATTTCTCCTCTTCAACAACTGATCATCCTTCTTGGCCTTGCGGAGCTCCACATTGACCTCCACCCTCCTGCGTCTCATCTCCGAGGTGTCCCTGCCCTTGTTCTTGAAGAGGTTCAGACGGGCGGCATTCTCATTGTTGGCCATGTTCACGGTATGCAGTTTAAGTGAGAAGACAAGACAACACCTCCAGCCGGATCCCGAGCTCATTTCACTAATTTTGTGACTTATGAAGGTAATTGGTTGCACCAGAGCTTTTTATGGGCTTCATAACAAAGGGGGTGAATACATAACCACATGCCAATTTTCTGTTTTCTATTTCTAAAAAATAGTTTTATGTATAGATTTTTCTCATTTCACTTCACCAGCTTAGACTATTGTGTTCTGATCCATCACATAAAATTCAGATTAACAAAACATTGAACTTAAGGCTGTAATGTAACAAAAGAGAGAGTCGAGGGGGGTGAATACTTTTGCAGGGCACTGTACATTACGACGATCACAAATTATATCCTTGACTATAAATTGATGAGTATAGAGAGATCCAATGTGTTTCAAAAATAGTTTTATGGTTTTTCTTCAGGTATGCTCCTTCTTAGAAGTGATGATGCCCATACATTGTTAAAGGGGCTTGGGCAAAGATTTTTTGGGCTTTGTGGCCCAATTATTGCACCAAAAGGAAGGGGTTGAACTTAGGTTTTGAAGTTGAGGCCTGAGTAGAGCGATTAGGTGCTCTGCATTTTGCAGAGGTAGAGGCTCCTGAAGAGGGAAGTTTTGGAATCTTCTGCTGTAGAAATAAAACTTTCCCTTGGTTAACTCCCTTGGAATTGGCTAAGTTCCTCTCCAAACATCTTCCTTGAAAAGGCATGTGTGTGAGGAGCTTTTTACAGGCAGCCACTACTGTCCAGGCCACTAGCCACAATATTCTGTACATTAGAACAGAAATTAAGACCATTCCGGAAATTTTGGCTCATGACCTGTTCCAGGGAATCTGCACAAAACATGCAGAGTTGAAGGCAACTGCTGTAATTGCTCAGTTGAAGCAGAATCCTGTATGCAGTTTGACATACTGAAATTGCAGAGAGAGCTGGTTGCAGGGCTGGGCCTGCAAGAGTAAATCAAGCTTTTAACAGCATCTCAAACTTTCTATCTGCAGAAAGAAGGAAAGAAAGAACATCTTCAATAGGTAAAGTGAGAAGTTTCTTTAAGGCAGGAATAACCAAAGGAACAGACCAATTTTTTGTGAACTCTTTTTCTCACTGGATAGAGTTCAGCAGTTAAAGATATTGGGGCGAGCTGCAGATGGCAGCAGTGAGCCTTTTCATGTTTGCAAACATGTTGTGTGAAGCTCCCTCTTTGGCCCTGTTCACACCTGGGGCATTCATCTCTGAAGTTCCAAAATGCGCAACAAGCAAAATCCCATTTATTTCAATGGCCCCTGATTACACCTGAGCATTTTTCAGCTCGTAAAACATTCATCTCTGAAGTTCAAAAACGCCCAACAAGCAAAATCCCATTTATTTCAATGGCCCCTGTTCATATTTGAGTGTTTTGTCACCTGAAGCAAAATGCCTGAAGCTCAAAAAAGTACATGAGCTTCTTTTTTGGCAAATTACAAGCGTTTTTGGTCAGATATCAATGATTGCCTCCAAACACCTGCAAAAAATGCCCGAAAAAGATACGCTCAGCTGTGAATGGAGCTTTACCGCAGCAATCTGGGAAGACAGTTCTTCTGCAGCTTCTTCAAATATTGCCTCAACATGCTCTTTATTCCTTTCAGTGTCTGCCTTGTCTAGGGCAGGTATATCGGGGGTTTAACTCAGAGAAAAGGCCGTAGGTGAAAAGGCAAAGTGACTGAGCCCAGGGAAAAGGTGGCTGAACTAGGCTGAACATTATTTGTTCAAGGTATTGTGACCTTGACACAGAATATTCTGCTTTTGTCAGATAGGCTGCTTGTTATGTGCCTGGAATAGAACTATAATCTGAAGCAGAGATTGGTATAAAAGCTGTCTCTTGCTCCGATGCAAAGGGTGCATTGTCACTCTGTGAATGAGTGTTGTGCTTGCCTTCAGTAGTGAAAATATTAGTCTGATTTTGCAATGGCTCCCTTTTGCCTGCCTCCAAAATAGCTATGCGTTAGAGTATTTCCATGTGGGGTACTCATAAACTAGGGTGCAGAATATAGGGTATAGTGTGTCCAACAGAAGAACGCAGCAAAGCAGGTGTAGCCTATCCTGTAGAGAATCCTAGTGGTTCATGGGTGGGAGGAAGTAACTTACTGTCACAAAAGGGCTCTAGATAGAAATGGTAGTAAAAAGAAAAATCTGCGGTGTGATGTCACACCTGGCCATCCATCTGAGACTAAGCTCTAAGTGGTTGAGTTTTAGTGGCACACTTGAAAAGGTTACACTCTTGTTATAGTATCTCACTGGTCTTTTAAAGTAGCAGTGAAAAGCATGCAGGGTGGCCCTGTCTTACCTGTGCACAACGCTGGACTGTATATAAAGCCCAAACTTCAGGGTCTAGGTTCCATAGACCATGGCCCTGGACCTGTAAGGCTCCCAAGGTTCACTAAGGTTGCTCCCATCTGGGTGCACTGCTTCTATTTTTGGTGTTAAAAGGAAATGAGGAGTTGATTGAAGCATTTGAAGATAACATAATAAAGAACAAAAAAAAAACAGTTAAGCTAGAAGCTATTTCTCCATGAAGGCAAAGTGGTCCATTACCTTAGGACACTAGCAAAAATCTCAGAGTGGGGTGGGATTATATTGGAGGCACTCAGTGAGCATGTCCTCTAAAGCTTGCCAGTGTCCAGTTCCCTGAAGGTATGAGCCTATAATTAAGGGTCTATGAATACTTTGCCTGTGTCCTGTACTATATGATTAGGATATTTCCTTGGTGTGTTTCGGTATAGGGTCAGAAGAAAGGCAGAACAATATCATCACTGAGGTTGAAAGAAGAGACCACCTTGTCCCTATGTAGTACAAGAAATGGCTCCTTACAAGAAAGGGCCATTAGGTCAAAACCCACCAAACAGTTGTAATAGCTCCTAGGAAGGCAACCTTACATGTCTCCCAAAGGCATGTCTATAAATGGCTTAAAGGGGGTCTTTAGAGCACAGGGAGCACCAGGTTCAGATTTTAAGGTGAGACAGAAAGTCAAATAGGGGGATTAATATGGGCAACTTCCTGCAGAAAAGTCTTGATTAAGGACTGTGAAGCAAGAGGTTTCTAGAAAAGATTGGCTAAAGCAGAAACCTATTCCTTGAGGTTAATTAGGGCCACATGCTGGTCAAGACCAGATTGAGAAAAGGCCAAGGAACCAACAACAGAGTTCTCCGTGGGGATACTCCAGGCAAAGTAGGCCTTTGTGTTTCATGTGCATTAGTAGCTTTTGTGGGAGGTAGATTTTTTTGCTCTGAGCAAGGTGGGGATGACTGAATGAGATGTACCCCTATCCTTTATGACCTGGGTTTTGAGAGTCATGCTGTTAAAGCCAGGAACTGAGAAGCAGAGTAGAATAGAGGGCCTTGTGCCAAGAAATCTGGACTGTCTTTAGGAGGCCAAGGCTCATCTGCCAGAAATCTGAGTATATCTGTGTACAATGTCCTTATAGAACAATTCAGAGTCATTAAAATCACTGGTAGAGAGTGGATTTGTTTCCCCAATGAGGAGAGGATGTCGAGTTGAAGAGTCTTGGAGTGAAACTGGACCAAAGGGACTGCTTCAAAAGGAGGCTACCATTAGGCCAACTACCCTCATGCAGATGCAAACTGAGTGGTGCCTTTTAGATCTGAGAGTCCGCAGGAGTGACTTATGGTGGTCATCTTTTCTGGGTGAAGATTTTGGCTTTGTTCAAGATTACAGCCAGGTACTCCAGACAGTGTGAGCCTGCGAGGGCTAGAAGGCAGCCTTTGAAAAGATGATTATCCGATCAAATGTTTGAAGGAACCAAGTAGTGCTTTGGGTGGTGGCTGACAATGTCGTAGTTAAGAAGTCCTTCTATAGAAGGTTGTCCAAGTATCTAGTGATATGGATTTCCTGGGTCCGCAGAAGTGCAGGAAGCAGAGCAAGCACTTTTTGGACACTTTGGCTGCAGAGGAGAGCCAAAAGGTAGTATTACAAATTAGAACAGGAAAAGCATTCTTGTTTAGGCAGCACAGTGGTTAAGTGGTTAGTAGTGTTGGACAAACAGTTCGGCCCAACCATGAGTTCAAGCTGAACATTGGCTGTTCGCCAGTTCAGCGAACATCCAAATTGTTGGAGCGTTTGCACTACGCACTCTACAGTGCATTGGAAGCCCTGATTGGCTGAAGCAATGAAGGCTTTGCCCAATTAGGGCACATAGCACTGTCAGAGCAATGATTGGATACAGTCATGATGACTCTCTCCAATCATGGCTCATTGCTCTTATTCCCACCCCACACTAAAAAAGGTTCCTTCCAAGAGCAGCCATTTGCAGTGTGAGATAGATTGGACAGGGTTCGGCTCATCACCACTAGCGAGTTAGTGTTCTATTGTGATTCCATTGTGAGTGTAAAGTATCAGTGTACAGTAAATCCCCCTCCATTGCGGGGGTTACGTTCCGGACCCAGCCGCGAAAAGTGAAAATCCGCAAAATAGAAAAACCCTATTAAAATGCATTGTAGGCATGTTTTTTTTACTGTCACTGTACATGTAAAAACATTTTAAGGTCTTTAAACACACTTTTAAAACAATAGAAACTAATTTAAACACATAAAAGATACAGAGAGACATAGCAAGAGCTATAGAAAACACAAAAATATTTCATTTTTATTGATTTATATAGTAAAATAACATTACAAAAAAAAAAAACGCAATATACCGGGACCGCAAAAACTGAACCGCGATGGAGCGGGGGTTTACTGTAGTGTGAATATAGTGATAGTGCAGCGTGAGTGTAATTCAACTGTTCATTTTTACTGTAGTGTCAGTTTAGTGTGTCAGGGCAGGTTTACTTCAGTATATTGAAGTGTGTCAGTATAGAGTGTCAGGGCAGTTTTACTGCAGTATATTGTAGTGCGTCTGGGTAGTTTTACTGCAGTATAGTAGTGCGTCTGGGCAGTTTTACTGCAGTATATTGAAATGTGTCAGGGCAATTTTACTGCAGTATAGTGAAGTGCGTCAGTGCGCTTTTACTGCAGTATAGTGTAATGTGTCAGGGCATGTTTACTGCAGGATATTGAAGTGTGTTATTGCACATTTACTCCAGTATATTAAAGTGTGTTAGTGCACATTTACTGCAGTATATTGAAGCACATCAGTGCAGTTTTACTGCAGTATATTAAAATGCATTAGTGCAGTTTTACAACAGTATATTAGAGTGTGTCAGTGGAGTGTGTCTGTGTAATGAGTACTCAAGTTAACCACCTTGGCGGTAATCCCGAGCGTGACTCGGGGTTGATTTTTTCTATCAGGAGCGGTAACCCCGAGTCACGCTCGGGGTGGATGTGCAGAGAGCGCAGCGGTGTTCTCTTACCTTCTCCTGGCGATCCAGCGATGATCTCTCATTGCTGAGATCGCCAGCCGAGAGTCCAGCCGCTCCTCCGTCGGTGTGATGACTTCCTAGTTCCGTTCCCTGCAGCAGCAATGCTGCATGGGAGCGGAACTAGGGAGGGAAATTCAAAAAAAAAAAAAACGTTGCACAAAACACATTATATATACACACACACACACACACACCGGTATATATATATATATATATATATATATATATATATATATGCACACACACACATATATATATATATATATATAAAATTATATTATTGATTCAATTATAATTCATGCGTTATATAATATGTGTGTATATATATATATATATATATATATATATATATATACACACACACATATATCTATATATAATATATAATGCATGAATTATAATCTAATCAATAATATAATTTTATTATATATATTAAATAATAAAACAATATTATTGATTCGATTATAATTCATGCGTTTGTGTTTCAAATTGATCACATCTGGGATGTCTACTAGAGTCTTGTTTTGGTCAGGTTTAAGTTCAGTAATTACTAAGAATTGTAGGCCTATAATACATAACGCCAAATTTCCATGAAAACAATTGTACCGCTTTTGGTATGTAATTCCTGACCTAATCATACCGCCAGGGAGGTTAAAGTGCACCAAACACCACTTTCCATTGATTAAAGTGCATTCAGGTACACATATAACCCTATCTCTTTCACATTTCGGTAATAACTCCCCCCCCCCCACATCATGTCTGGGAGGCCAGCAAGGGGAGGCAGATGTTCCCATGGCACTGTGAGGGGGTCAGCAGTGTATGTGTTCACAGGCAAAGTTAGATGTGGTCTGTCCTTAGACAGGGCACCATTTCCTCCGTTTAGCGATGTTGCCTGTGCTATCCAGCCACAGCATGCAGAGGAGGTGGTGGACTGACTTTACTAAACCACCTTCATTTACCTAAGCAGAGACTAGTGCGCAGTCCACCGCAGCTGCCAGAGCGGCTTATTCTGCCTCCTTGTCCACAGCTACTCCTGCCATAGCTCCAGCATCATGCATTTAGGAGTCAGCGAAGTTTTTTGAACACAGCATCAGCCACTTGCTCCTTGATGTTGCACAGGCATTACTTGATTCTGATGTTGGTTCTGAGGTTGGGAAAGATAGGAACATGAGCCTACAGAGAGGGGAAAACACTGGTAAACAACAAATTGTCAGTCATGATCCCCCAGCCGGCACGTAATGCCAAGTTGGTGCCAGAAATGAGGATAGAGGGGATGATGATGATGAAGTCACTGACGTGACTTGGTTGCCGCATAGAGCAGAGGAGGAAAGTGAGGGTGAGGCACAACCCAAACGAGGCAGCCATCATGGAAAAGTACAGAACAGCCACCCTATTCCAACACATTGTGGAGCTGTTATCTCCCAGCCCACTTCCCACAACTCAGCTGTCTGGGCCTTTTTTTTATCATATGTGCAGCCGATCGCACTTTTGAAATTGGCAAACTTTGCCTTAAGCAGATTAAGCGTGGCAAAAACACCAGCCATTTGGATACCACATGCTTGACAAGGCATTTAACCTCCCACCACTCAGCCTATTAGCAAAAGCATCTGAAAGCCACTCAAAAGGGACGCAATTCTGTTCCTCCTCACTCCTCACCTTTTAGGTCTACCCTGCTATATAGAACAAATTAATAAAAACAGTGCTTGCTAAATGGAATAAATAACAAATAAAGTGTTAGACGTGCTAAGAAAAGGTGTATCAGCATTTAAAGTGCAAAAGAATCCCTATAATACGTAGATCAATAAATAAATGTGCAAAATAAGCAATGTAATCAAATATATATATATATATACAAATAAATAATTGAGTTCATAAATACATGCACATACTAGTAAAGTTCAATTCATAAATAAGTGCATGCAGTAATAAAGTTAATCAAATGTCCTGAAAAACTGTGCAAAGGTGCTCAAAAAAGTGCTCAGGTGCCTTATTTTCTTATTGCTGGAAGGTGCTCATCCATGTAAAGATGCCACTCACCCCTCTTGCACCCCCACTCACCAGAAATGAAGACCCCCTCTGGGCCAAATGCCGCCTTAATGGTTAACAGTGAGTGTGGAGTCCTGGGTATCATCCAGCAGTAACATTTAGTGCAAATGTCCAAAAATAGTTTCCTTAGCAGGCTCAGCCAAAATTAAATAAGAAGAGCGTAGTGTAATATTGTTTTAAAAGATTATTTATTAAGTAGGTCACAAATATACTCACAAAGTCGAAAAAAACAGGAAGTGACACAATTGGTTAAACCGGAAATTACGTCAACGCGTTTTGCCCGCCTACGCGAGCATCATCAAATTTTTGGCATAATAGTCATTCTATTTATATATTCAAGATAGCAACTGCCCTCCGGTTTTCAGCAATAGAGAGACAAATCAATTTATGTATACAATAGTCGTCACTTCCTTTAAACAATCTACTCATCCATATGATATAATATACAGGAAATTCAAATAGGATTAAAAGCATTCTGTATAATATGATAATAAATAATAACAAAATGGCGTAAATAAAAAAATGGCATAAATAAAAATATAAAAATAAACATAAATAAATAAATAATAAATGCCAAAATAAAAGTGAAAATTAAAAAAAATTTATATAAATATAAAAAAATAAAAATAAGGATAAAATAAAAATAAAAAAATAAAAAATAAAATATAAAAAAGAAAATAAAAAATATATAGTGAAAAATGAAAATAAACATATAAACTACCAATTACATAAAAAGCAATTCAAATCCAGATCAATATTCAACCCTAACGGATTAAGAGTACCCATCCTATAAATCCACTAAGTTTTATTTTGTGAAACCAATTTCTTCAAATTTCTACCTCTCCAGTGGACCTGCACTTTGTCGATACCACAGAATGTCAAAACACTAGGGTCTCGGTTGTGACACAATCTGAAGTGGTTGGACAAACTGGAACTGTGGTTTCCATAACCTTTTTAATATTGTTCACATGTTCCCTCTCACCCTTACCTCCTTTCTGGACGGACTCGCATATTGCAACCCACAAGAGCATGAGAGAAGACAGGTGACATGAGTGGAATCACAGGTAATACATTTCTTAATAAAATAGGAGACATCTTGAGAATTGGACCTAAAATCTATAGTTTTCCTTTTCCTAAATTTAGATTTTTTTTTAATTTTTTTTCTGTTTTTAATATTTCATTGAAGAATTTAAATGGGTAACAACGTTTGACATACAGAATATTGAGAAAAAAGTGCAGTCAAAAAACGGTAACAGGGTATAATAAACAACTGCAACTACAGGTAAATCGTGAGGGCTGGTAGACAAGGAGGGTGATAAAATAGGTGATCACGAGAGAATTATAACTGGCGCTGCCAACCCACAGGCACCCTATAAAGGGAGCTCGCTGTGCCCGGGTGGGGAGGCGCAACCAATCAACTGTTGTACAGGGAGGGAACAGTACCAAAATTTACAGTACCGCGTGGGAAGGGGCAGGTGGATGAGAGGAACTGCATGGGTATCCAAACAGGAAAGACAAGGGTTACAGTCAGCTGAAATTAGGGTGTTTGTTGAACTCGTTAACCATTAAGCTGTATATAAAGCCTCAAGGCAGATTTAAACAGAGTCGTTGCAGGTGCTACAACATATGTATGCAGAAGGAAGGAAGTAGGGTGGGGAGAGAGAGGACAGAAAAAAGAGAGTAACAAGAGGGGGCGAGGAGAAAGGGGGAGAGAAATGGATGGAGGGGGGGGGGGAAGAGGGAGGATCTCCGGGGGGGAGCATAAGGAGTAGAGGTATTCAAACCCCAGGAATGGTTTAGGGCAGTAATAGGGAGTTATCAAAATTAGGGGGAAGAAAATTATCAACCCAAGGTTGCCAGAGTCTGTCGAATTTCTCGACTTTATCTGTCCAGACAGCATTGATTTTGGCGTGGATCATGACGTTGGTGATTCAGTGTTTCACTTCAGGTAAAGGTAAGTGTTGGGAGTTTGTGTCAAAATTTGGAGACGTTATCAGGCTTCACATTCAAAAGAGCCAGGAGGGGTCGGGTGAGATTGGCTCGTCCATCAGGGTGGAGAGAATGTGGAAGACAGCCTGTCAAAACTTTTGCACTGTTGGAAAGGTCCACCAGATGTGCATGTGCGTGCCTGCATCCGGACAGTCCCAAAAGCATACTGCAGAATATGAGGGTAAATAGTTTGCAATGCGTGCAGGTACTTAATACCATCACATTAGCACTTTGTAATTTGTTTCCGAGGCTACTATATTTTGTGAGGCCGCTTTCGTTGTTTGCCAGGTTTTGGACCAATTAAATATGGAAATTTTATATATTGCACATTTGACACAACTATAAAAACCCACCTGATCCAAAAAAGTGCATGTTTTGGTGGGAGGATTAATCACATTATGAGCTAGATTATTACGCAAGGTCGGTGGTTTGGTATATATAAATTGGGGCCAAGTGGGTAAAATATTGTTCAATGTAGTATGTTTCAGCAATAATGGGCAACGTTTGACAATATTCTCAAATGTTTATATTTGCAACTAAATCCTGTCATGAAGGCTAGGCCATAGTCTCTATTAGTATTATCCTTTTTCTTGTAAAGATTCCCCCTCTCAGTATTAAAAACTGCTTCTTTGGTCCAAATAAGGTCATTCATTTTGTAACCCTTTTCATGGAATCTATCAAAAATGGTATTAGCCTGTACACTAAAATCCTCATCCGAGTCGCAATTTCTTCTGATCCGAAGCATCTGGCTTTTAGGGATTGTATTAGGCCATCTAGGGTGATGACAACTCCCCAATGGGATGTAACCATTCCTATCTACCTCCTTAAAGTAGGTCTTGGTAAATAATCCTCTATTATTCTTGAATATGGTAAGATCTAAGAAATGAATTGAACTGAAATCTTGAGTGACTGAGAAGGAGATTCCATTTATATTATCCTGCATCCCTTCTACAAACCTGAGGAAGGATTCCTGTTAGCCAGACCACACTACTAGGATATCATCTATATATCTCCTATATAGTTTCAGTTCTGGGATCCTGCGACAAAAAATGGTCTCAGTCTCCCACTTGTTCATAAAGACATTAGCTACAGAAGGAGCCTATTTAGCTCCCATAGCTACGCCACGACACTGTCTGTAATACTTAGTATCACGCCAGAAGAAATTGTGACTTATTGTCAGGTCCAATGATTGAAGAATAAATTATTTTTGTTTCCTCTTAATTTTTGTGATTTCTAATGCCCACTTAGCTGCCTCAAGAGCATGAATTATTTCTAAGTTGGGTGTGCAAATAGTTTTCAAGTTCATGATTTGCTAAAGGTTGATTCTTTGCAAAGTGATTTTTGATGTTCATTTTCCTAACAAATTCATGTAGATCTATAAACAAATACAATTTGTTTATATTCCTATCAGAGGCAAATTTTAAACCTAATGCCAATACATTAAACTCTTCCTTAGTGAAACTTTCATCACTTAAAAATGCCTCTAGTTAAGTCTTTTTCTTTTTACCCTTCCCTCCTCTGCAACCTCTCGTCTTTCTCTTTCCTCCTCTCCTGTGTGAGGTTGATAGGGATCTACAGGATACCAGGGTCTCCAATCTCCCCTCCTGCCTGCTGCATTGTAATTCTACCCCCTCCCTCTGGAATTGGGTCCTCCCATTCCATGGGGGTCTTCCATAACCCCTTTTCTGAAAATCCCCTATAATGGTAAGGTCCCGAATAGTTACCCCCCCCTCTAGGGCCTTCATTCATAAATTGTTGGGGGGCCCATGCAGGTCCTCCTCTGTGGGGGCCTTGATTGGAACCTCTAGATTTGGGGGATCCTCTATAAGGACCACCATAGTGGTAATTTCTCAAGGGTTCAAATCTGTTAAAATCCGGTAAATTATACTGAGGTGTTTCTGATTGAGGGTTAGTATAATTTGTAGAATGGGTACCTCACCGATGTCTAACTGTCCTCTGCTCCCTATTGGAGGGGGTACGGGGGATTGGGGTGGAGATAGCAGGGGATTCCCTTTCATGTGAGGAGGCTCTGGAGGTTACTCCCTGTTCTTCCTGGTCTATTTGCCATTTATACACTTTGTGATTTCTGTAGTCATTAGTATCTCCAATATATTTTTTCATCTTTTCTTTTGCGTCTCTATCTACTTTATCAACTAATTCTTGTAAATGTTTCATTTTATCTTTAAATTCAGTGTTCTCTTCTAAGTTCACAAATTTATCTTAATCACATTGATATTAGCCTCCAATAATTTGAGTTTTTTCTTTTTCCTTGTTAATAATAGTTCTAGTAATCTTTTTTCTGTAAGGTTGCAAAAGTGGAACCATTCATCATCTAATTCCTTCCCTACTAGACCATCATTGGGGGCATATCCAACCTTAACCTTCTAGGGGTAATACCATCTTTGATATATTTCCCTAGGGTGAAGATATCCCACCAAGCTCTAATTTGTTTATCCAGATTACTCCTTAATTGTTTAAGTCCTGATGTAAATCTGCAATATTAGTATTAGGCAAGAAAAAAATCATCAGCATTTAGATTGCGACTTAACAAATGAAAAAACTTCCATAGCTGCTGGATACACTCAAAACAATAGATAAATAATAGTTAATAAAATAACCCGCGTTAGGTTGATTGCTATAATACAGTAAGCAGCTGCTGTTCACCCAATAGGAGGAATAGGGGGAAAGACAGAACAAATTATTAAAAACAGCACTTGCTAAATAGAATAAATAAAGTGTTAGATGTGCTAAGAAAATGTGTATTAGCGTTTAAAGTGCAAAAAAAAATTCTATAATATATAGGTCAATAAATAAATGTGCAAAATAGGGAATGTAATCAAATATATATATTGTGACATAAGGAAAGGGGAAGTCATTGAGGGGCGATATATTTCTCCTCGCTTTCTGTACTATGTACAGGATTAGTGGAACCCAGCCCATTTCGGATTTTGTGTCTCTCACCTGGATTGTTAATTTCTTAAATGATGGTACAGGTGAGATAGAAAAAAGGGAAGGCTGGGGCTTAATGTTGCTCTTGGCCTGGGATATGTCTAAATACAGAATGCTTTTAATCCTTTTTGAATTGTCTGTATATTGTATCATACGGATCTGTGGATTGTTTACAGGAAGTGACGACTATTGTATACATAAATTGATTAGTTTTTCTATTGGTGACAACCGGAGGGCGGTTGCTATCTTGAATATATAAATATAATGAAGATTTTGACGGAAATTATGTCCTTTGATGACACTCGGGAGGGCGGGTGAAACGTGATGACGTAATTTCCGGTTTAACCAATTGCGTCACTTCCTGTTTCCTCGTGGAACGCATCGAGACGGCGTTCCAGGAAGTTTTTCATACTATTATCTACTGCCTATGTTTTCTTCGACTTTGTGAGTATATTTGTGATCTACTTAATAAATAATCTTTTAAAACAATATTACACTACGATCTTCTTATTTCATATTGGCTGAGCCTGCTAAGGAATTGATTTTTGGACATTAGAACTAAATGTTACTGCTGGATGATACCCAGGACTCCACAGTCACTGTTAACCATTAAGATGGCATTTGGCCCAGAGGGGGTCTTCATTTCTGGTGAGTGGGGGATGCAAGAGAGGATTGTGACGCCTTGACACAGATGAGCACCTTTGAGCAATAAGAAAATAAGGCACTTTTTTGAGCACCTTTGCACAGTTCTTCTGAACATTTGATGAACTTTATTACTGCATGCACTTATTTATGAATTGAACTTTACTAGTGCATGCATTTATTTATGAACTCAATTTTATATATATATATATATATATAACACACAGCTGCAAGAAAAAGTATGAGAACCCTTTGGAATGATATGGATTTCTGCACAAATTGATCATAAACAAATGAAATGTTGCCATGTTTTTATTGAACACACCATGTAAACATTCACAGTGCAGGTGGAAAAAGTATGTGAACCCTTGGATTTAATAACTGATTGAACCTCCTTTGGCAGCAATAACTTCAACCAAACGTTTCCTGTAGTTGCAGATCAGACGGCACAACGGTCAGGAGTAATTCTTGACCATTCCTCTTTACAGAACTGTTTCAGTTCAGCAATATTCTTGGGATGTCTGAATCATTTCTTGAGGTCATGCCACAGCATCTCAAATCAGGTTGAGGTCAGGACCTATTTTCTTCTGTTTAAGCCATTCTGTTGTTGATTTACTTCTATGCTTTGGGTCATTGTCCTGTTGCAACACCCAACTTCTGTTGAGCTTCAGCTAGTAGACAGATGGCCTTAAGTTCTCCTGCAAAATGTCTTGATAAACTTGGGAATTCATCTTTCCTTCGATGATAGCAATCCATCCAGGCCTGACACAGCAAAGCAGCCCCAAACCATGATGCCCCCACCACCATACTTCACAGTTGGGATGAGGTTTTGATGTTGGTGTGCTGTGCCTCTTTTTCGCCACACATAGTGTTGTGTGTTTCTTCCAAACAACTCAACTTTGGTTTCATCTGTCCACAGAATATTTTGCCAGTACTGCTGTGGAACATGCAGGTGCTCTTGTGCAAACTGTAAATGTGCAGCAATGTTTTGTTTGGACAGCAGTGGCTTCCTCTGTGGTATCCTCCCATGAAATCCATTCTTGTTTAGTGTTTTACGTATTACAGATTCGCTAACAGGGATGTTAGCATTTGCCAGTGACTTTTGTAAGTCTAGCTGACACTCCAGGATTCTTCTTCACCTCATTGAGCAGTCTGCGCTGTGCTCTTGCAGTCATCTTTACAGGACGGCCACTCCTAGGGAGAGTAGCAGCAATGCTGAACTTTCTCCACCTATAGACAATTTGTCTTACCGTGGAGTGATGAACAGCAAGGCTTTTGGAGATACTTTTATAACCCTTTCCAGCTTTATGCAATTCAACAATTCTTAATCGTAGGTCTTCTGAGAGCTCTTTTGTGCGAGGCATCATTCACATCAGGCAATGCTTCTTGTGAAAAGCAAACCCAGAACTGGTGTTTTTTATAGGGCAGGGCAGCTGTAACCAACACCTCCAATCTGATCTCATTGATTGGACTCCACTTGGCTGACATCTCACTCCAATTAGCTCTTGGAGATGTCATTAGTCTAGGGGTTCACATACTTTTTCCACCTGCACTGTGAATGTTTAGATGGTGTGTTCAATAAAAACATGGCAACATTTCATTCTTTGTGTGTTCTTAGTTTAAGCAGACTGTGATTGTCTATTGTTGTGAATTAGATCATGAGTCACACGACTGAGAAGCCGCTCGGCTGTCATTACAAGGCATCTTCCCCCTCCCACCGCCTTCCGCGGCTCGCTCGGGTCTCCCGTCCCACCGGGAGAGTCCCGGGCATCCTACCTGCATGGCCGCTGAAGAGAAGACTGGATCAAACCCGGAAGTGATCTCATGACAAAAAAAAGGGATGTCAGCAATAAAAAAAACGATATCGGTCGATCACTAGTACAAACTCCCCCCTTGTGCCTCAAGTTGTAACAGTAAATTGGCTTGTCTTTGAGTGGATGATGGCAGACTGAGGGGTAGGAAGCAAAGAGGGATAAGAGATGAAAATTCCATTTCGTACCTTTTTGAAATTACAAATTGGACACAGAGGTCCGAGATGTCTCAGATCCAGACTGGAAAATGCCAAAAGATGTTCCCCCACTCTGAGGAGTAGGGGCGCTTTTCATTGTGCAGAGGGCTTCTGAGAAGACTAGTTGGAATTAGTGGCTAGGGCTTGCAATTAAAGGAAATGCTGAGCCTTGGTTTTTTAAAGATGATGCCTGCGTAGAGTTTAAGGGTCCCTTTTACTGAGCAGAAGCAGCGGGAATAGAAGACTTAGGCTTTTTCCAATGGGTTGGAGCACCTTTCCCCCTGTGTCTTCCTTCCTGAATTCAGCAAGAGATTCCCCAAACAGGAATTCACCCTCAACAGGCAAGTGTAATAGGTACCTTTTACAAGCAAGTTTAGTAGACCAAGCTTTTAACAAAATCTTGCACATTTACACAGTGGAGGACATTCTAGAGACTTGGCGAATTACATTCTCTATAACAGCCACAAAGCACAATAAGGATGAGGACATCAACTATAACGGTTCTAAGAAAATGGGGTGAGACCCATTAGTCTAGCAAACACATATGGCAGCAATTGCCAGCTGCAGGGCTGGATCATCATGGACTAAAGGGGCAAAACTCCTATCAACAGAATCCTCAGTAAAGGGAACATCAGCACCAGAATCTTAAGGTGTTTACTGATGACTGAAATGATTTACTACCAGAAAAGCCATTGTTTTTTGTAAACTCATTTCCCTTCGGATACATTTCATTAAAAAGCTTAAAAGCAGTAAATATCCTGTTTGGATTAGGCCAACATGCATATAATACACATTAAATTTGTGCATGGATAAGAAAAGTATTTGCTAATTTTGACAGTCTCTTAATGGCCACAAGGGCTATTTTGTGCTGTGGAAACCTTTCCGGCAAAAGACTATTTCACACCACATCGATCGGGGAGTTTACAGTGGAGAGCAACTGGTAAGAAACCATAGTTTGTTTTGCATATACAGTAATACTTGTTTTGCAAAATGCTTTGTAGAATCTGCTTCAATATCTTAATCCACTTTGCTTTCCTCCATTTCACCCCTGAAACAGGTTAAGTTCATGGACAAAGTTATGGGGGAGAGAGGCAATGTAATCTTTTTTAACCTCAGGAAACCAAAGGTTCAAAGAATGACAGTTTTCAGAGGAATTCCGACATAGAAGCAGAGAAATCTGCTTCTGTCATAGAGGCAGCACTAAAGTGATAATAAATACACGCTGTTTAATTTACATTATCCCTTCTCTTTCTGTATATTGATGTTGGCACTGTAATTTTTTTAATAAAAAAAAAAAAAAAACACAATCTACCTTTTTCCACCAATCGATAGACAGCTGTCACATGACCCAGCTCTTTCTGAGCCTGTCTACAGGGAAAAAGTGCCAGGAGGAGCTACTATTTCTCTGTTGCTGGTCCCATGATCAAAAAAAAAAAAAAAACCTGGGATACAGAGTAAAAATAATTAAAATATATAAACGGTTTTAAATCGTCATACAAATATATATTTGGATTCTAATCTTTCTTATTTTTTGGCAATAACATGGTGTGGGTGGATTTCTGTCAGTCAGAGTCTGTGTCACACCCCTCTAGCCTGTGTCTTAGAATAACAGGGAGGTGAAGCCTTCATCAAGATGTATTATTCTACCCCATTGTGTTTACCTGGTTAGTGGGCATTGAGGAGGGAGAGTGGGCGGTCAATTACCACTGTGTA
Source organism: Pelophylax lessonae (assembly GCF_965119305.1). Taxonomy (NCBI): domain Eukaryota; kingdom Metazoa; phylum Chordata; class Amphibia; order Anura; family Ranidae; genus Pelophylax; species Pelophylax lessonae. The sequence goes on from NC_138769.1 coordinate 465,540,809, forward strand.
TACACCCACATGTGTGACTCTATAGTTACATGGGCTGCTCAGATGTGATATGAAGGAAATATTTAGGGTAGAAATACACTGAAAACAGAGCATGTGCTCAGGGAACAGCAGGATCAACTAGGTTTTTAAGCAAAAATACACAAAAGGAATCCAACAGTGACAGCATTTACTGATAGTTTTTAATGATGTGAGTTTAATGACATTTTAAGTGCACCTGTAAGGGGAACAGTTATCATCCTGAGCAGTGTTTTCTGTTTCCTGTGGATAACTGGCACAGCCCTTTTTTTCCAGGTCTTTTGTCTCACTTCCTTTGTGCCTGTGATTCACCATTGCTAATTTCGAGGATCCCCTGTGGCGGTACTCATAAGATGTGGAGGAATGAGGTTATGCATTCCCAGAGTATATGTGTCGATATAACCCAGGTACTGAATAGTGTTCCTTGGCTGTGTCTCTGTAGCAGGAGGCAAGACAGGAGGTGTGCACAATCACTGTGGGTATAAATGCTTCAGCCAGGAGGGGTGTTGCAACTATGTCACCATTCCAAGACAAAGCATAGGTGGGTAAATACTTAGGTATCAGAAACAAGCAGTGAATAGTGAATCACTCCCCTTACCTCTGCCGCCAATTGTGTGGCAAGCGCTGCAGGCTGTATATTGCTAGAACAGTACAAATTAAAAGGAAACCCTGTCTTACCTGGTCCATGTCGCTGTGCCCGTTAAGAGTCACCTCCTGACCCAATGAGCATACCTTCAAAGTGGTCTTCAAGGTCTGGGAACCGTAAACATGGGCCACAGCCCAGGACCTGTATAGCAACCTGCACTCATTGCAGCAACATGCCAAGGTGAGCACCTAATGCAAGATCCAGTGCCTGAAGCAAACACTGCAGGCTGGCCCCACTACAGTGGTGACTGAGTATGGTTCCCAATGTAAACGCTAAGAGTTACCATTCTGGAAACTGCTAAATAGCCCAGAGCAATAAACAGTCAAATCTTGATAGAAGAGCCTGAAGAAAAAAAGGAATGCTTTAAAGAGGAAAAAACTTCTACATAGGAGAAAAGGTATATCACCTAAGGACACCTAAGGACACTAGCAAACACTGGAGTCTCAAAAAGTGTGTGAGGTTTAAGGAGCATGCACTGGAGTAGCCCTAGCAAAGTTCTTCTTCACCTCAAGGTAGCCTGCATATAACCCATAGTCTATGATAATAGTCCTATACTGTACAATTAAGATACTTTACTCACTGTAAAATCCTTTTAATGGAGGTGGCTCCTGTTGGTGACCAAAACCCTCCAAACTGTTGAACAACTCATACATAGCAGTACAAACAAAAAAAAAGACTACGTATTTACCCAGCAGCAAGCTGGGTGAGCACTGTGCCCTCCAATGAACACAGAGAGTTCAGAATAAATATTTTTTTATTTTTAATTTATTGATGTGCACTTCTGATTTAGATAATTACCTACTGGGTAGTCCCAATACTGTGCGACAACAGGGTGGGCAAAATTTAAATGGAAAACCTACCAACCAGCAAGAAAACAATATAGACCAATCAAACTGCCATCTGCACAATTTCACATCCAAAATTGGCATTAGCTGATGCTGCCACATTTACCTTGTAAAAGTTTGTGAATGTTATGAACTGACAAGTAAGTGGCCACCTTACAAACCTGAGTAATTCAAGTGGTTGTAAAGGCAGAAAGTTTTTTACCTAACTGCATTTTATGCTGTTAGGTAAAATATATTCTGAATGCAGCCGCTCCCCCCCAAATACATACCTGAGCCCTAACTTGATCCAGTGAGCTTGCTCACTCCTCACTGGCTCAGATAAAGCAGCAGAAACCACTGGCTCCTATTGCTGCCAATCAGAGCCAGTGAGAAAGGAGGTAGGGGCAGGGCTGTGCCACGCCCTGCTCTGTCTTATGGACACGCAGAGCAGGGTTCAGGAGTAAGCACACACAAGTGACCCCATAGCAAGCAGCTTGCTATGGGGGGCACACGGAGGAAAGGAGAAGCCAGTGGGAGACTTGGCAAGTGGAGGATCGGGGTTGCTCTGTGCAAAACCATTTCCATTTTAAGTTTAGCAAGTTTATTACATTCGTTTTAAAAAAAAAAACAGCCTTTAATATCACTTTATTGCTTGATGATGGAAATCCAGGATGCACTTACTGCTCTCATCTAATGTGCTAAAAGACTTCCTGGCTAGCAGCATGGGAAAGCAAAGCCACCAAAATTAAAAGGACTTTGTCAGGTGACTTACCTTGGTCTTCCTGTGCAGAAACAGAAGAGACTTGCTCAACTATGACAGGGTCTCATGCTGCAACGTTCTGGTGTGGTTTTGTGCATAAGGAATCCCTTCAAAAGCCTGCTAAACTCAAAATAATCAAACCTTGCATGCAGTTGTGAATGGATGACCACCTGTGGAATGCAGTGGGCAACCTGAAGTTTTAGCTTTCGTTTCTCCAATAGGAGGATCATCTTGGTCTGGTTTGTATCCAACCCCAAGTGTTCCAATACAAGTGAAATAAACAGCAAGCACTTTGAGCTTTAAAATCCACTCAAAGCCCTCCAGAGTCTGAATAGCGAACAGGCTGTACTTTAGATCAGAGTAAGACTCCACATTCAATGGAAGGTTGTCCCGGTACCCCCTCTTCCATGGAGCCTTGAGCCAGCTGCATCCCTGGTTCGGTCAATCCAGAGGCAGTGTGCAGCCATACATGTGGGTCATGAAATCAGTGGTAAGTAAGCTGTAGGACCTTGCCTTTCTTCACCACCTGCTGGCATTTTCCACTGCACCAAGGGTGGAAGCCTTAAGCAAGATGCTTCTATGCCACAGCCCCCACTGTGCTAGGCTAAGCTAGGTGAGCTTTTGGTTACACTGCCTAATACAAAATACCATGAAAACAGCTCCCTCCATCTAATATTTTGACTGCAGTGTGCCAAAAGAGCCAGTGCCCCACAAATTCCTTAAGTGCCAGCACCCTATGCAGACAAATTAGTCACACCTCCAACCACAGCGCTAACCCTCCTTAGACAGAGCCCTAGATCCTTTATAATCCTGTACATTTCCATCCTTCAAAACAAAGAAAGCAGGGGAGGCTCAAGATATAAAAGGGTAAGCAAGTGGAGTAAAGGGACCACTACTACCAAGGGTGGAAGCCTTAAGCAAGATGCTTCTATGCCACAGCCCCCACTGTGCTAGGCTACGCTAGGTGAGCTTTTGGTTACACTGCCTAATACAAAATAACCTGAAAACAGCAGTTTTTGGCTCCCTCCATCTAATATTTTGACTGCAGTGTGCCAAAAGAGCCAGTGCCCCACAAATTCCTTAAGTGCCAGCACCCTATGCAGACAAATTAGTCACACATCCAACCACAGCGCTAACCCTCCTTAGACAGAGCCCTAGATCCTTTATAATCCTGTACATTTCCATCCTTCAAAATAAAGAAAGCAGGGGAGGCTCAAGATATAAAAGGGTAAGTAAGTAGAGTAAAGGGACCACTACTAAAGGGCACACTGGGACAGACCACTTGGTTGTCTGGTCATAGGTTCTCCTCCTAGGTACAGGACCCTTACAAATAGCCCACAAGCAAATTGGGCAGTCGCAGACTAACCTGCATGTGGTAACAAACTGCATGCACTTGATGGATGAAAATAAGGAAACTACCAGGATCTATATTATCCAGCCTGTCACAAGCAAGCAACTAGCTTAAAGTAGGAGCAAAGACAGCAGGATTTCCAGAAGAAAGGTCCCATGTTCTAAATTCCTTAGACTAGGCTAATAACAGAGTGGTTTCACAGTGTGGATGAGTTTTTGGCTAACAGCAATGGCTGCCCTCTGGGCTGAGGTTATCATTTTTTTTGTACTTAGCATCCCATGCAAGTGGCACTATAAACAGTAGATGATAATCTACAACAGAATCTATGTCCTCTAATAAACAAAATAAAAATGTAGCATTTTTTTTGTCATGAAACTGTTACACTTGGCACATACCGAACAATAATCATCATAAACCCAACTATCCCACTTTGATGCATTATTCTGGCAGGAGCATGTAGTGGGGATGATTCTGAGCAGTAGGCTCTGGAAGGCACACTTTTTTTTATAATGGTCAAGGTTGGGGCTACCCTTTATTGGCTAACTCAAGTTTTTAAAGAGACTGTCCTTTCATAACACATTTATATGCAAATGTAGAACATACAGACAGATGTGCACTTGCAATGGCTGCAAATCTCCATATGACAGAAGATAAAATGATATATAAAAATACATTTTAAAAAAACTAGCGCACTGTGTACATGAAAAAGGCAAACTTTTTTTTTTTTTAATTACACAAAACACAATGTTAGAATTATTAAATATAGACTTTATTTTACCCTTTTATGATATCATCTTTTATTTGACTCTCATTGGCTCATTGAAGCAATTTTGCATTTTCACCTTTCAACCCAATTTTACCATATAAATACAAAACACCAGATGCCAGTGTTAAACAGTAATAGACAGTACATTTATAGCAAAACAAAGAGGATAATGTCCAACCAGTAAACAAATAGAATGTGCAGTTCTTTTTTAAGAAAATATCTTTGACCTTGGTACTGTTTATTTTAATTTATTACAGGCTAATAGATTATTTGGAGAGAGATTTATGTGTGTCCCCACATTGAAAACAGTTTCCTCCAAGTTTTGCAGTAGCTGGTGACCCGGCCAGTAAAACACTTTCTGCATTAGGTTGTCTCCACTCCTGATGGAGGAGAAATAGTAACAGCGTTGGACAGCAGCATTATCAATCTGGAGAGATGTTAGTGTTTGATGCACTAGCAGATTAAAATGGACTTGACTAAAGTGGTTCTAATGCCAGAAGTTTTTTTAACCTTAAACGCTTGCCAAACGTACAACTTACATATACGGTGGCCAGGTGGCTCTGCTGCGCAGGATCATGTACCTAGTGCATGATCCTGCACTTCCGGGTCTTGGGCGCACATGCACGCTGCCCGCAACCCGCTCTGGCTGTGATTATACACAGTGGGAGCTGATCTGCAGGTACGACGGACTCAATGTCCACCGGCACCCGCCGATCGTTAGGCAGAAAACCAGAATGGCGATCTGCCTATGTAAACAGGGCAGATTGCTGTTCTGTAGGAACAGGGCAGATTGCCATTCTGTCCTTACCCTATGAAAAGCACCTCCCACACAGTACACAAACATTGGCTAGGCACACAGGTAGTCTTTTGACCGCTCATGATGTTAACCCCTTCCCAGTCAGTGTCATTAGTACAGTGATCATGCATATTTTTAGCACTGATCACTGTATTATTGTCATTGGTCCCCCAAAAAAAGTGTCAGTGAATGTCCGAATTGTCTGCCACAATATCACAGTCCCGCTATAGGTGCCTAATCACCGCCATGATTAGTTAAAAAAAAATAAAATAAAAAAATTAAAAATTCCTTAAATATATCCCATAGCTTATAGTGGCTATAACTGCTGGGCAAACCAATCAATATACTTATTGGGATTTTTTATTTATTTTTTTTACCAAAAATATGTAGCAGAATACATATTGGCCTAAACTGATGAAGAAATTCTTTTATATGTTTTATATTTTTTTATTGGGTATGTTTTAAAGCAGAAAATGAATCATTATTTTTTTTTTTTTCAAAATGGTTAGTCGTTTTTTGTTTATATTGCAAAAAAAAAACAAAAAAAAAAAAAACCGCAGAGGTGATCAAATACCACCAAAAGAAAGCTTTATCTGTGGTGTAAAAAGGACATACTTTTTAATTGGGTACAGCGTCGCACGACCGCACAATTGTCAGTTAGAATAACGCAGTGCCGTATCTCAAAAAATGACCTGGTCATGAAGGGGGGTAAATCTACTGGAAGTCATGTGGTAAATGCCTTCTCTGCATTAGGGTAAAAAACCTTCTGCATGGACATCCCCCCTTCTGCATGGACATCCCCGCCCCCCCCCAGCCCGATCCAGCTTTGTGCACAAGAGCTCTCTGGGCTCTCTTTCCCCCCCATTGGCTCATACTGCTGACAATCACAGCAAATAAGGGAGTGGAGAGGTGCAGAGCCCTGCTTTGTGTGTCAATGGACACACAGAGCGGGCCTCGGGACCGAGCATGCACAGGTGCCCTAAAAGCAAAGCAGCATGCTATAAGGGGCACTCAGCAGGGAGGGGTTGGGGGGAAGGAGCCAGGAATGCTGACGGGGGAACCTAAGAAGAGGAGGATCAGGGCTGCTCTTTGCAAAACCACTGAACAGAGCAGGAAAGTATGACATGTTTGCTATTTAATTAATATAAATTAATTGAAAAAAATTGAGACTTTTATACCACTTTAAAGCCAAACTCCCAATAACATGTTTTAAGTAGTTACAGCAACAGTTTTATTTTTTATTTTGGGATAATGGTTTTACATGAACAAATAAAGCTGCCCATTGTAAGCACCCCTGTCAGTGTTTAAGTGGAAATAAATGCTCTCAATCAACATTGGTCATTTTTATTCTTTATGCTGCTAGCCTTAATAGATAGATAGTACGGTATATTATATTTACAACTTTTGAGCTATTTTTGTTTCTTTTACATTTATTCATTTGCCTTCTGGTTTCTGGCCTAGGCAAAACTATGTCATACATCCCAGGAGTCTTCATGGGCATTTTTTCTTTCATTTGAACAAGGGGATTTCTTAGTGAAGCACATCCGGCTGCCTGCATGCTTGAGATAAGAGAAGATGGATTCCATAAAGTAAATGCTACATAAATCATTTCTCCTCATTCAAGATGGCCGTGGCTTAAAATGCCGGGGGGGGGGGGGGGGGGGTTTAAGGGTCTTTTCAAAAAAATAAAGCATGGAGACATGTACGTATGGGTGAATTTGCTTTGAATATTAAGAAGTAAATAAATAGCATTGTCAGTTTGTGGTACTTAGATAAAGTTTAGGTTTCAATTGAAATGGCTTGTCTAAACCTTCTAACTGCCACTTTTGCTGCACAAGCTTGATCTGGTATATAAAGCTGAGAAATTACAGACTTACTGGCCGGATCACCAGGTGAAAATAAAGCTGCAATATCATATTTTTTTCACGGGTTTAATACCACTTTAGATTTTAAAATAAAACTATGTTAGAAAAAGAATCTATCCCCAACAGAGCACAGTATATTATTAAAACCACAAAGGTTGTACTGATATACAGGGCTCCATTGGGGAGCTCTTCCTTTATGTAGTGTCTTGCTGATAACATGGTTATCGGGACAGGAAAAAAGGGAAAATTATCCCAAAGAAACACATTGGTTTAGGTCCGGTTCACACTGATGCGATGCGGGAAGGCTGCGAACTCGCAGCCTGTTCCCGCATCGCACACGCACCCCCGGCAGTTCACACTGCCATCTGCGATACGCTGGGGGTGTCAATGTAATGTTAACGACACCCCCAGTTTGATCGCATATCGCAGTGCGATCGTGCAGTTCGCACAGGATCGGATCGCACAAGTGTGAACCGCTGTGCGATCCGATCCTGATGCGGCTGCAAAAATGCCTCCTGTGCGTGTTTGCTGCGGGTGCGATGCGAATTTAGCCATACAATTTGTATGGCTAAACTCGCACCGCACAGCCGATCGCATGTAATGTCGGAGCAGTGCGCTCCGACATTACATGCGAACCCCGCACACGCACAAGTGTGAACCGGGGCTGAAACACAAAAGAGGTTGTAAACAAAAGCTACACTATGTATCAGCTAAAAAAAAAAAAAAATTACCGTATTTATCGGCGTATAACATGCACTTTTTCCTCCTGAAAATGGAGGAAAAAGCAACAGTATGTGTTATACGCCGAGAGGTAGAAGGGGGCGGGCCGGGCCGAGGAGAAGGAAGGACGAGCCGTCATCCGAAGTCCCGTCTCCTATGCCGAGACGTGCGACGTCTATCATAGACGCCAGGACTTCCGATTACAGCGATAGCTCGTCCTCTCTTCTCCTCGGCCCGGCCCGCCCTTTTACCTCTAAGCGCTGCTTTCTGGCCTTTTTTTAAAATTGATTTGGATAGTGTCACTGGCGCTGGTGAGGCTGCATTTAAGGACACTGTGCTGGCGAGGCTGCATTTATGGGCACTGGGCTGGCGAGGCTGCATTTATGGGCACTGCGCTGGTGAGGCTGCATTTTTGGGCACTGTGCTGGTGAGGCTGCATTGATGGACACTGCACTGGTGAGGCTGCATTGATGGACACTGCGCTGGTGAGGCTGCATTCATGGGCACTGCGCTGATGAGGCTGCATTCATGGGCACTGCGCTGATGAGGCTGCATTCATGGGCACTAGTGAGACTGCAATTGAAAAAAAAAAAATGTTCTGAGTTCAAAGCTGTTTATTTTAAATTTCAGCTGTTTTCCTGAAATTTCTCTCCTAAAATGTAGGTGCCTGCTATACGCCGATAAATACGGTAATCCACAAAAACTGTTATTTATCGGTCAGTAATATTTCAAACCGGATTATTAAAGACAAGCAGAGGTATAAAAAAAAAAAAAAAAGATGTACAGCTAACCCCCCCCCTCCCAACAAACTTTCTAATCCTATTCATTTTTTTGTTTGTGTTCTCATTTAACAAGTTTCAAAAACTACTGTTGGTCTTAGTGTTCTGATAGCTAATAAATAGCAGCAGTCAATAGAACTTTAGTGTCCTCCAAGGAGGTACCATTCTGTTATTTCCTTTGGTCTGTATAAACTGGAATGGTTGAAAGGTTTTCCCAGTAGAAAAACTTCAATTCTTATTTGTACTATACTAATACAGTGTCTGCAACTTTATCCTGTGCAGACAATAAAAAACGATAAAGGATATTTTCAACATGCTAGGCTGCTTCATTATTCTGAGACTTCTACACATTTTCTTAACTGTCAGTGTTTCAATAAATTCAAAATCATTATCAATATTATTTTTTGCATCAAATGAGAAATTTTAGTTTTCAAATGAAAACTTGTGTGTAGCTTGAATAACAGTCATTACTATAGAATACCAGCAGTAAAACTGGTAAGGGTTTGTGCAACAAGCAAGACATCTACATAAAAATAAAATGCTTTTTGTTGTGTGCAGGGATATCTAGACTTTTATGGGCACAGTAATGTAAACATTTGCAGTAAAGCCAACCTTAGCAATTTCATCAGATACAGGCTGACATCATCCCCTACTATTAATGTTTAATAAAACAAAAAAAAAAGTAATTTCAACAATATAAGGCAAAAACATATATAAACTTCCTTCATATAAAAGATTTCAACACAGTAGAGTCAGCAAAATTATACTGTATAGGTTATTGCAGAGAACGTGGTGCTTGGTCAGCCCCAAAAGAAGACACTGTGCCTCAATGATGTCCAGTACGATAGAAAGTCTTAGAAATAACAATGAAATATTAATTCCAAATACATAATCCACAACCTTCCCTAAAAGTTTCTCCATTTCCCATTATTCATTTACCGGCCCCTTGATCCAGCAGGCCAGCATGGTAGTGCAATTAAAAAATACTTTAAAGACTGTGTTTAACGGAAATGAATTAAAATAAGATTTATATTAAAAAGGCACATAGAGGAAAAAAATTTCAAGGTTATCTCCAGGAAGTCACTGTACCAGTAATGTAAGCTGAACTATGGGCAAATCTGAAATGGTGATTTCCAGAAAAAACCAAAAGCATACATTTGTTGAATATATGATTCTCAAAGAAAAATATGATCTATGATATACTGCGGACTTATGCCACACTCTGTTGTACCAGTGGGCAGAATTGACTAATCAATAGCTTTAAGTGCTTAGCCGTTTGTCTGGTCTTGGTACACATTTGGTGATTGCTATTCTCCACAGGACTGGTGCCAGCAGAAGACTTAATGTTGTCACACTCAAGATAAGGAGGTAAACCTAAAAATCAAAATACATATATTTTAATAAGTGTCATATAAAAACATACCTACATGCAGACTATTTCCAGCCTTTTCTCAAAGACACAACACCAACTGACTAAAGCCTAGTACACACTAGCAGGGCTCAACGAAAAAAAAAAAAACCTGACCGCTCAGGAGACGCTGCACTAACTATCCAACATTAGTACAACTATCTCCCCTGCTGTTCTATTGTGTTCTGACAGGTGAACAGCCCCTCCACCCACCAGAATACTTTGGTCAGCGCTCTCAGCCACTGGCCTTTTTCGGTTAAGCCCCTTCGATAGAAGCTGGATGAACAGCCAGCTTTTGTTGGACTAACTGCAGTGCACATGGCAAAATTTTCATCACGGATCATTTGAGGTTACTTTTTTTACAGTATCAGTTTATTTTTTCTTGTATGCGCAAAACGTAATCATATTTATTAACCTACATGTCATGCAGATAGGGTTTATGTCCACTTGAAGGCCCCTTTCACACTAGCGGACCGTTCAGATCCGCCCGTCAGTTTTTCAGGCAGATCTGAACGGATGCCCCATGCATCTCTATGGGGCATCGGATGTCAGCGGAGACATGTCCGCTAACATCCGATCCGGTCCGTCAAATCTGGACGGATCGGATGAGATAGACAGGCGGTCCCGTTCTCATCCGATTCCCCCATAGAGAACAGCGGGGACCTGACAGTTCTGTCTCCGCACACAGCGTGGAGACAGAACTGTCATCCGCCTGCTCAGCGGGGGGTCGGCGGATCAATCCCCCGCTGAGAAAAATTGAGTCGATGGACCCCCATGTGTGAAAGAGGCCTAAAGCAGGTCACACACTAAACAGTGGTCAGAGGTTTGGCTCATTAGTTACTCAAAGAATGAATCACTGGTTATCTTCCATTGTCTGCTATCACCCCTACACATAGGGCCTATTGATTGATCCCGCTGAAAATACCTCATGTTTTAAAGGGCCAAAAGTTTGATATCTTTACGCTGCTCTTGCTTTACACCCTCACTTTTTTAGTCTCTTCAAATTCTCCTATAGTTTTATTTCATACTGATGTGAAACAGTTTATTTTCTGCAAACAAAAATGGAACATTAACATTTACCAATGTCAAAGAAATGAAAGACAGTTACAGCTGTGTTTTAAACCATATAGGAAAGCGTGTAGGCCAGGTCTAGGCGCTTACATGAAACCTTCTTTGAGCAAAATAACACTAGACAGGTGTTTTTGGGTGAGCAAAACAGCTGCTACAGATGGCCAAAAGGTGCTATATATTGACACCTACATCCTTGGAATGTAACTAGAATTTTAAGGCTATCAGTTAACACCCAATGAGTTTTCACAAGCAATAGGGGGTCAGCTGTAGCCAAATGATTTCACACCATCAAGTGCCTAAAGACTGAAAAACTGGAAAGGATAACACTAATGCCATTCACATCATATTACAGTGAGGTGACACAGTATTTGTAGAATAGAAATTATATATTTAACATCCACACATGGACCGGGGCATGCTGGGTCGGTGACGTTGCAATGGGGCAGTGCCACCAGGTGACGTTGCTGGGTGGCCCTGCCCCTTAGCCATTTATGAAATATCATGCAGGCAGACTGTGGGAGCCTGCAGCGCGAGCGGAGGTTTTTTTTGTCTTTTTTTCTGGTCGGTGGTGGCGTCGGGCGTCATGATTGACAATGGATCTACAGCGTGGGGGGACATTGTTTTTTTAATAAAGGAATTGTCAAAAAAAACTTTTTTTTTATTTCTTTTTGTACACTTTTTTGGATGAATAAGTAGGGGTACAATCTAACCCATACTCATTCACATGGGGGGGGCGCTAAAGGGGGCTTCCAGATTCCGATAAGCCCCCCACAACCAGGGCTTTGGGGGAAGAGGCCTTTTTCCCCATCAAGGGGTCTGGTATAGATTTGGGGGGGGGGGGCCCTACAACGTTTTTTTTTTCATTTTTGTCCAAAAGGGCCTGGTATGGATTGGGGAGGGGGGAACCCCACGCCCTTTTTTTTTTCCACAATTTTTATTGCCAGCAATGTTTTTTTTTTACATTCAGCTGTCAAAGCTGATTGAGCTGATGAGTTATCCGTTGTTAAGGATGTGGCGCTGGCTTCCCGGCCTGCACCTCAACAACAAGCTAATGTTAAAGACACCAGTGGCCATGGGCTGAACCACCACTTTTGAAATTCACAGTGAAAACTGAGGGGAAATTCACACTGGACATGTGTGAACCTAGCCTAAATGTAAAAAATTAGACTAATCATTTTACATAACGCAGCAACATCCACATATGTAGGGCACCCAACATTAGAGGTGATCCATTCTTCCAAATCACACGGGCACTGACTAATATTCCAGCGTTTCTCTTACCCCTCAGTTTATCTCCTTCATTCAGCTAATGTGACCCCAGTGCTGACGAAGAGGGTAAAACAAAGATGCTGTACAGGCACCTGACTACGTCCTCATCAACTAATGACATCATTGGTTTTTATGAAAAAATAACATCAGTCTCTTGTATGAGGCTGCTACATGTTAAACTGTAACTGAACAGTAGACAACTGCATGTACCTAGATGTTATGGCTCATGTGTGCAGTAACACGATTCAAATATCCTAACTAAGCTTTAGCACTTACCTCGCGAGAAATTATCCCAGACCTGCGGGCTCTGCTGCCTAAAACAAAAGAAAATTCGCTAACTTGGGCCAGACCAGAAGATACAATCCACTTGATATACTGGCTGCTCTTTGGCAGGATCAAAGACAGGACTAGGACAGCTAAAACAAACTGTTGAGACACAAACATAAATAAAACATTATATACAATATATTTAATTTAATAACTGCATAGTGCATACAAAAAAAAAAAACAAAAAACGAATGCCTCGTTTCCACTGAGCGGACAGTTCGTTTTGGTTGGGTACAGTACGCAATTTTTGCCGTTTCCATGGTCAAAAGTTGTGAATGGTACCCTAATTCAGAACCGTAAAACTTTTTTGGGACCCTTTCGTTCGGGTACCAAGCACATTAGTACTATACCAACAGGGTGGAGCTACACTGTTGAGATACTGTTTTTGCTGAGGTACTGTTGGTGGTGGAAACGCAAGCCTGATCAAGGTGTACCATTTCCGAACCGCACTGAATTGTACCGAACCGAACTGTACCCAAACCGAACCGTACCACTCAGTGGAAATGAGCCATAACAGAACATTGGGGGAAAAACAAAAGAAAAAAGAGTGATTTATGTATTTAGGTTCTACTTTACATCAAACAAGGAAAATACAATTTTTGGGACACTGGAAAACAGAAAGGTTGTATGCAAACCCCCAAATAACCCCTCTTCTACCCAACATGCCTTTGTCTTGTAAGAGCAATACACAGGGCCAGCAAAAAAAAAAAAAAAAAGTAAGAGTGGGACCTGTGTCGCTCAATAGACTCGAACAAAAAGATTTTCCGATAAGTACAAAAATCTTTGGAATAGGAATTCAGAAACTGTCAGGATGTCCAAAAGCAGTCCAATAAGGGATGTGCAACAGCCACTGATAGACCCAAGGTATTGGGAAATGTTGGGGACAAAAAGGTACCTGAGAGACCAATACCAAAATATATAGAGGAAAACCTTAGCAAGACAGGGGCACTGCCACGACCAAGGGAACAGTCCAGAGGATGAATCTGGTGCTTTATACCAGGACACACATACCACTGCCAAGGGGAGTGTCCATGAGGTTGTGGGAACCCACAAGCAATCCACCAAAACAGGTGGAGCAACATAATCTGAAAAAAAAAAAAGGATCTAGACAAATATAAGGGTGTGGTCAACATTAAAAAGAAAAAAAAAACCCCCTACTGGAACAAGTTCCAGAACCAAAAAATCCATAAGGAACATTTGAATACTCAAAAACAGATCCAAAAATAAAAACCAGCCAGTCTATATGAAAAGGCCTTGACCTCAAAATCCTAACCCTTCTCATTCAGAGAAAGCATTTTCCATAAAAAAAGAACAGGTTGCCAACTCAGACAACCAAACTTGCCACAATGGAGGATTTTTACTAAAACTTGTGCACACAGAATCTGGTGCAGCTGTGCATAGTAGCCAATTACCTTCTAACTTCAGCTTTTTCAATTAAGCTTTGACAATAAAACCTGGAAGCTGATTGGTTTCTATGTAGAACTTCACCAGATTTTTCAGTCTCCAGCTTTAGTAAACCAACCCACATGTCAACGAAATAGGAGACCCACCACAATATGATATACCAACAGATAGCTAAACAGCCCCTAAAATTAGTAGAAAACCTCAAGAGTACCCCCAAAAGGTCCAACTAAGAAGAAAATACTGCAACCAAGGCTTGTGAACAAGATACTAGAAAAACAAAGATGAGCAGGAATTCATCTGCCTAACACCTGTGGGTGTCTCTGGGTCTGACAGAGGAAACTCTGCAAACTTGACTAACCTTGAACCGGAAACAAACACGGTCCTGAAAAAAAAAATCAGGTCCACCCCTATCCAGTGAAGCATCAGCTGAGAACCAGGAATCTTAGCTGGACTGCTAAGAACAGTTGCATAAATAAAGACAGGAACAAGAATATAATCTGGAGGAACCTCATCAATAGGTTGCACATCAGCCACAGAAGAAGGACCCAACTCCCAGTGTTTAGGCCCCACAAAGGCCCTCCAGAAGTACTTTGTTCCCGTCAAGGGGCATCAAAAGCAGAATACCTGCATGTTCTGCCTGCTGACAATCCAGGGATGTACAGGTCCATCCAGCAATGGATACCTCCTGCCATGCAGGAGATGGAAGATCCCAGGTGCAGAATTCACCTTCTCTCATGTCGAGAACACCAGTGAAGGGGAGCCGGATGACAATCCCTTGTCTCTAAAGAGGATAGTGCAGTCAAGTGTAGCACATTCTGCGTTGTCTAGCGTAGAGACCAGGCCATTTGACTTGTCAACAGAAAAGTTCTTAGACCTTCCCAGTGATGAAAACCAAGCAACACAAATATGATATCCAAGGGAGGCCAGGTCAGAATTTTGAGTCAGAGAAGGATCCCACAACCAAGAGCGACCTGTTCCCGTGGAACCAGATAGAAGCTCCAGGTATGGGCACACACTAGTATGTGGAGTCTTTCCAGCTTGGGGGTGAAGAAAGCTTATTCACCTCACAGGCATGACAGGTAGCTTCGGGAACTTTTTGGTCCCAAAGGGACAGACAATCTGGATGTCTCACCCTAAATCATGGCTAATATACATAGAAGAGAAATATGAAAAGGACTGAGAACCAGAATTTTAAGGGGGTGATTAAAGTATTGTATTCCTTCAGCCGCCTACAACCTCCGAAGGGGGAATTTGTTTGCAAGATAAGAAAGGGAGTAAAGCCCAACAGGGAGTGAGCTTCTTAAGCAAAGATTTTAACTGAATAACCTCGCTACCAATGTTGACCACTTGAGAAGACAGATCCAGTCACAACATGCAGGTACAGGGCCCCTCTGAAGGGTTCTGCCGGTAAGAGTTGAGAAAGCAAATTCTTTTCAAAGTAGCATACTGCAATGGGGATTCCAAAAAAGGCACTAGGATAGACAATCTAGAATTCTGAGCAGGATAATCCAAACTCAGGTCCTTATCAGGGAAAGGAGCAGCAAAAACCAATCCTTTCTGACCTTGAAGATGAGGTCAATCAGAGGGCCCCTTTAGGAGAGGGGCAAAATTGAAAAGGTATTGAGCACCACAAGGGTTCACTAGAATCTGAGGATAAGGAGCTGTCCTGAAAATGAGAGGGTTAGGTTTACGTCAGGAACTGCCACAGAAGGCAGGTTTCTACTAGGGTAGGAACAAGGGGTTACAGTTTGTGAGGAACAAAGATAAACCTTGGAAGATACACTGCTGAATGCAGTTAGCACCCAAAATGGTGGTGGAGGTGCCTGAAGGAGATGCCAGACATAAGGACTTCGAGGTACAGAGGGTGACCAGCTCTCACAACTAAAGCACAGGGCATCCTTCAATAAAAAGGGGCCATATCCCCATGGTTTGTGGGGAGTTTACCAGTTTGTCAGTGAAATCCCTAAGACTGAGTACACCATTCAGCCACTTGGTGAATTACTGGTGCATCCACGGCGGGAAAAAATAGATTCATAAATTCCCTCTCAAAATTGTAAAAAGTTCTAATTCACTCTCAAGAGCGGCCCAGAAACCTATGGGGCGTTTCCATTCCTTGTAGAGGAAAGACCTGAATAGTAGATGTGTCGGGAAGATCTTTGCAGTCTCAGGAGCTCTAAAAGACCAAAGACATGGAACAGAAGGCAGATCCTCCAGGTGCAGAGTGGTATGGTTTGAAACAACCACCTGTAAATCTGGAAAACAGTCTCACCAGAGCTAGTCTTCTGAGATTCCGAATCAGAGACAAAAACAAGAAATGTGGGGCCCAGCAAGAGCTAGGGGCTCACGGAGTTCAGAGCCAGACTCTGAACACCAACAGGAGAGGGCACTGGAGTACACTTAGAAGCTCTGTGGGCAGAATGCTCAATTATCTTAGCAAAAGCAGATGAACAAGGAGATCCCTGTCTTCAATTAACAGAGGCATGGACTCCAGAGAGAGTGATATAATTTTGACCCTGTACAAATCGATAGTAAAACCTCATTGGAATATGCAGTTCAGTTTTGGGCACTAGTTCTCAAAAAGGATATCGGGGAACTGGAGAAAGTGCAGAGAAGGGCAACCAAACTGATAGAAGGCATGGAGGAGCTCAGCTATGAGGAAAGATTAGAGTAACCGAATGTATTCTCTCTTGAGAAGAAGAGATTAAGGGGGGGGGGGTATGATCAATATGTATAAATAAATAAGGGGTCCATATAGTGAACTTGGTGTTGAGTTATTCACTTTATGGTCAAACACAGAGGACAAGGGAGCACTCTTTACATCTAGAGGAAAACCGATTTAGTCTCCAAATATGGAAAGGTTTCTTTACTGTAAGAACTGTGGAAATGTGGAATAGACATCCTACAGAGGTGGTTCTGACTAGCTCACTAGATTGCTTTAAAAAAGGCCTGGATTCTTTCCTAGGTGTACATAATATAAATTGGTACTAAAATGTATAGGTAAAGTGATTCAGGGAATATCCGATTGCCTTTCGGGGGATCAGGAAGGAATTTCTTTTCCCCTGCTGTAGCAAATTGGATCATGCTTTGCTGGGGTTTTTCACCTTCCTCTGGATCAACTGCGGGTATAGGATTGTGTATATGGGATTATATGGTTGGGTTTTCTTTACGGTTATTGTTTTTTATTGGTTGAGTCAGATATACTTGTGTCTTCTTTCAACCTGACTAACTATATAACCAACAGAGCTGAAGAACACATCGATAAACATGACTAAAGGATAATAGGGGGGGTCACAGAGTCTGGATCATGAGTATTGTTTCCTTCTGGGAGTACCAGGCAAATGTCCCCAGAATCAACAGGAAATTATGGACTGAGGTCACCCATGATAGTGGGACTGTACTCTGTATGTCCTGGCAAAGACCTGTAGCATCCACACATTGGTAATGCAACTAGACCCAATGCAAGGCAATGCCTCAAGTACTTACAAATCCAGGCAGCTGTGCTGTTGAGGGTTTCAGTGACCAAGTTACTGCACGTGGACAGTGGAAACACATAAGAGATCTACCTGCTGCTCCAAGGAGCAAGAGCACCAGTGGGAAGATGTTCCCTACAGGCTGAATTGCGGAAAAGATAACACAAAGCGCCTGTAGCACTTAATCCAATGTATAACGCAAGTGCTCAATTCCTCAGCAATAATCTTTACCACGGTCAATTAGCAGTGGCCGAGGGAAATTTGAAAATGCGCCCAACAGTACAAGTGTGAGGTAGACCCTAATGCTTTAGCTTGGCCAGTCTTGCTAATTGAGTCTTCAGAGACAGGGTCATACCTGGGCTCTGCTATGGATCTTGACCCAGATATCGCTTAGCATCTAACACGGCACACAAAGGTTTACAACGCTCCACAAAGCAGAACCCAAAAGGTCACATTCCAGCTAGCCCCACATATCCAGTCCAGTGGGATTTGAATATGGCCTCCAAAGCTAACACTGAGGTGTTGCTGATCCAGATAGCTGCTGTGTAGAGACTAGCATCGGTGTGAGAAGGAATCTTGTTTAAAATCATCAAGGAAAAAGTCACCAGTGGTATAGCAGGAATGCTGAATGAAGTCACAAAGGAAAAATACCACAAAGTATAAAAGCTTGCAAAACATTTAGACTTTTTTGCAGAGTAAGGGTGTCCAACCTTCTGGGACACCAGCAAAAATGGAGGTATGCTGAGTTAAACAGGGGTTATATGGGAGCTGAATGACTTTTCTGTTTGCCAGTGTCCCAAACCTCAATGAACGACAGGGAAATATACAATTTTTAGTTGGTTGCCTTAGGTTACTGTATTTTCGTAACTCCTAAAACAAATACTATAATGTGACAGAGGAAATCCTAGTACCACAGGCAAATTCTGCATTTCACACAATATGCACTAAATACTGCACATTTCTGGTAAACAAATAAACAATCTTTGAGGTGAAGAATCTGCTTCTGTCCTATAACCAACCCAGCTCTAGGGGGGTGGTTTCGTATACCAAATCATTCTTTACTTATGTAATCTTTCTGAAAATCTGTGATGATGATCACACGGAGTGTAGCATGACTAGATCAGAGAACAGTTGAAGACACTTTCCATCATAGGACCAGTATCTAACCACAGGAAGACCCAAAAATGGAACAATCCTTTTACTGCACACAAGTCAAATTAGCTATGATCAACGGTTACCATAGTATTTTATTAGTACATTCACAAAAGGAGTCTTCTTTTACCAAAGTTTTATATTTACTGTACTTAACCTAGTTCTGCTTTTCTTAACAATTGTCACATTTGACAGTTCATTTAATCCCAAAGCGATTTAAAACGTTATGATCCAACGAAGCAAAATAAAATTAACTTAAGTTCTATACACTGCTCTTTTTGCTAACTGTCCAGCCTAGAATCATGCTCTACAGTTAGGCCCCTTTCACACATGGAGTCCGTTCAGATCTGCCTGTCAGCTTTTTTGGCGGATCTGAACGGACGTCCCATGAATCCCTATGGGGCATCGGATGGCAGTGGAGACATCCGATCTGATCCGTCAAAACCAGACAGATGGAAACCCTATTTTCCATCCGTCTGGTGGATCGGATCAGATGAGAACGGACAGACGGTCCGTTCCCATCCGATTCCCCCATAGAGATGAATGGGGACCTGACAGCTGTGTCTCTGCCTGCTCAGCGGGGGGTCGATCCCCTGCTGAGAAAAACAGAGTCCGCCTGGCGGACTCCGTGTGTGAAAGAGCCCTTAGCGTGTTGCTATAAAAAATACAATGTATACAATCAGCGCCACCTGTGAAATAATTAATACTAGAGCTGCACGATTCTGGATAAAATGAGAATCACAATAAAGATCACGATTCTTGGCGTAACATCATCTTTTACATTAACCACTTCCATACCGTGCGATTTCTGGCACTCTACTCCTACATGTAAAAATCATAATTTTTTAGCTAGAAAATTACTCGGAATCCCCAAACATTACATATATTTTTTAGCAGAGACCCTAGGGAATAAAATGGCGGTCATTGCAACAGTTTATGTCACACGGTATTTGCGCAGAAATTTTTCAAACGCGTTTTTTTGTAAAACTTATGAATAAAAAACAAAAAAATTGATTTTTGTAAAATCTTACCGTAAAATCCTTTTCTCTTAGCTCATTGACAGACGTAGTCCTCGGTGATACACCACCTTCGGGTTATGTTGCCTCCACAGGAGCAGGACTAGACAGGAAATTAAAAAGCTCTGGCCACACCCTAGGGGCAGTCCCAGAGGGTATATCCTCTCTCTCTCTGCCTCAGCAAATCAGTTATGTGAAAAAGCAGTCTTTAGAGATTTAACCCAACCCAACAAAAAACAGAGGGGCGGGGACTACGTCTGTCAATGAGCTAAGAGAAAAGGATTTTACGGTAAGATTTTACAAAAATCCATTTTTCTCTAGCGCTCCTTGACAGACGTAGTCCTCGGTGATACACCACCTTCGGGACGTCCCAGAGCAGTATCACAAATGAGGGGTGGGAAAATGAAATCAAATCCCAATCTAGAAGGCCCAACCGGTGCCAACTAGAAGTTTACAATGCTCATTTTTTTTTTTTTTCAAACAGAAAAAAACCCTCGAGGTAGACCACCGGTCTCCTCAAATTGCGGCCTGCAAAACCTTGCGGCCAAATGAGGCATCCGCCGATGCCGTCACATCAATCTTATAGAATTTTGTAAAGGTATGTACCGACGACCAGGTGGCCGCCTTACATACCTGGACCACTGACGCCTGATGGCGAAAGGCCCAGGAAGTACTGAGCGCTCGAGTGGAGTGCGCCCTAACAGGGAACGGAGGACTCTGGCCCTTAATAGAATAAGCCTGTACCACCGTTTGTCGAATCCATTTGGCAATGGTCGCGGCAGATGCAGGCAAACCCTTTCTGGGGCCATCCGTGATCACAAAAAGTGAATCCGTCTTACGGAATGATTCCGTAGCTTTCAGGTATACCCTGATTGCCCGAACCACATCTAAGGAATGCAACGCATGTTCCCGATGATGCTTGGGCTGAGGACACAAGGAAGGTAGTACAATATCTTCATTCAGATGAAAATCTGAAACCACCTTAGGAAGAAAGGATGGCTTAGGATGAAGTACTACCTTATCCCTATGAATCACTAGGTAAGGGGACTGGCATGATAATGCAGCCAGTTCTGACACCCTGCGAGCAGAAGTAATAGCCACCAGGAAGGCCACCTTCTGGGATAAAGTAAGCAAGGGAATCTCCCTGATGTTTTCAAAGGGAGGTTTCTGTAGAACCGACAAAACCAAATTAAGATCCCAGGGCGGTAAGGGCGCGCGGACTGGAGGAGCCAGGTGCCGCACCCCCTGGATGAAATTCCGCACCAAGGACTTGGTAGCTAAAGGTTTCTGAAAGAAGATTGCTAATGCTGAAACTTGACCCTTGATGGTGCTCAAGGCTAGCTTCTGCTCAACCCCTTGTTGCAAAAAGGCCAATATTCGAGTCACCGAATAGGTACGTGGAGGAAATCCTAAAGATTCGCACCGCGCAATATAAGTCTTCCATGTGTGATAATAGACCTTGCTGGAAGTCGCTTTCCTTGCTTTGATAAGGGTAGGAATGACTGAAGCTGACAAACCTCTGTCCTTCAGTACTTGGGTCTCAATGGCCAGGCCATTAAACCCAGCGACTGTAAAGCATGATGGTAAATTGGTCCTTGAGACCACAGACACTCCCTGAGACGAAGTTCCCACGGAACGTCTGCGACTAGCATGTTCAAGTCGGCCAGGCCGGCTTGAGGAGGCCAGCCTAGAATTTCTAGGACCACTGGCGCTGATAGAATCTGAACCAGGCGTCCCTAGAGGTATCTGGCCCCGACCATCCGAGAAAATCTGGTCGTTTTCTGTTCCCACACATTTATCAGATACCTGATTGTTATCAGGAAGGGTGATCTTTTCTGGTTGAACCTCAGGGACCGAAGTCACCCGACTAGAGGCTACTTGGCCTATCTGGTCAACCAGATCCGATTCCTGTGAGGTATAGGGACTAATCTTAGGAAAAGGTAAAGGAAAAGATCTATTCAGGGAACGGTAACTACCGCTTCCTGTAGTACTTAAATGTTGGAAGGGAAGAATCGCACCGGTAGTAGTGGTTGATGCTCAATCTAATGTCCTGAATACCGGTGAAAACGTCCCCCCACCCTGAAACCGGGTGGGGGCGCACCTTCAGGCTGTGTACTCCTTTGCTTCGGGTTTGGCTGGGTTGGTCCTCTGCTTGTCCGACCAGCCCTTCTTGAACCCTCCTGGAGGAGTCTTGCCTTTCCCGCTAGTACCAGCCGGGCGCCCTTTATGGGCGGTAAAGAAAGGTCCTCGCTTGTTGCGAGGTCCCTTAGCTTTAGCAGCCTGTGGCAAAAAAGTGCTCTTGCCCCCAGTGGCATCCTTAATGATTTCATCTAGGTTGGCCCCAAATAGACGATACCCCTGAAAAGGGAGATTTGTCAAGGTCTTCTTGGAACCTAGGTCAGCTGACCAGCATTTTAACCACAGCACACGTCTGAGGATCACCGCTGACATAGATGCATGCCCTAATAAGGGAGTAGTGTCCAAGGCTGCGTCACAGATAAACTGTAGCCCTTGTATAATCTGTTCCATCAAATCAGATGTCTCCTGGGGAATATCTTTTCCCCTAAGGTCTTGGCGTACCATTTTCGCCCATTCCGTAAGTGTCTGGGAAACTAGACCAATAACAATTACTGGTCTAAATGCTGACCCTATCAGAGAGAAGATGGTGCGGGACTCTGCTTCCATCTTTCGATCCACCGGATCCTTAAAGGACGAAGTGTCCTCCACTGGGATAACCGTGGCTTTATTCAGCCTGGAAATAGGTGGATCCACCACTGGTGGTACTGTCCATTTCTTAATGATGGATTCCTCAAACGGATAGCGTCTAGCAATACGCTTGGAAATAGTAAAGGTACGTTTAGAATGCTCCCATTCTCCTTTAATCTGATTACCGAAACATTTGGGTACAGGAAAAACCTTCACCGTTTTGATGGGCTTATTAGTACCAAAAGGAATCTCTGTTTCAGTTGCCTCTGCCGGTAAAGCCTCAAGTTTGAAGGTTTCCTGCACTGCCACAACTAGTGCGTCCACCAATGCTTCTTCCTGAATTATAGCAGGAGAAGAAGCGTCCTCCTCACTGTCTGAGGGGGCTTTACCTGGGATAACAGCCCTTGCAGAGGAACCTGCAACTGCAGTGACCATCTCTGAATCTGAGTCAGAGGTGTCAGATAGTATAGGGGTAGGCGGGGGTCGCTTCCTTGACCCCCGTCCCTGACAGGCCGCCTCCACCCGAGCCACCATAGACTCCAAAATTGCTGTAAATGACTCTACACTCTGTGCACCGGCGGGTCCCGTGGCCCCCTCGAGGGAAACAGGTGGGGGAATATGTGTGGCAGGGTCCATGATAATTCCAGTCACTTTCTGGATAATATAATTCAAAAATAAAAAACTTTTTTTTTTTTTTTTTTCAGACCCCCAGTGCCACAAAAAGTCCCTTAGTGTTACCTGCTAGGGATCCCTATCGATCGAGAGAGAGAGATAGACCCCCAGGCTCACCACTTGATGCTCAGAGTTTAACTGCAACAGGTTACAGCGCTGTCTTGACAAACAGGAAGTCTTTTGGCTGGCTGCCCAGGAAGAAAGGAGGCGGCTCCGCCCCTCTGCACGCCTTCCGGCGCCTCCCCAAGCTCCACGAGGTGTTTGGATCACCTCAAACATGGCCGCCCCCATGCTGGAGACACGAGGCTACGCCAAAATGGCGGCTCGTGCGATCCAGCAAAAAAAAAAAATGGCGGCGGCCTGTACTGAATAGCGGTGTGCTGCAGGGCACACAACACTCTCTCTGCATGGGGATTTGGCGTGGTTGGCGGTACCGGCCCTGGCGGACCGCATGGCCATTCGGGAGGCCTGCTAATAGCTGGAGATCTGATTAGGAAGGCAGTCTACATGTCCGTGGCTTCTGACTGGTAGGTAGCTTATTCTTATCACCGTAAGATTCCCAGAATGCCACAGATTACAATCTTTTTAACATGTATACAATTAGATTGTTAGCTCCCAAACCAAGCCTACTGGCTTTTTGCACATAAAATCACACTCAAAGTAGGAGGATCTGTGTCATTTATAGGATAGAGAGGGACTCTATCTTACCATACAGAGAGGGGCCCGCGTTCACCACAAGACCCGTCAGGGGAAAAGGGGGAACATACTACTCACCATACCGGAACCAGGCGGGCACCAACTCCTGACAGTACCCCTCTCCACCGGGGCGGGAGGGCTGTCGACCGATATGGACGCCGTGACTCATGGTCTTTGGCGTTTCAGCGAGACGTTTAACTCGCGGGGTCAGTCCTTTAATGGGACTTTGTCGCGGCCGACCCAGCGCGGAGCTATGGCCTGCACGCGCTCGTAGGCTGAACTGGGGTGACCACCGGATCTCAACATCCAGCCCGTCGCCAAGTTCAGCTTTCTTGTTTGAAGATCTCACAGGAACACTGGAGAAAAAAAGCTGTCTAAAAAATCCTTTAAGAAAAAATTCTTGCCAGGACCTAAGATCCCAGCAAGGTATCTAGGTCCTTACTCCTAACTAGACAGAAAATAACTGATTTGCTGAGGCAGAGAGAGAGAGGATATACCCTCTGGGACTGCCCCTAGGGTGTGGCCAGAGCTTTTTAATTTCCTGTCTAGTCCTGCTCCTGTGGAGGCAACATAACCCGAAGGTGGTGTATCACCGAGGACTACGTCTGTCAATGAGCGCTAGAGAAAACTAAAGTTAGCCAAATTTTTTTGTATAATGTGAAAGATGATGTTACGCGAGTAAATAGATACCTAACATGTCACGCTTTAAAATTGTGCACACTCGTGTAATGACGCCAAACTTAGGTACTTAAAAATCTCTATAGGCGACGCTTTAAATTTCTTTACAGGTTACCAGTTTAGAGTTACAGTGGAGGTCGGGAGATGTGGTCGCAACGAATGCATGTGCTAGCTTCCACGTGCGAGCACGCAGGGACGGGGGCCCTTTAAATTTTTTTTTTTTGTTTATTTTATTTTTACACTTTCCCTTTAAACTTTGTTTTTTGATCACTTTTATTCCTATTACAAGGAATGTAAATATCTCTTGCAATAGGAATAGTGAATGACAGGTCGACAGATCTGTGGTCAATAAGACCTCAGATCTCTCCTACAGGCTAGATAGTCTGAAATCAAAAAATCAGCCAAGATCAGTGCTGTATTGCAAAGCTGCAGCTGCAGGCATCATTCAGATATCCCCATTTAAAGCCCTGGACATCAAATGACGTCCAGCGGTAAGGAAGTGGTTAAAGTGTATTTTTCCCAAAAAACTGTTATTTGAAAGACTTCTGCGCAAATACAGTGTGACATAAAAGATTGTGATGATCGCCATTTTATTCTCTAGGGTCTCTGCTAAAAAAAAATACATATAATGCTTGGGGGGTTCTAAGTAGTTTTCTAGTAATACTGATTTTAACTTGTAAGCAAAAAGTGTCCGAAAAAGGCTTAGACTTTAAGGGGTTAAACTGCCCTCAATTACAGATGGAAGTTCATTCCTTTGATCTAAAAGAACTAAATGATACATTGTAAAACATTGTGTTTATAGTTATCTCCCAGCCTTAACAATGTTGATAAACATTTGCCTGAGGCTCCTTTTTTTTTTGGACAGCTGTGAGTGAGCAGGGAACAGCTCAGTCAGACATATCGTTTTAAGATCATGAGGTGGGGTGAATTGAGATTGCGATTTTTTAACAATTAATTATGCAGCTCTAATACTTTAAATAATCAGTTAGAACGCGATACAAATTCAGTGCAAATCTAACAAACCTTAAAACCAGCTGCTGCTGTACACCTAATAGTGATTTCAACACACTACAAAAAAAAATTGTAAATTGTATGGTGCAGCGCTACTGAATCAATTGAACAGAGAACACACATAACACTCAGTGGGCTCACCACACCATTTGGCTGCTGGAGACTGAGGTCACAACTTGGGCTCCTCCCTCCTATACGCATATCGACATGCAATTGGCCTCTTCAGCAGTGTCCTAGCCTCTGACAGCCGAATGGTGTGGTGAGCCCACTGATGAGCCACAGAGATAATGCGGTTTTACCTAATTTTATCTTGTGAGTGTTTTTAATGGGGGGCATTTTAAATAAAATGTATTTTATAGAGAACACTATGAGTTGCATTTGTATTCCATGTGGTTTGCATGAGGAAGACTGAAGCAGTTGGGAGCATTAGATCTGGTAAAGAGGAGAAAGACATCCATTCCAGACAGTTTGGTGGGAGTTGTAAAGCCTGTAATTTAAAAAAGAATAGCGCACACATGCAAAAGAAATGACTATCAAATATGGAGACAATCCATAAATAAAAATGGGGATTTGGTTCCACCATATGGCCATATCGTGCTCAAGCCCACCACTACGTCAAAGTACCCCATTATCAGTGGGTCCTACACTATCCATAAAAAAGGGGTGAATCCAGCCTCTCCACCAACCCTTGGAGACAACACTCCTTGCTGGGATGGATGTGCCAATGCACTACAAGCGACTCCTCCTATATCTACTTGATAGTGGACACTGATAGAGTACAGGTGTGTGTGGGGGGTGGGGTGCTCAACCTCAGAAGTCTGGTCAGACCGAATACATAATAAACAAGCAAAAAATTGGGGGAGCAAACCCTGAACAGTAGCTGCACCGGCTTTAGATATACATGTTCAGGGTTTGCTCCCCCAATTTTTTACTTGTTTATTATTTAAAGCCTGTAATTAGCAGGAGTGAGGTGAGTGCACAACTCACCTGGTAGTGGCGGCACAATTTAATCTCTTCTATGAAGTTTTTAGATGCAACAGCGGTGGATGACAAATTATATATTATATAAAAGACTATTTGCTTTTAATTTATTTTCAAGCAGTTTACATGTAAGATATAGGTGTTCAGTTGATTCTGTAGCGCTACACCATATAATTTACTAAATGCTGCTATACAAGTAAGCTTGTTTTAGGTCTATAACTCTATATGATGTGTTCATCCATAAATATTATAGAAATTAACTCTCTAGTGCAGGGCCCTATTGTGCATTGTCAAGTAATATTCTGCATTTATGCATTTAAAATTTAAATATTCTTTTGGGGAAATTATATATATATATATATATATATATATATATATATATATATAGCACATGCGATAGCACTATATGCATTATAATATATCTACAAAAACAATGATGATGTACCTCAGGTACATCATATAAATATCAAGGTTTGCCCCGAATAATACTCTTCCAGTGACACTATTACTTTAATGAAAAAAAAAATTCTCACCTTCATTAGCACCAATGTCAACGTTAATGACAACAGAATAGTCAACTCATAAATTACAAATGTTGGGAATACATGAAGCCCTGAAAGGATAAATACAGAAGTACATAAATAATATTTTTACCAAAGGATATTAAATTTAAAAGGTACAAAAACAGGATTTTCAACACGGCATTTTTTTCTCAGATTTATTGATACAAAAAAAAGGCACTGCAGGGAGAGGGAGGCAGCATTCTAGAATGTGAGCAGACGCAGTCTCTTGCAGCTCCACTAGGACAATCATAATCCTTCTGCTCCTGCCCTGCAGACCAAACCTCTGTGTCACCCTTGCTGTAGCTTCAAGGTGACACAGACAACCTAGAAGAACTCTTTAATTCATAGACGGGGCACTGTAAGAAGCATCTGTGAGTTCTAATCTACAAGACTGAAAAGCTGGGTAAAAATGGCACCAGCTCACCTGGGTCTTTGACCTCTCTTACCTCTACTTTGGAGACGTTTACTGAGGCCCAGGCTGAACAATCTATTTCTGCCTCTCCTGCACAGGATCCTACCTTGTCACACCTTGCCTCCCCATATCCATCTACTCCTGTTGACTCTGGAGGGGGACTGGAACCTACCCTCTCTGAAATCCTTAAAGCAATACACACATCCTGTCTGCATTTATGGGGAAAGTGAATGAAATTCGATTTGACCTGAATATTCTTCCTACTTACATCCAGAAATGATTAGAGAGGGAACGGCTAGCATGGAGAGACAAGTTAGTGCTGTGGAGAACACCATATAAACTATTTTCTGGCAAGCAATTTTATTTTGAGAAAAAAGTAAAAATGGCAAGGGAGAAAGCTAGCTACCTGGAAATTTAGTTGGTCTTCCTAAAAAGAAAAAAAAAAAAAAAAAAAAAGAGACAAAGTGGAAGAGAATGACCTTGTAGATTTCTTGGAGCACGGGTTTCTCTCTGAATTAGGCAGCAACAATTTGTCCCCATTTCAATACTGAACATGCCCATGGGGTCATTTGACTGATGGAAAAAAAAAAATCAAGAATCCTGGCTGGCTGTGCTGTGTGGCAGGGCTGTGCAAATTTTAGGACTGTATGGACAAAAATACAAATCTTTTGGCAGGTAAAACAGCTCTCCTATATACTGTATATATTTCAGCACAGCAGGTAGCGGTTTGCCTGGAGTTCAGCTTAGTAGCTGCAAGCAGTCATCAGCCATAACTGTATTAAAAGCGGAACTTCACTCTCTCAATCAACACGGACTGTTTTTAATCCTTTTGTTGCTAGCATTAGTAAATGAATAGGAAAGTATGTCATATTGACTTGTTTTCATTTTTTTTTTTTTTTTTTACATTTCTTTAGTTACTTCCTGGTTTCCAGGCCTAGGAAAATGTCATATATCCCAGGAATCTTCAGAAGGGGAGGAGGGACCTTCTCAACCAAGCACATCCTCCTGCCTGCATGTCTGAGCTAAGGGCAGATTGATTCAAGGAAGTAAATGCTACATGAATCATCTGCCCTTACTCAAGACAGCCACAGCCAGAAATTCTGGAGGGTATTTTTCAAAGTGATTTCTCAGCAAAATAAAGCATAAAGACATGTATTGATGGGTGAGCTTGCTTTGAATATTAGAAAATTAATTAAATAGTATTTTTGGTTTGTGGTGACCAGATGCCGTGTGGTGCCATTTTAAGTAAAGGTTCAGAATGGCAGCATGTACCTATAGATGCAAAGAAAATGATAGCCAGGAAGTCTCGAATAGGTTCAATGCATGACATAACTTCCTCTGTGACCATGTGTCCTTGGGAAGAGATGAGAGCTCCAGCAAGGAAGCACCCCAGTTCCATTGATACATCCAATAGTTCAGTAACCTGCCAGGAATAAAATATTGAATTTAGGTATGACCACTATTGCTCTGGATTCATACATATTATAGCATTGCTCAGTTTTTTAAAAAGTTAACATTTTTCTTAGGGCTCTTTCACACGGTCCGCCTCCGTAGGCGGATCCGTGCTGCTCAGCGGGGATCGATCCGCCGATCCCCGCTGAGCCGGCGGATGACAGCTCCGTCTCCGCTTGCAGTGCGGAGAGGGAGGTGTCACAGCCCCCGCTGCTCTCTATGGGGGATCGGATGAGAACGGACCGCCTGTCCGCTCTCATCCAATCTGATCCCTGAACGGATGGAAAAGTAGGGTTTCCATCCGTCCAGATTTCACGGACAGGATCGGATACGGATGGCAGCGGTTGTCAGCGGATGTGTCTCAGCTGACATCCGCTGCCCCATAGAGCTGCATGGAGGATCTGATCAGATCCGCCTAAAAAACTGACAGGCGGATCTGATCGGATCGCCCGTGTGAAAGAGCCCTTAGTCTCTAGAACAGTGATGACGAACCCTGGCACCCCAGATGTTTTGGAACTACATTTTCTATGATGCTCTTGCACTCTGCAGTATAGTTGAGCATCATAGGAAATGTAGTTCCAAAACATCTGGGGTGCCAGGGTTCGCCATCACTGCTCTAGAGGTAATCCACAGACTGTTTCTACCACCTGTGAGTACTCTATGACCTGACAAAACAGATATATCTCCCCATAGATCAGCTCTAACCATATTTAGATTTTTGCTTGAACCACCAAGATATATCTTTAGCTCTCTTGTATCTGTGTCCTTTTTATATATTGTTATGTGATTTTTGGATACTATCAGGATGCAGTACTGAATTGTTTGATCTTTGGCTTGTATGTTCTACATCAAAGATGAACCTTTGTTATAAACCGCTGGATTATGTACTCTTTTTGGATGTGTTTAACCACTTTACCACCGGAGGATTTTGCTGTCTTACGTCTGGGCCACTTTTTGCGATTCGGCGCTGTGCGACTTTAACTGACAATTGCGCGGTCGTGCGACGCCGTACCCAAACGAAATTTACGTCCTTTTTTCCCCACAAACAGATCTTTCTTTTGGTGGTATTTGATCACCTGTGCAATTTTTACTTTTTGCGCTATAAACAAAAAAAGAGCGTTTATTTTGAAAAAATAACAATATTTTTAACATTTTTTTATATGAAATTCCCCCAAAAAAAGATGTAAAAACCAATTTTTTTTAAATTTTTGGCCAATTTGTTTTCTGCTACCCATGTTTGGTAAAAAAAAAATCACAATAAGCGTACTTTGATTGGTTTGCGCAAAAGTTATTGCATTTACTAACTAAGGGAAAGATTTATGTAATTTTTGGTGTTTTTTTTTTTTAACGCGTAATGGCGGCGATCTGCGATTTTATTTGCGGGACTGCGACATTGCGGTGGACAGATTGGACCCTTGACTGACATTTTTGACACTTTTGGGGGTACCAGTCACATTACTGCAGTAATCAGTGCTATATATATGCACTGTTACTGTAAAAATGACACTGGCAGGGAAGGGGTTAATTTTATTGGAGAGGGAGGGGTTAATGTATGCCTGGTGCTTACTGACGTGTGTGGGGGGAGGTGACTGAGTGACACAAGGACAGATCCAGGGTTCAGCTATGCTGAGCCCTGCAATCTGACCCTGCCTGTCACTTGGGAGATCCGCCCGCTTGTGTTTACACAAGCAGGCGGATCTCCACACTAGATCCCCGACGATCGGGGAAGAGCGACGGCGATCGCCGCTGCTCCTCCCCTGGCCAGACTCCCGCTGTGACTGAATACAGCGGGAGCGAGCCTCCGGTGGCGCGCGCTCGAGCCTCCGGTGGCGCGCGCGCGCCGCCAAGAAAGGGGAGTGTCTGACGACGTAGTACTACGTCGTCAGACGATAACGAGACACTCTGCCGCAGTAATATTACTGCAGGCAGACATAAAGTGGTTAAAATTTAACCCTGGTTCTGTACAACATTGTACTTATTATTTTCTTCAATAAAAAGTTTGACAAAAAAAAGTAAAAAAAAAAAAAAAATACAGTTGTGAGTTATGATATTGCTGTACATAAATGAAAAAGGGCTTAGTTGCATGCATGTGCTAATATTTGTATATAATGCACACAGTATGCAAATAGACCCACTACTTTTATATAAAATTTGAAAGGTCCTCCTATCTGAGACGAGGACTGGCTGCTAGGGAAGTTTATTAAAACTGAGCATTTAGCCTGGTTTCACATATATGCAGGGCAGATCCTGGTGCGTTTTCCGTTCAGGTACGATTCAGGTGTGAATTTGACCCTTAAATCACACCTGAACTGAAAAACGCACAGTACCCTTTTTTATTTAGTATCGAACCACAACCAGCCCACATATATGTGAACCAGTTCCATTGAAAGCCGGTCTGGGTCACATGTTATGCCAATCAGATGCAATTCAAAATGCATCCTATTCGCATGTATGTTAACCGAGCCTTACTGAATTAGCCCCCATTTCCCTCTGAACTGTGTAACACCCACGCACAGTATAAACTAATTAAAGTAGCTACCAATTTTTATTTTTTATTTATTTAGTGCATGTACAGTGCCTTGGAAAAGTATTTATACCCTTTGAAATTTTCCACATCTTGTCATGTTACAACCAAAAACGTAAATGTATTTTTATTGGGATTTCATGTGATAGACCAACACAAAACGGCACATAAATGTGAAGTGGAAGAAAAATGATAAATGATTTTCAAAATTTTTTAACAAATAAATAGCTGCCTTTTAACAAGCCTTGACCTCTTGTTTGCATAACTTGAAGAAAAGGAGCCTGGTTTCAGATAAGTCTGATTTTATTGCATTTATTGCTACAATGTTTTGTAAACCATGAGAGCACCATTGTTATGATCATAGAGCAGAACTGCATGATACTCAGATGCCTTAATATACAGTATTTGTAAATGTATACCGCTAAGACTTCAAATTTTAATTTTAAAATTCGAAACAAATTTAAATCAGTACTATTTATTAAAGAATATGTTACCCCAACATTTCATATTCCTGATATGTGCCTGTTGTTCCATGTACTTGTGTTTAAAATATCCTTTTCTTTTTGTATTTCTTCCTATGTGTGAAATACCCCTTGTTTCTGCCAGTCCCCCTTCTTTTCCATTTAGGAAAATGACCACATTAAGCAAATAACCACATCTATCTCAGCATGATTGGTTTTCTGGCTGTGCTGGGAGAATAGCCTGCCTGTTCTGCAAAGGTCAACACTTGCGCGGACACTCCCTCCTGCACATTCACTCACTGGGAAGATCGGTGCACAGCTGCTTCTCCACCCCTAGCTTTCTAAGCCCTTATGCAGCTAAGAACAGAGGTGATTTGATCACTTTTTTTTCCCATTTCATTTCTATTTTAAACTGAATGGGTTGTTTTTTAAAGCGAAGGGTTCACATATACTTTAACTAGCAGTGTTGAGCGCCTTGCAAATATTATTTATTGTGTACTTAGAGAATTATGCCTCCCAATGTGAATTATCAATACTAGGTTTAAATTAACTTCAGCATCTCTCATTATTTCTGTCTATAACCTCCGAAATACCTGCATTTTCTCTCCTCTTCAGAATCTTCCTGACAAAAAATCTAGGGGATTCTTCAGCATTAGATACAGTGTAGACACTGTGGCTGTGAAAGAGGAAATGCTCAGAGTATGGGAACTGAAGCACAAAGTAGATATCTCTATTTCATCTCACGCCTCAAAGTCAGCCGTTTTAGATAGGTTTTTCTATTAACTGCAGGGCTTTTTTTCAGTGAGAACACAGGGGACCACAGTTCTGGCACCTCTAGCACTCCATGTATGTAATTGCAAGAGGTACTGGGATATGCTGAAGGATCTGTTGATGCTAGCTGCTGGGGGATTTATTGTCGCTGGAAGGGATCTATATTTGGGAGGGTCCGTTGTTGCTGTTGAGGAGATCTATTGTTGTTGGTTGATCTACGAATGCTGGAAGATCTATTATTTAGGGAGGCGACTATTGTTGCTGGGGGATCTACTGTCTGGGGAGGGGTTTATTGTTGCTGGTGATCTACTGTTGAGGGAGGGGAATATTGTTGCTGGGGGGGATCTTTTATTGAGTGAGGGGTCTATTTTTGCTGGCTGCTGAAGATATACTTTTGCTGGGGTGGGGGGGGGGGGTCTATTGTTGCTGAAGTGGATCTATTGTTATTGTGGGGGAATCTATTGTTGCTGGGAGATCTATTGTTGGTGGTGGTGTCTGTAATTGCTATAAGTATCCATTTCCTGACTTTATAATTAACAAATTCCATTCAAATTACTTAGCACTAAATAAATTATACTTGGTTCTGTATTCTCTGAAAGGGGCTGTACTGAGAGGTGACTAGGGGGTGGTACCAAGGAATGTGCTCAAAGGTGGGTAAGGGGCAGAGACAAATAGTGACTCAGAGGGGGGGGGCTACCTGCACCTATTCTCTGAGAAAAAGAGCCCTGATTAACGGTGTTATTGTATGCAAACTGTAATAATTAGAATTTATATATGGTGCGTGTCATCTTCCATAAAAAATAAAGTGTATGAAATGTACAGAATATGTATCTAAAGGAAGTTGAACACAGTTTCCAGTAAAAAGAC
This sequence comes from Pelophylax lessonae, assembly GCF_965119305.1. Lineage (NCBI taxonomy): Eukaryota > Metazoa > Chordata > Amphibia > Anura > Ranidae > Pelophylax > Pelophylax lessonae. The sequence continues at coordinate 465,574,242 of NC_138769.1, forward strand.
TAAGGATATAATTATACCTTAATACATTAAAATATTCAATCCAAATTATGGCCAGATGAAAGATTTATGCGTGGCTTTACAAGCATATAATCTATGTGAAGAGATGTTATTTCATATTTCCATCAAGGCTGTGAATGTACAGAGTTGCTGTAGGGTACAGAAACGTAACCGTACACAGTAATGTATTCATCAGCAGCTGTGGGAAGTGTAAAGCCTAGGTTTCTTCTCTTTTTAGTACATGTATGGATGTCACAGTTTGAGGAGCTGTAAAAAGGAATTTCCAGCACACATAAACTGCAAAATATGCAGACATATTCATTCCTCTTCCACAAAGACCACACTGTGCTGCCTGACAAAAGAAAATTCAAATAAGTAGAGTACATATAGATGTATAATCTGAACTTACACTTCTACTAAGGCTACCAGAAATATATTCACAAAGCATTTTCAGAATACATAGCCCTGGTGATGAAACTATAAAATGTAAATAAATATACAGAAAATTACCGTGAGCATAAGAAAAATAAATGCAGAAATTCCCATGACCAGAATTTCCTTATTTCCTTTACTTTCTGTATGCAGCTTTCGATAATAAGGTCCAATGAGATAGGTCTTCATAATAAGACAGACAAGAAAAACCGCAAGCAAGGAAAAAAGGATTTGTCCAATCAGTGCCAGTATTCGGAAAACCTCCAGGACTACACTAGGGACACATTAAATAAAAAAAAGTAAATAAGAGCCTGAATATATCCTAGGAGGTGTAAAGCAAGCAGGTAGAGATAAATGTATTCATATTTCATATTTAATATTAATGTGATTCAAAGAAAAAAAAAGTCAGATTAAATGCATTCCAGGGCCAATCAATGGCATCGTTCTTAGAATTAATCTTAATACCAATCACCTGCGTTACAGTGTGAAAATACATTGCTCTTACAATACCGGTAGCTGCTGCTTAAAGTATAAGGCAGATATTGCACAGATTAGAATATCCCTACACCACTTACTCCTGAAGACATTGCTGTTTGATGATAAAATGTGTAGGGAGGGACCATCGAGTGACGTCACTTCTGCTGTTTGGACTGCACAGCAGCCATCTTGGTGGATCGGATGCTTCCTGGTTTACATGCATGGCTGTTTTGATATTTTTTCAACTGATACAAGTGCAATACTTTGAGGGCCGGTTCACACTATAGCGAGTGCGGCGATCGCATGTAATTCGGAGCGCACTGCTCCTTCATTACATGCGATCGGATGTGTGGATGCGAATTCAGCCATACACTTTGTATGGCTAAATTCGCACTGCACCCGCACAAAAGACGCACAGGACCCTTTTTTCCAGCCGCATCAGGATCGGATCGCACAGTGGTTCACACTTGTGCGATCCGATCCTGTGCGAACTGTCAGATCGCACTGCGATATGCGATCAAATTGGGGGTGACGTTAACATTTCATTGACACCCCCTGCGTATCGCACATGGCAGTGTGAACTGCCAGATGTGCGTTTGAGATGCAGGAACAGGCTGCAAATTCGTAGCCTTCCCGCATCGCACAAGTGTGAACCGGGACTGAAGGTTTTTTTTTTTTTTTATAAATAAACATATTTACACTATATGAGGCTGTCCTCCCTTTCTTTATGGCTTGACTTGAGGTATTCTCTGCTCAGAGTTTATGAAGGGAATTGTAGAGGACTGGATGGTGATCCTAAAAAACAGGGCCGAGCTCGTACCATTTTGGATCAAATGTAGACGCATATTGGCTCACTTTGTAAAACAAGGGTTCAATGTAATCTGGTGAGAGGGGTGTGTTTAAGGGGCACTCCAGGCAGCCATTGGAGGAATTCCATCGCAGAACACTTTATTTGTGGCACTTTTTTGCACCTTGATTAAACTTTTGTTTTCAGTGACACAGCACTTTTACCACAAATTTGAATGGACTGTTCACTTTATATGTTGTACACTACTGGGATTGGAAGGGGTGTTAAGATAGGCAGCGCTGCTCCCATACACAGTGGTGTAGGGGTAGTATTAATGGTTTTGATAATTGTTTTCATTTCTCCTTTCAATGTGAGAAAACCAAAACCTTTTGTTTTACTTGCTGGGATATAAAGAATACCATTGACAAAAATAATTATTTAGAGGAGTTTCCAAAGATGTCAAACTTTGACAAAAAGTTCCTTTGATATGTTGTGCTACTACACACATCTATAGTTCTCTTCATTCTAAAAGTAATGATGGCCCATTGCAGTTATTTTACAAATATATAGTTCCTGTACCTGTACTTTTTCCTGCAATCCATAAAGGCAAGCCTTTCCCCGCTGCTTCCCAACACTGCAGGCCCCTAGTTGCTTTTTTATTATACACCTTAAGCCTTTGCACCCTATTCCCATTCAATCCCTATAGGAAAACCGTTCTAAGAGAAGAAACACGGCTGAGATTGTGGACCTTTTTCTGAAGATGCCAGTTGCCCATCCCTGGCCTTAAAACCTTGAGCAACTACCTCATAAGAGGTAAGCAACTAGTGGAGTCAGAATGCAATCAGTATTCCAAATCATATAGAAAATAAAACAGAAGCAACCAAATATCAAACTTTATAGGCCAAGAACCAGGAGTTGGATATACAGTAAACCCCCGCTCCATCGCGGTTCCGTTTTTGCGGTCCCAGTATATTGCGTTTTTTTTTGTAATGTTATTTTACTATATAAATCATTAAAAATGAAATATTTTTGTGTTTTCCATAGCTCTTGCTATGTCTCTCAGTATCTTTTATGTGTTTAAATGAGTTTCTGTTGTCTTAAAAGTGTGTTTAAAGACCTTAAAATGCTTTTACACGTAGAGGGACAGTAAAAAAAAAACATGCCTACAATGCATTTTAATAGGGTTTTTCTATTTCGCGGATTTTCACTTTTCGCGGCTGGGTCCGGGACGTAACCCCCGCAATGGAGGGGGGTTTTACTGTATATAAAAAAATAAAATTCTATTGAATATATCACATTTTAAACAATAGTATCAAAACTACAATAAAAACAATCATATGGTGAACCTAAACACTTAGGCCAGATGAGATAATAGTGTTGTAGAGATCATCCTCATGTGCATGAGAATGATCTCTACAACACTATTATCTCATCTTGCCTAAGTGTTTAGGTTCCCCATATGATTATATTTATTGTAGTTTTGATACCATTGCTTTTATGTGATATATTCAATAAAATTGTATTTTTTATATATATCCAACACCTGGTTCTTGGCCTGTACAGTCCGACATTTGATTGCTCCTGATTTTTTTCTAGATGTACAATACGGATGATGGCCCTTAAATGTCACATAAGTTACTATATATTCGAAATCCGTTCACAGTTCAGTTTATATGCAGAATTGATCTAATCCTACTAAAATTTGTACTCAAAAGAAATATGGAGGTTGCCATTGCTAACAGCGTCCTGAAGATGCCATTAGCCTGGCTCTCATGCTGATCCAAAAGCTTCAATACTTTTCTGTCTCAGATCATGCAGATCAAGAAAGCCAGAGTGAAAGCAGAACTCCTGATTTGCATACTTGTCCATGGTAAGTGATTTGTTTGGAAACTTTTGGGTCAAACTGACAGCCAGGCAGCTGGCATTTTCTTAGTACTCAGCAGTGGAAGTTCACATATTTCTCATGTCAAGTTTTCTGTTAAAGTGGACCTGATGTCGACTATAAACTTTAGGTCCTCCCGTTCCATTTGCTGCTTACTACGAAGATTTCAGTAAAAAAAAAAAAAAAAAAAAGTCCTTCATTTGTTACCCGTTAGTTGGCCACACATTATACAATTTTCCTTAAGATTAACTGGAATCAAAGACTATGAGGTCAAGCCTAAACACTTTCAAATTGTATGCAATCAGGCAGGCTCTTGCACTACATCGAAGGTAAATCTAAAATGAATAAGAAAAAAAATTGTATAATGTAGACCAGCCCTAGAGAGGACTCCCTCTGCCTTAGCAGCCAGCTAGTGCCTTAGCTTCATACAGAGCCTACTAGCTGCCAGCAAGTGCCAGAAGCAGTGGGTCACTCACTATAGCCAGATCCAGCTAGTTTTGGAGCTAATCTTACACTGATATTTCTGAAAGAAGAAACAATGGATGGAAAAGGAACTAAAGGAACAAAAATTAACATCACCATAGTGGGCTTTTGCCACTATGTGCATGCACCAGGGAGTGAATTCATCCCGGGATCTAGGGCATGCCAATATTGTACATGGAGTTACTCATGTGCAATCAGAAAAAAAATTGCTTTCACGGCACAGGAAACCTAAGTGGTATCTTCTGTATTAATAGCCTATCTGCTAGTAGTTTTTTTACTTCTTTAAATACACTATAGACCTTTATTCAGATTTAAACCGACAAACAAAGTCCTACCGCTCTATGTCAAGCATGCCCCCTCTCACCCAACCTTTATTGAATTGATAGTAAAAATGGGATTTTGAGTTACTGTAAAATCCATTTCTCTGATGAGCTTTGAAGGACACAGCGCTCTGTCCTTGTCTTCAATCTGCATTCAGTAGGTCAGCGGCAGGGACCTTTTACTTTTCTTCACCAGGAATCCTTTAGGCAAGTCTGTGGCAGAAGCAGTGCAGCCTTTTTATGGAGCATTAGAGCGGGCCCAGAGGGCATTTGCCCCCTTGCCCAGTATTAAACATGAGTGGGACAGTGAAAAAGAAAATCCCAAGACTAAACTATAGCCAACTAGGTAAACAGGAGCTCAACCAAAACAACTGGAGCTCACCTGAAAAAAAAAAAAAAACAATACACCCTGAAAGAGGACCAGAACCTCTAAACTGCAGCCTGCAAAAACCTTGCAGCCAAAGGAAGCATCCACAGATGCCAACACATCCACTTTATAGAGCTTTGTAAAAGTGTGCACCGACGACCAGATGGCTGCCTTGCAAACCTGCGTCACTGATGCCGGATGGCAGAAGGCCCAGGAGGCACTAAGCGCCCTAGAAGAATGCGCCTTAACAGGGAAAGGAGGAACCTGACCCTTCATGAAACAGTCCTGAATCACTGTCTGTCTGATCCATCTGGAAATGGTCGCAGAGAAAGCGGACAACCCTTTACGAGGCCCATCCGTAAGCACAAAGTGAGTTGGATTTCCTAAAAGACATCGTAGCTGCCAGGTACACCCTAATCGCCTGGACTACATCCAAGGCATGCAAAGCAATTTCCTATGGATGTTATGGCCTGGGACACAGGGAAGGCAACACAATGTCTTCATTCAAATGAAACTCAGGGACAACCTTTGGAAGGAACGACGGACAGGGATGAAGAACCACCTTATCTCTGTGAACCACCAAGTAAGGAGAACGACAGAATAACACTGCCAATTCCGACACCCCGCGCACAGAGGTGATAGCCACCAAGAAGGCCACCTTCTAGGACAGCAAAAGCAGGGAAATCTCACAAAGATTCTCAAAAGGAGGCATCTGGAGGAGTGAGCGCACTAAATTGAGGTCCCAAGGTGGCAACGGAGACCGCACTGGAGGGGCCAAGTGTCTAACTCCCTGAAGAAAGGTATGCACCAGGGAGTATGTGGCCAAAGCCCGTTGAAAGACGACCGCTAAGGCCGAAACTTGACCCTTGATAGTACTCAAGGCCAGTTTCTGCTCAACCCCCCGGTGAAGGAAATTCAAGATCCGAGCCACCGAGAAAAAGCGAAGATGAACCCCAAGAGACTCACACCACACAACGTACGACTTCCCCGTATGATGGTAGATCTTCCTTGAAGTATATTTTCTAGCTTTTAACAGCGTTGGAATTACTGACTCAGACAAACCTCTATCCATCAGCACCTGGCATTCAACAGCCAACCCGTCAAACCCAGCGACTGTAAAGGAGGATGGAAGATTAGTCCTTGGGACAGCAGATCCTCCCTGGGAGGAAGCTTCCAAGGAACGTCAGCGACCAGCCGCGCCAGTCCGGAGTCACTAAGATGACCGGACTCCCTTATGCCTCGAACCTGCGTAAAAAGTCTTGGCAGAAGCTGGAGTGGAGGGAAGGGGTAATCCAGACGATACTGACCCCACGGGGCCGCCAGTGCATCTGTGGCGTCCGCCAGAGGATCTTGTGACAAAGCCACAAATCTCTGCACCTTTCTGTAGAACCGAGATGCCAACGGATCCACCTTAGGGATTCCCCACCGGAGACACAGTTGATGAAATGCTTCCGGATGAAGGGACCACTCCCCTTGGTCCTATGCCTGCCCACTGGGATAAACGAATCCGCCTACCAGTTTTCCACCCCATGGATGTGTACGGCGGAGAGGGCTGAAACCAACTATTCTGTCCACCTTGGAATGCGAGCTACCTCCAGAGCCGCCAGGACACTTTTTGTGCCCCGTTGGTGATTGGCATAAGCCATGGCCAAGGCATTGTCCAATTTATTGCGCACTGGACATCCCTGAAGACGATCCGTCCAATGGTCCAGGCACAGTCTGATCGCTCAGAGTTCCAAAACATTGATCGGTAATGTGGCAAACACAGCCACTGTATATTGTCCTTCGTGTATGCATTATGTTTATTGCATGTGTATACCTTTAAGAATCAAGTGTTTGTAATTTAATGCTACAGCCCTTCTCCCCCCCCCCCCTCCTGTTTCTGTGTCAAATTGTGTGGATTCATGACACAGACAATGGTCTGGACTGGAGACATCTCTCCGCAGGGGGTGTGTATTGAGAGACTGCCTGTTTACCATAAGCTCATTAGGTTATCTGTAGCCTGTTTCAATGTACAAATGTTCAGTTCCCATTGGTTGTTCCCTGTCCCCTTCCCCCCCTTTGGCAAGGTTAAGGGGAGTTTCCCTAACTGTGGGTAAAACTGTATGTCTTGGAATTTAATAAACAGTTTAAGCTCTGCATGTTGAACCCTCAACACCTGTGTGGATTGTCTAGTTCTTGGGAGGGAAAGATGGTATAACGCTAACTGGCTAACTGGATTGTTGCATGCTGTACCTGCCTATTTGGATCATTACCTGTTTTCCTGTCTATCAGCAGAGACCCTGTAGATTAAACTACCTCTCCGCTACAACTGGTGGCAAGCGACGGGATTTCAAACCACACAGCAGATCCACGATCGGCAGTAACTACCGAACAAAGAGGAGAGGCAGCAGCACAATGGAACGAGCCATTCGGATAAAACCAGCATTCGGGAAATATGTCAAAATATACGAACGCTTGGTGAATGGAGGTGAACTATGCAGCATTGAAAAGAACTACATTGAAGGAATTATTGCAAGCTAGAGGGGGAAACGCCAGCCACAAAACAAAAGCGACCCTTGTAGCAGAGCTCATGGAGGGAGACAGAGCAACCCCTGCAGCGGGCCCACAGGAGGCAGAACGCAGCGAATTTGACAAGGAGCTACAGAGCAGACTGGCCTACTACCCAGAGCCCCACTCAAGAGAAATACTGGACCGGCTGATGGCAGACGTACAGGAATACCTGGTGGTCAAACACCAAGCAAGTCAGCGAGCCGGGGAGAGAGCTCCAACGCCTGTCCACATTACCCAGGGGAAGCCCAAGATTCCGTACCAGGCGTTTAAAAGCTATACCGAAACCGACGGCGAGGTAGATGATTACCCACAAGATTTTGAAAGGTTATGCCACCTGCACAATATCAGTGCGGAGGATCGAGTACCCCTACTGGCAGGGAGACTATCTGGTCGCGCAGCAGAGGCATACCGTGCCGTACCCGACAAGGACAGTACAGACTATGCCAAGGTGAAGCAGGCCATTCTAGCTAGGTATGCGATTACCTCAGAGGCCTACCGCCTAAAGTTCCGAGATATTAAAAAGCTCACCAGAGACACTCACACAGAATGGGCGCACCGTCTACAACGAGCGGCAAAAGGATGGTTGGAAGCCACCCAAGTCAACACCCTAGAAGACCTGTTCCAGCCAATGGTAATGGAGCAGTTCTTTAACGGTATACCCGCTCATCTGCAGAATTGGGTGCGAGATCGGAAACCACGCACTCTACAAGACGCAGCCAAGTTAGCGGATGAGTTCCAAGATACCAGGAGGGAACAGCGCACTCAATCAAGAGCAGCCTATGGACCTACAGCACCAGTACCAGCCGTAACCGCAGCCGTCCCAGCACGCCCGGGGGTAAGCAATAACACCTACACGCCCAGGTATCAGGCTCGCCCCCAGATACGATGCCACACCTGCAACCAGCAGGGACATATGCAGCGGGACTGCCCCCGCAACCGACCACGGCCCAGCTGGAATACCCCGACACCCAACAACCGGGCAGCAGTCCATTTTGCCCAAGCGGAACCCTACAGAGTACCCGAGGTCCCAGCTTCCACCGCGGAACCTCTGGGTACGCTACATGAAGTCAACCCTATCCAAGCAGCTTCTGACAACCGCCAAGGGCACCAACAAGAAGTACAGATGGAGGGGAGAAAAGTACAGGGGTTGCGAGACTCTGGAGCTACTATAACGCTGGTCCGCAACCACCTAGTACCCAAGGGCAACCTCACAGTGGAGTGTGTGGCAGTACGTGTAGCAGGGGGAGCGTTCTACAAGATCGCCACTGCCAAGGTACACCTGCATTGGGGAGCGGGGAATGGGAATGTGGAGGTAGGCATAAAGCAGGATTTACCCGCAGACGTTATTTTGGGCAACGACCTGGGGGAGCTGACTTCAGCTTTTGTTCCCCAATCTACCATCCACAAAGCTTATCCGGTTGTGACCCGGCAGCAGGCTCGCACCACAGCACCACCTAACCACTCTGAGGCTCAGGTAAGCAGTGTGCCCCCCATGCCTAATGTCCCTCCCTGGGCGTCCCCCCTAGAATTCGGGTCGGAGGTGGCCCTAGACCCTTCCTTACAGCTGTATAAAGACCGTGTAGATAAAAATCAGGCAGGGTTAGAAGGGGAAAGATACACATGGGAGAAGGGACTCCTATACAGCCAAGCCGAGAAGGTAATAGCTGGTTCGATCCCCATACCCATTAAGCAATTAATTGTTCCCCGGAAATATAGATTGGAACTGCTGCGCATAGCGCACAACATACCCCTGTCCGGACACTTAGGGATCAGTCGTACTAAACACAGGCTAACCCAGAATTTCTTTGGGCCAGGTATCTCCCAGGATGTACAGCGATATTACCAGACCTGTGATACCTGTCAAAGGGTAGGGAAGAGGGGTGACCGATAAAAGGCCCGGCTACGATCTCTTCCCATAATTGAGGAACCCTTTAGCCGGGTCGCAGTAGATATAATAGGCCCCTTAACTAAACCTAGCCCATCCGGCAAGAAATATGTCCTAACCGTGGTAGACTACGCTACCAGATACCCTGAGGCAGTGGCCTTGACCAATGTGCACGCAGAAACGGTAGCAGATGCCCTGATGCGAATATTCTCCCGCGTGGGATTTCCCCGGGAGATTATTTCTGATAGGGGCACTCAGTTCACCACCGAAGTAACGCACCAGCTCTGGAAGATATGTGGGGTACAACAGATCTTGAACTTCGCATATCACCCCCAGTCCAATGGGCTCTGTGAACGTTTTAACGGCACCCTCAAACAGATGATCCGTACGTTCATGGATACCCAGAAAGACTGGGAAAGGTTCCTTCCCCACTTAATGTTTGCATATAGGGAGGTACCCCAAGAATCCACTGGATTCTCCCCTTTCGAACTTCTGTTCGGAGGGAGAGTGAGGGGCCCCCTAGATTTAATCCGGGAACATTGGGAAGGAGAAGGGACCATTAATGGTACACCTATCGTACCATATGTGCTGGAGTTTAGGGAACGCCTGGAGGCACTGACTCAGACTGTACGCGACAACCTCCAGGCGGCCCAACAACGACAGAGCCGATGGTACGATAGGGGAGCCAGGGACCGCAGCTTTCAAGTCGGGCAAAAAGTATTAATTTTACGACCGGGCCACAAAGACAAGCTGCAGGCCTCCTGGCAGGGCCCATACAAGGTGGTAGAACAAATATGTAATATCACCTATGTGATCGGTCCAGTCGCAGGCGTAGGAGCCAAACGCATGCTCCACGTAAACATGCTCAAACCCTACCAGGAACGTACTGAAGAGGTAACTGCAATTTGCGCATCCGCAGCCGAGGATTTTGATAATCTACCTCGCCCAGACCTCCTAGATCAGGAGGGGCGGAACGGAGATCTGGGAGAAGTACAGTTAGGGGAGCGACTAAGCGCACAGGAGCGTACCCAAGCTCAAAGTCTAATTAGGGAAAAGGGGGCCACCTTCTCTAACTTACCCGGGTACACCCCGTTGGCCACCCACAAGGTCGAAACCTTAGAACAGACACCCCTTCGCCAACCCCCCTACTGCATCCCAGAATCAGTAAAAGAGAGCCAAGTCGGAGCGGATGGCGGCGAGCACCCAGTGGCTTATCTAATCAGGAAACTTTTACCCCAGGAAGTGAGCTACGCCGCCATTTAAAAAGGAGTGCCTGGCTGTGGTGTGGGCCCTCAAGAAGCTACAACCCTATTTATATGGACAAACTTTCTCTTTACTCACGGATCACAACCCGTTGGTGTGGCTAAAAAGGGTGTCAGGAGACAATGCCAGGCTGCTGCGCTGGAGTTTGGCGCTGCAGCCTTTTGACTTTACCATCCACTACCGCCCTGGGAAGCAAAACGGCAACGCCGACAGGTTATCCAGACAAACAGACATTGACAAATGATCTGTGAGTACTCCTCCGGACATCCGCAAGCCGATCCGTTAGGATCAGAATGTGTATGCCGGCTTGGTTCTGGGGGAGCACTGTGGCAAACACAGACAGTGTATATTGTCCTTCGTGTATGCATTATGTTTATTGCATGTGTATACCTTTAAGAACCAAGTGTTGTGTAATGTAATGTAAGAACCAAGTGTTGTGTGAACCATGTAATGTAATGCTGCAGTCCTTCTTCCCCCATCCCCCCCCCCTCCTGTTTCTGTGTCTAATCGTGTGGATTCATGACACATAGACAATGGTCTGGACTGGAGACATCTCTCCGCAGGGGGTGTGTATTGAGAGACTGCCTGTTTACCATAAGCTCATTAGGTTATCTGTAGCCTGTTTCAATGTACAAATGTTCAGTTCCCATTGGTTGTTCCTTGTCCCCTTCCCCCCCTTTGGCAAGGTTAAGGGGAGTTTCCTTAACTGTGGGTAAAACTGTATGTCTTGGAATTTAATAAACAGTTTAAGCTCTGCATGTTGAACCCTCAACACCTGTGTGGATTGTCTACTTCTTGGGAGGGAAGGATGGTATAACGCTACCTGAATTGTTGCATGCTGTACCTGCCTATTTGGATCATTACCTGTTTTCCTGTCTATCAGCGGAGACCCTGTAGATTAAACTACCTCTCCGCTACAGGTAGTCTGGACTCTTCCAGTGTCCAGATCCCCTGAGCAGAATGCTTGCCGAGGACGCCTCCCCAGCTGGACAGGCTGGCATCCGTAGTGACCACTGTCCAATACAAGGCTCAGAAGGATTTGCCCAGACGAAGCACTGGAGAACGAACCCACCATATCAGGGACTCGGCGTACAAGCTTAGACCACTCAGTCAGAGTTTGAGACACCAGGGCAATGGTGAATACTGGCCTCAGTGGCGAACCAGCCAGAGTGTGCATATTGTGGGGCAGAGCCTCTGCCTTCCAGTCAGCCAGATCCTTAAAGGCCGGGGACTCTACAACCGGAATAATGGTTGTCTTGCTTAAGCTGGAAACCGGAGTGTCCACTCGGACGGTAGAACAGTCCACTTCTTAATAAGGGACTCCTCATAGGGGTATCGCCTAGCAAATCACTGTTACTTGTGATTTTGGGGATGGTTGTTTATTTTGTATAGCTAGCGCTGTTTATCGCAGAGAGTGTACCACTCTTGTATTTTTTTTTTACACACCGTATGGTTTGTAACAGCAGCTGCTTAATTTTTCATGTCACATTTGAATTCAGTTTTGTTTATTGGTACGAGTGGGTTTATAGTAATCTCATAGGGGTTTTGTCTAGCAAATTGCTTAGGGACCCCAAATGGAGGTTTTGGTTGTCCCCACTCTTTAGCAAAAATTCTATCAAAATAGGCAGGGAAAGGAAACACCTTTGCCTCTCTGGGTGGCTTGTGAAAGCCAAAGGGAACCTGAAATCTCTGTCGCAGCTGCGTCCTCTAGCTTTAAGGTCTCACGCACAGATACAATCAGTGCTTCCACCAGCACCTTTTTTTGTGCGCGGTTGCAGATGTGGAGGAATCGTTCTCACTATCTGAGGATTAAGGGTGTGTGGTCACAGACCCAACAGGGTGACCCACGTCCATGACGGCCGAATCAGATTCAGGATCTGATGAGACAGATGAGGCAGGGGAAGGCTGGGGATGCTTTTTGGTAGCCCATCCCCCAGAAAGTCACCTCTACCCGGCACACAAAGGACTCCAGGACCGCCAATAGTGCGTCAATGGATGTTTGGGACCCGGAGGGCCCCGCAGCCTCAGAGAGGGGATCAGGTGGGGAGATGTGCTCCAAAGACTCCATGATTCACCAGGGAGACTCCACAAAAACGTGTAACATACTACTGCAAAGGGACAACCCTCACTGCGCTGGCAGCACCACCCGGTCACCAGGCACAGAGCACCAAGCAATCCTCAGCAGAGAGGGAGAGGACCCCACCAAATTCACCACCCAGCAGAAACAGGCACCTGCAGCCACCAGGACAATCTGCACTCCACGTGCAGCCACAAGGAAGTGAAAAGATCCAGAAGTCAGCATCAGGAGATGAGGAGGGGCTCCCACCACTGAAATAGCTGCCCACAGGGCTCCACTCATGGGAGCGGCTATTTTCAAATGCAAACCACCACAAAATGGCCACCGGACAACCCAAACACGGCCACCGCGTATAGAAACACACAGGCTACAACAAAATGGAGGCACCGCAAGGCTTACAGGGACCCAGGAGGGAACCCAGGTCTCAAGGACAGACCTAGGCAGGATGGGGGGCCCTAGGAGGAGCCCCCACCAGGTACAACACCCCCCAAACATGGCGGGACAGATGAGGGAGAAGCCTGATGGGAAGAACGGGAACCTGGGGGTCTGACTGTCCCAAGAAGGGGTCCACGTCCACCCCAAAACCCTGCGGGGGGAGAGGGGGGGACAGCTACTCACCATACCAGTAACCAGGCAGGCACTGCTTCAGACAGTACCTCCTCTCCATCGAAATAGGGGGCTGTCGGCCAGGAGGAACACTGCGACTCAGGCCGAGACCCGGTTGTATGTTTCCTCACGAGGCGTTTAACTCACACACTAGCCCCCGTCTGGTGGACCAAGCGCAGAGCTGAGGTCGACGCATGCTCGCTGGCCAGACTGGGATGACCACTGGATCTAGATTATCCAACCCATCGTCCAGTCTGTCAGTTGCTTGTAGATCTCACAGGAAGAAAACCACGAGAAAAATGAATATCTAAAAGGAAAAAAATTGCCAGGACCAGAGATCCCAGCAAGGAAATAGGTCCTTACTCCTGACTAGGCAGAAAAAAACCGAGTACCTATAGCAGAGAGAGGAAGTATACCCCCTGGGACTGCCCATAGATGTAGTCAGACTTTTTTTTTGCCTAGTGTCCTACTCCTGTAGGGGGGCAGTAAAACCCAATAGTTAAGAAGATCGGGAGCGGTGTCCATCAATGAACGAAAGAGAAATATATTCTAAGTGTGAAAGATTTACAACCATTTTTTAATGCTGCATTATTACTGTATGAAAAGTCTCAAACATAAATATAAGTGGGGCAACAATAGTTTCTATTTAGACACAAAAGGCAATTTCTAGTACTTAGTGTTACAAAAGGCTATGCATCTGAGCTTGCTACATGCTAAGTTAGTTCCTCCTAATATTTAATGCAGTAACTCTCAAAAAAACTTAATATTTTCCAGAATAATACCTCTCTCACCTCTCTCTGTTTTATAAAGTATAAATATTTCTGCCACCATAGTGATTTGCTAGAAGGACTAATGTCACTATTTAAAAATACAGCAAATATCTACAATCATATCTTTTTTCGTTCTTGTGACAGCTTTAAATTGACCTGCTGCTATTTTCTATATAAAATGGTGATAGTTCATCACCAGTTTTGTATGGCTTTCTGCAACATTTGTCCTATTTTGGGTATTGGACGTGTGGGTTTGGATCTTCTAAGCGGTTAGTCATTCCCTCTTTATGTTTGCTTAATATTTATATAATTGCCATTCCTATGTTTGTCATCTCTAGACTACTGCTACTTTTTCGCGGCGCACGTTTGATGTGGGCGGCGCCGAGCGCTCCGGGCACGGGGGACCCCGATTGGTCCACAGCATGCCCAGGGGCGGACAGATGCCGCTTTCTGTGCATGCGTCGGCGTCTTTTAATGGCGGACGCACTCTCTCTAAGTGCGCGCCGCCATTGAACACACTCCAGCAGACATCCAGGTAAAGGGAGCAGGCAGACACGATTTCTCTTCGCCCATATTCCTGCTGTACGGTACTTTGCTCTCTCGCTTTGATTGTCCTCTCCTTTTGGTATGTCAGTACTACTGGGCACTCTCCATACTAGGGCTCTTATACTCCGCACCACTTGGGTTCCCTCTCCTTTTGTCATCTCTTTTTCTTTTTCCTTTCTCTTGCCCTCCCCTCCCTTCCCCCCCCCCCTCTCTTTTTGTTCCCTTCCTCTCATCCCTTCCTTCTTTCTTAACTTTCTTACCCTGTGGTGGCTGGGGTTAGCCTTTTGGGGTGTTTTTGTGATATGCACCTTGATATCCATCATCTATATCTATCACCTCTTTGGGGGTATGTTAGATCGTCGGCTCCCCTACCTACTATTTTTCATTTTTTGTTTAGTGCATATCTAAGTTACCTGGTATCATTTACCTGCCATGGATTTTCTTCCGCAGTGACTTTTTCCAACACCGTTACTCCTATATGACTTCAAGTTATACTTTCCTGGACTATAACAGGTTTATACATATAACACAGTACATATTTTGGACTTGATAGCAATTCACTGCAGGAACATTCTGCTTTTACACTCATTATATCCTCTCCTTGCATTGTTACATACTTTTCTTCTTCATTTAGACGTCCCTTTTTTGGATTGATCACTGGGATCCTTGTGGGAATTTTTGGTTGGGCCTGGCCATTCCTGCTGTGCAACGACATTGTGCTGTTCCTACAGCCCCCTTTGTTTTTCTCATCCTGCTGCAGTACTTTATACTTCTTTTTTCAGCAGAGAGATATCTGACTTTGTCAGGATCACAGCAGTCCTTTTGGATGCAGGTTCACACCTGCTTGTTTTTAATATTAGTGACCTTACTCGTCACGGACTACTCAATGTGTCTGAGATTTATTTCCACTTGAACGTGGAAAAAGGCGATTGTCCGAAACGCGTCTGGTCGTCTTTGGAACTCTCAGCCACCTTCAGTCCAAGTGACGTAATACATGGCCACATGCTCTTTTAAAGTGTTGTTTGTATTTCCTTTTGGTTTAATTTTTACATACTTTTTTGTACTACATTAATAAATTTATCAAACTATACTTACTACTCAAGGTTTGGTTATTGCCTACAAAGTCCCACACCCAAGGGGAATTTCCTTTTCTAGACCTGCTGCTATGGGGACTCAGAAAAACGACCAGGTCTTTTTTTTTATTTTTGTGTTAGGATTACTCACCATTTTGCTAAGTAAAAATATCATCATTTTCAAAAAGGTTAAATATTGCTACAAAAAAAACATACATCTACCAAGCATACAAATTAACAAAGTTTACCTAAGAGAGTGGATCACAGCAAAAAAAAAAACAATTTTGGAAAGCATATTCTAATTATGAAACAATCACCTGGAGTAAGTGTTCCCGCCTGCTTGAATAAGAGTTGGCATTGCAGCTATGAACAGGCTTAGCTGGACATCCTGCATTACAAGCATGCCAAGTAGTACACTGCTATAGTCAATGTCACCTGCAAAGAGAAAAAAAGTGTTTTTTTAAGTTTAAAGTATTTAATATTGTTCTCTTTCAAAAGTCAATAAGTAGGCAAAAGTAAAAAAGGTCTGAAATTATTTTTTTTCATGTTTTTACTGCATTTTAACTGGATTTCAATGTTTTACTCTAAGCCAATTTTCACAAAGAAAAGTCAGAAGAATGCAGTCAATACATGACTGTCAGCATAAATTTTCCACTCTGTAATCTATTTATTTTTTAATGGTGGTGTAGAATTAGGTTTATGCCTAGAATTAGAAAATGCCAGGGAGAGGCAATGAAATGTTTTCACAGGCTAGTTTTAGCCTTCTTTGTTTGTGAAACTTGTTTTATCAATTCTTTCAAGGTATTTTACAGTTTTTCTTCTACAAATTTAGAACAGCAGAAAACGAGCGCTTAAATGATTTAAGACTGAGATCTAGAAAAAAAAAACATTTTAAATAAGAGTATGGACATTTTAGAACCTCTATCAAGTTTTTTTTGCCATCTAGTATTCCACTGGAGAGATTATTCTTTACAAACTTATATAAATGTGAGAATCATACATAGCAGGAAGAGTGCAAAAAGCTCCCCAGTGATGGCAATGACAGCAATGAAAACTTTTTTTTTTTTTTACTAGGAAGTGGAAGGGCTACAGTAGTACCTTTGGCGTTTATATTGTTGTCCCTGTTGGGTAGATTTTCTCCAACCTACTATTTGACTAGTAAAGAAAAATTATCCCAGGAGCAACATATGCAGCATGTAAAACCAAAAATAGGTTATTACCGCTCCTCACTCTATCCAAAATTAAAAAAAAAAAAGGCTTTGGACTTTGAAATCAATGTTTTGTCACTTCTAGATTCAATACCCTTAAATGAACTAAACATGCTAAATATTTTATCCATAAGTCTCAAGCACCTTTCATTTGGGTGGTCAGAAACCTCTATCACACATCCTCCAAGTGATGGGACAGAAGTAGTCTCCTGTGATTTGGACCCAACACTAAATGCAAAGTTTGGCTACCTGTTGATAGTTTTGCTCCCCTGGTAGGCCTCCTACCAGGAAAGCTTTGATACAGTGGGAGAAATCCCACTCTACTGCATCAATCTCCGGCATGAAATGCATTATCACTACGTTTGCAGAAGTTAGAAAATTTTTCTGATTTTAACAGCTGCTGGTAGAGATTCCTGCTGGAAGCATTGTAATTATGCAAGTCTATCCAGTCAGTCAACATCACTAGTAGAAATATACCAACAGTATTGAATTCCTGTATGGTTTCTCCAGTTAGCCAAAATGTTTTGGAAGATTCCTACCAAGTGTACTGAAATCTGGTATGGTTTTCCAGTTAACAAAAAAGATTTGTAACGTTCCTACCAAATGTACTGAAATCCTGTATGGTTTCTCCAGTTAGCCAAAATGTTTTGGAAGATTCCTACCAAGTGTACTGAAATCTGGTATGGTTTTCCAGTTAACAAAAAAGATTTGTAACGTTCCTACCAAATGTACTGAAATCCTGTATGGTTTCTCCAGTTAGCCATAATGTTTTGGAAGATTCCTACCAAGTGTACTGAAATCTGGTATGGTTTTCCAGTTAACAAAAAAGATTTGTAACGTTCCTACCAAATGTACTGAAATCCTGTATGGTTTCTCCACTTAGCTAAAATGTTTTGGAATATTCCTACCAAATGTACTGAAATCCTGTACGGTTTCTCCAATTAGCCAAAATGTTTTGGAAGATTCCGACCAAATGTACCCAAATCTGGTATGGTTTTCCAGTTAACAAAAAAAGATTTAAAAGATCCCTGCCAAATGTACTGAATCCTCAAAGTGTCTCCAGTTACCTGGAGTAGGTTTTCCCAGGTTTTCTATACTGATGTTCTCCACAGTGAAAACTCCCAGCAGTGAAAACCCAACTTTGCCTTTAAAGGTCAGGCCAGTATTATCTGGAGATTCTGTGTTACATGTCGGGACCAGGGTCATCACTTTATGAGTGTCTGATATTTCCATTGAACTAGCTGGAAATTCCCAGCGGTAGGGCTCATTGATAAGTGAAAAACCCCTGCACAATCCCCTATATAATAAAAGCTTATGATGTAATCACCCTTGTTGCCGCTTGCAATGTCATGTGTTCCCACACACCACTCACTATACAATATACTGTATCTATTTTTGACTTACCGTAAAAAACCTTTTCTCTTAAGGTTCATTGACGGACGCAGTCCTCTGATGCATATCAGTAGGGTTATACCGCCCCCTACAGGAGTAGGACACTAGGCAGAAATTATTTCTGGCTACGCCTATGAGCAGTCCCTGGAGGTATACCCTCTCTCTTTCTGCATAGGATGTCAGTTTTGTATCAAAGCAGTGTCAGAGAAAAGCACACCAACCCACTCAAAAAAAATAGCGCGGCGGGGTACGGTGTCTGTCAATGAACCTAAGAGAAAAGGATTTTACGGTAAGTTAAAAATCCATTTTTTTCTATCGTTCATTGACAGACGCAGTCCTCTGATGCATATCAGTAGAGACGTCCCAAAGCAGTACCCAAATGAGGGGTGGGAACAGCAGAACAAAGAAAAAACAGTCCCCAAGGCCAACCAGGCAACACAGGACTCATCAGAACAACCAGATGAGGTCCACCTGAAAACAAAAAGAAAAACACCCTCAAGGAAGGCCAAGGGGCCCTCTAAACTGCAGCCTCCAAAACCTTGCGGCCAAAGGAGGCATCCGCAGATGCCAGCACATCCACCTTATAAAATTTGGTAAAGGTGTGAACAGACGACCAGGTCGCCGCCTTGCACACCTGAAGCACAGATGCCAAATGGCGAAAAGCCCAGGAAGAACTAAGCGCCCGAGTAAAATGCGCCTTGACAGGGAAAGGTGGAACCTGACCCTTAATGGAATAAGCCTGCACCACTGTCTGTCTGATCCATCTGGAAATAGTCGCAGCAGACGCAGGCAGCCCTTTCTTTGGACCATCCGTGAGCACAAAGAGCGAGTCAAACTTGCGAAAAGACTCAGTAGACGCCAAATACACCTTGATCACCCGAACAACATCCAGGGTATGCAGAGCAAATTCCTTAGGATGTTTTGGCTTAGGACACAAGGAAGGTAACACAATGTCCTAATTTAAGTGAAAACTGGAAACCACCTTTGGCAGGAAGGACGGATCCGGCCGAAGTACCACCTTGTCCCTGTGAACCACCAGAGAGGGAGAACGACAGGACAACGCTGCAAGTTCTGACACCCTGCAAGCAGAAGTGCCACCTTCTGAGACAAGGTAAGCAGGGGAATCTCCTGAATACTCTCGAAGGGAGGCCACTGGAGAACTGACAGCACCAAATTAAAGGTCCCAAGGCGGTAGCGGAGGTCGCACCGGATGTACCAAGTGTCGCACCCCCTGGATGAAGCTGCGCACCAGGGAATGGGTGGCCAACGGCCTCTGGAAGAAAATAGCCAAGGCTGAGACCTGACCCTTGATAGTATTCAAGGCCAACTTTTGATCAACTCCCCGTTGAAGGAAAGCCAAGATCCGAGCAACTGAATAGGAGCAATGTACGACTTCCACGTATGATGATAAATCTTCCTAGAAGTCGCCTTTCTCGCTTTTAACAGAGTGGGAATCACTGAGGCAGACAATCCCGTCCTTCAGCACCTGGCTTTCAACAGCCAAGCCGTCAAAGCCAGCGACTGTAAAGCAGGATGGATAATTGGCCCTTGAGACAGATCATCCAGGTAACCCAGGACCGATATCCCCGCTGCTGTAACAGCGCCAGGACCGGGGGCCAACACCTTTGTGAAGACCCGAGGAGCAGAGGCGAGATTAAAGGGTAACGCCATAAACTGATAGTGATCCTCTCCCACGGCAAAACCTAGAAAACGTTGGTGAGCGGCACAGATTAGAATGTGAAGGTAGACACCCTTGATGTCTATTGAAGCCAGGAAATCCCCCTGATGTAGGGAGGCCACCACCGTGCGAATAGTTTCCATCTTGAACTTTTGAGTGCGCACGAATACATTCAGTGCCTTTAGGTCCAGGATTGGATGCACCTTGCCCTCCTTCTTGGGAACCGTGAACAGGCTGGAATAAAACCCGTGAAAGCATTCTGCGTGTGGAACAGACACTATCACTCCTTGCTGTAACAAGTCCTGCACTGCCCCACAGAGTGCTCGCAAGCGATCTGGGGATCGGCGGACATTGGAAGGGAAATACCTGACCGGAGGAACACATCAAAACTCGATCTTGTATCCGGACCGCACAACCTCCCGGACCCATTTGTCTCGGATCCGAGCCAGCCACAAGTCCGAGAACCGGCAAAGGCGTCCCCCCACCCCAGGGCGCACCTTCCGGCCGAGGGGACCTTGTACGCAGGCCTGGAGGAACCGGACTTCTGTTTCCAGGACCAGGGACGCTTGGAACCACCCGAGGGAGCCTTGTAGGGCTTTGCTTTATCGGCCGCCCCCGAGGAATGAAAATACTTTGCGTGAGCTGAAAAGGACGGACCCCGCCTACGGCGAGGGTCCCTACCCTTGGAAGCCTGCGGGAGAAAAGTACCCCCTTGTAAGACCTTTACTAATGTCGTCCAGGGTAGCCCCAAACAGATGGTCCCCCTGAAAGGGGAGTTCCGTCAAGACCTTCTTAGAAGCCAGAGCCGCAGACCAACACTTCAGCCAGAGAATACGCCTCATGACCACTGCCAAAAACGTCAGGTTACCCAACAGGGAAGCAGTGTCCAGCACGGCATCGCAAGCAAATTGCAGCCCCTGCCCCCAGGAGCGACGACAGCTGCATCCTCCAATTTTAGGGTTTCACGCACAGAAACAACCAGTGCGTCCACCAGCGCCTTATCCTGCAGTAGAGGCAGAGAGCTAATCCTCAGTATCAGAGGAGGCATGGTGCGGGGTACCAGACCCGGCCAGGGTACCCATGTCTGCGTAGGCTGAGTCAGATTTAGAATCTGAGACCTCAGAGGAGGCAGGGGTAGGTTGGGGTTGTTTCTTTCCACCCCGCCCTCTAGAGGCCACCTCCACCCCGGACACTAAAGCTTCCAGGACCGCTGAAATCACATCGGTGGACAGTTGAGATCCGGAGGGCCCTGCGGCTTCTGTGAGGGGGTCAGGTGGGGACACATGGTCTAAGGGGTCCATGTTTCACTAATAGAGCCCGCCAGCAAACTTTGAGAAAAATGACAGAAAATAAATTATTTTCTTTTTTTGTGTGAAAAAAAAAAACGTCCCCACAGCGCCCCCCAGAGGTAAGGCACGCGCTAAGGAACCCCTACAGAGAGAGAGGAATATGCCCCCAGCAACTCACTGTCCCTAGATAGCAGCACTCTGATAAGAAAGGTCTGCAGGTGTCAGCGGCAGCTCAGTAAAAGGAATTGAGCCAGGAAACTGTCCAGGGTGAAGGGAGGGGCTCCTCCCACCAAAAATGCCTCCAGGCACACCCACCAGCCTTCACAGCAAGAAATCCACTGCAAAATGGCCGAAAACGGGTGTACCAGAAGCAGACAGAGGCAACAGGAAAAAGGCGGCCCGCGTGGGAACGCAGTATTCAGGACCCACAGGGGGACCCCCCTCCAGCCCATCTACACCATCCAGCTGTAGGAACCTCACCAAGGTCCCCCCCCCCACGATCTGTCAAGAGCTGTGGACGGCGCACTCCCCGGCCCCCCATGCGGCCTGCAAATAAGGTCCCAGCCCCAGGTAGGCCCAAACAGTCCCCCACGTGGAGGGAGGGGGAGGTCACAACAGGACAGAGGGAAACTCAGGAGCGCGAGGGTACGACCTTCTCTGGAAGGGTGCCTGCGTCCAAGCCAAAATCTGCCAGGAAAGGGGGGGGGGGTTTAATCACCATACCAGGAACACAGGCAGGTGCCATCTCCTGACAGGACCCCACGCCACAGAAGTAGGGGGGCTGTCGGCCAAATAGGAATGCTGCGACATAAGCCTAGACCCTGTCGTGTGCGTCCTGGCAAGTCGTTTAACTCGCTGGGCCAATCCCAGTCCAGTCTTTGTCGCGGCCGACTCAGCGTGGAGTTAAGGCCTGCACGCGCTCGCTGGCCAGACTGGGGTGACCACTGGATCTAGATATCCAGCCCATCACCCAACCCGGCATAGTTGCTTGAAGATCTCACAGGAAAAAATTCTGAAGAAAAAAGGCTAGCTAAAAAAAATCTACATAAAAAATTACTTTTATGCCAGGACCAAAGATCCCAGCAAGGAACAAGGTCCTTACTCCTGACTAGGCAGATTAAAAACCGACATCCTATGCAGGAAGAGAGAGAATATACCCCCAGGGACTGCCCATAGGCATAGCCAGAAATTCTTTCTACCTAGTGTCCTACTCCTGTAGGGGGCGGTATAACCCTACTGATGTGCATCAGAGGACTGCATCCGTCAATGAACGATAGAGAAACACAGATTTATACCAAAATTCGAATGATAATCATATTTCCAAAAATTAAATCAATAAATAGAAGTACAAATAATGCATGAAATCAACCTGTATGCTGGAAATTCTATACAATGTGTATAACTTCCATATGAAGCACCTTGTGCATACAGTTACATATACATAGCTACAAAGTTTGTGAGGTTGAAAAAAGACATCAGTCCATCCAGTTCAACATATGATGTGTGTGTGTTTGCTGTTAACCGTACATTGTACATATGTATGTTGTGGTCTTTAAGGTGCCCATCTAATAGTTTTTTGAAACTATCGATGCTCCCTGCTGATACGACTGCTTTTGGAAGTGAATTCCCCATCCTTACTGCTCTGACAGTGAAGAACCCCTTACGTATTTTAAGGTTAAACCGTTTTTCCTCTAGTTTTAGTGAGTGGCCACGTGTCTTATTTTATTCCCTTTCTCTAAAAAGTTTGTTCCTTATGCTAGGGTCGCCAGTACAGTATTTGTACATTGATATCATATCCCCCCCCTCAAGCGTCTCTTCTCCAGAGAGAATAAGTTCAGTGCTTGTAGTCTTTCCTCATAGCTGATGCCCTCCACTCCCCTAATTATTTTTGTTGCCCTTCTCTGGACTCTCTCCAGTTCCAGCACATCCTTCCTGAGGACCGTGAACTATTAAAAGAAAACAAACTCCAACTATAATTATGGTCTTCTTGTGCCGCTATTTTGTGCTTCACAATCGCCTCAGTTTTCAAATACGAAATTTCTTGTGTGATCCATCCACCACCCAAAACTCTTACCTTATTATTTGACCTTTAAGTACAATAATTTGAAACGGCTGCAAATAAATTCCTGATCACTCTTTACAAATTTCTGCTGGAACCATGCATCACCATTTCTTCCCCAAACGCCCAGTCTCCTTTGCCTGCAGCATCAGATGAAGAGATGCCTCATATTTCTGTCCAAGCTCTTTGTTGGGACTCATTATCAGATACAAAGTCTACTCTATTCCTTCCCTGGCAAAGGATAGGGGAGTTCCCTCCAGCTGATTTCTCGCTGAAATTGTCTCCTTTTTAAGTCCTGGCTTAAATGTAAAGGATTTCGCCTTTACTTCCTCTAGGGTGTCTAGTCTCAGCTCTCAAACTTGAACAGGCTGCAAAGATTTCTCCTCTTCACCCTCTTTTTGACTGACAAATTTTCAAAGATTGTGATTTTCTAGGTAGACAGATCCTGGTCCCTACAGTTCAAGTAGCTCTGGACAAAGTCCTCTGTGATGAAATGCGTTGGCAATGGCACAGTTTGATAGCTTTCAAGAGTAATACTCTGGAGCCAATTACAGGTGCAATGACACACACGTACTGGCCGGTGGATTAGTTGCAGTAGCATAGAGGCGGAATTATACGTAGCTTGTCATATCAGTGAAGAAATGACCTCTTCACTGAAGAAATGACCTCTCTGATCTTGGACTCCAATGTACAATTCATGGACCTTGGAGGAAATCCGATAGGTCTAGAACATTAGGAAGTCATCTGATTTTGTTGCATCACTTGGTATACCTGGGCCATCTCCTGGCTAGCAAGCCAAAGTGTTCCTTTCCCAGGAAAATCTGATGAAATTCTACGATCTGGTTCTGGCAATTCGATCAAGTCATTTGTCTTTCCTGCATAGCTGCATGCAAAACTGAGAATGATGGTATCCGCCTTCAAAAGCAGTTCCGGTTGCACAATTCCACTCTAGAACTCTGCAAAGGCAAATGATATAGGTATGGGACAAGTCCAACCTTTCTCTTGGCATAAAAGTCTGGATGACTGCCCGTACCAAGGGTTATGTTCCTTGCCTTGTCAGAGGGCAAGTTCTTTCTTCCCTTGCATTGGAAAAATGCCTTAACTGATGCCAGCCTTTTGGGTTGGGGCAGGGGATTCCTCTGATTGGCTGAGGTGGAGAGGACTGGCAGGCAGAGGACATCACAATCTCCACCTCAGCCAGAGGAAGCTTTGTGTTTAGACAGAAAATACAAAGCTTCCTGTGAATGGCTGAGCAGCACTCAACCCAACTCAATTTTGTTTCGGATGCGGGATGGGAAATCCCTATTCTGCTGCTGGAATGCAGTGCTCTATATCATATGTAGCTGAGCCTACACACTATTCATATAGCGCTGACAAACACTGCATGTGTTAGTGAAGGAAATGTTTTTTTTTGGACCAGCTTGGTCCAAACAAACTATTTGAAGTTCACTCAAACCTCGAGTTAGGCTTTAAAAAGGTCAAGTATCTGCCTTCTCTGTTCTTTGTCAACACCTTCTTGCTATTTATTTTTTAATTTGTACTTTCATGCAAGGCACTGCGTATATTGTTCTACCTGTTCAGCCCCCACTCCACTGTGGAATTTAAACCTAATCTTGTCAGTGTAAAAGATATCTCGTCAACATTGTTGTCCCAAAAGGTGTCCTTTCCTGTAGCCATACCTTTGACCAAAGGATCTCCAAATTATCAGCATCATCCTGTAAGGAGCCTTATTTGATCTTAAACAAGATTAACATTGTTTAGAACCTTTTTATCCAAAGTGGTCTCTGCTTTTTATCTTGATGATGACATTGTGTTACCTTCCTTGTGTCCAGCTCCAGCTCTTCTCAAGATATATTTCTGTTGTCTAGAGGATTGCCAGGATTTACCTTACGCCCAATGCTTCTTTTAGGCAAACAGAATTCCTGTTTAGTATTCCAGTAGGTTTTGAGGTTCTCTGGCCTCCAGTTCCACTATTTTTAGGCAGATTCAACAAGTTGTTGTGTAGGCCTATGAGTTATTCGATAACGTGCCTCCTTTTTCCATTAACGCTCACTCCACTAGGGCATTTTGCCAGCAGGCACTTATCATTTGTAAGGCCGCAACCTGTTTTTTTGTTTACACATTTTCTAGGTTTTACAAGGTTTATGTGTCTGTTTCCACAGATGACAAAAATTCTGCAGCTGTTTAATGCTCTCATTTGTTACCTAATTTTTTGTAGGAAATATTTTCTTCAATTGGACTGGTTTATCTGAGTAGTGCGTCTGCCCTCTGTTGGGACTGCTTTTGAATCTCCCTACAGTGCATAAAGTGGGGTACACACTTTAAGAAAATCGGGCGAACGATTATCCGATTTTCCTTATTGTTTCACAGCAAATCGATGAAAGAAAATTCAAACGCAAATTCTTGATTCTGATCATGTGCAGTCTTTAGTTTCTGATTTTTCTTGTACGAAAATGGTACACATTAAGCAAAAACTGCTCATTCTGTTCCTGTACAAGAAAAACTTTGTAGCTTGTCCCTTCGGAAATTTTCATTCAGAAGGTCGGAATCGGCTGTAGAAAGTTGTGTACACACAATATACGAAAATTGTACGAAAGTGCCTTGGACAAAAAATTCTTACCCAATTGTCTTATAGCGTGTATGAGCCCTAAATCTGAACTCTTCTTTGGAATGGGGCTGTGCCTGCATTGCAAGGATTAACTTCTCATTTGAGTCTAGGGGATTTACAAAACACCTTTACTTACCTGATTTTCCACTTCAGCAGGCTCTTCCAAGCTGCTAGCCTCTTCTGAACTGCACTCTGATGATCTAAGGTCCTCAAGACTGCATTGGATGCTGAAGAACAGTTCACGGTCAGAGGAGAGGGCAGCACTGTTTGCCGGAGAATGGAGGATGAAGTAAGCAAAATTCTTTCACCGTCCCCCAGACAGAAACAAACATTTACCTGCTGCTCTGCAAAGCAGAAGTTTTAGTTTACTGGATCATAGCTGTGTCCCTCAACAGATGACAGACAAACAAGAATTTTTGTACTCATCATACAAATCTTTTCTTAGAATCCATTGAGGGACAAAGCTCCCTTCCCTCAACGCTGTCTTCTGTGTGTGGCAATATAAACCTATGTTGCTTTATGTCATCAGAGCTGTGTCCCTCATAGGACTCAGAGAAAGGATTTTAACGGTGAATACATTACACCCCCATTTGTTTTTTTTCTGCTATTTGGCTGCAGCTGCTGATCACTGGAAAGTTTTCCAACATGTCCCTTAGAGAGAAGTCCATTGGGGAATTGACTTCTGTCGAGCGGGGGGAGTCCACAAACTGATCGAAACTTGGCTGGTCCGTGGCTGGAATTTTATTTTTCAGCTTCTTTAAGCGCAAGACCTGTAAATACCGGACTAATTTGATATCAGCCTCTAGCAATACCCCGCACAAGAAAGTTCAGACAGGGGGAGGAAGAAGCAGTACAATGTGCTCCAGTACCAACAAGGTGGCAAACAGCAGAATGACAGATGAGCTCATCAATCCGCTGCTTCTCTTTCATGGTCCAGTCATCAGCTGGGTGAGGGACAGGATATGAAAGTGTTATTGCAGCAGAGTAAAATCAGGTTTCACGCCCTGCCAGGCAGGGCTGTGAAAATCACTGGATGCACTGATAGACAAACCCTTCAAAAGATAAAATGGTTTCCTTATAGGTTTTCAATATGTAAACTGCTTATTTGTAGGAAGTTATGTTAATTTAGGGTGTTACGTTTAAAGGTTCAGTTGAGGGCAATGTTAAGTGTAAGGTATCGTCTAAGGGCCAGGTTAATATTAGGGATCATGGAATTCATGAATAAACTTTTTTTATACTTGTCGTCAGCCTTGCAGCAGTTTCCAGGATGGTGAAATCCACCTTAGGGTTATCTGTTTTCGTGTAAAAATAAATGTCAATAAGAATGGTGTCTTCTTACCATCTTTATCTCCACGAGACCCGCCTGCAAGAAATCTGGATACCAAGGGTGTGCTTGACAGAGACAAACAAGTTGATATGAAGACGCTTTGAGCAGGTCTGATTTGCAGGAAGTGGCCCCAAAGCAAACCAAATGCAATCATCAGAACAGTCATGAAGCATGGCCCTTGCACAGCTATTTTCCATACCTGCAGGACCACAAAAATGTTGAGTTTCATTTCTGCTAACCAGGATTAAACAGCAACACTGTATATCTAAGAAGGTACACACAGTCTAAGTTCTTTCTACTCATTCTGCCATCAAAGTTTTAATCATAAGCAGCTAGTAATAGTCCGCAAAGCAATTTTTTCCTATTACTAATTAATACATGCATACATAGAAGTCAAAACAACTTTTTCTACTACCTTCACATATTCTATATGTCCTATTCACACTGAAACGCAGTCTGAGCTGTGATAAAATGCAGATATGCTACAGTTTATGGCAGTGCACAGGACCGGATCGTATATCATTGTAAACACCGCACTGCTGTACAGTGACATATATTAAGTGTTACTTCTATGCATTTCAAACAAAGTTGAGTGACTTCTATGCATTTCAAACAAAGTTGAGTGAAAAAATATGATTTTTGTAAGATCTTACCGTAAAATCTTTTTCTCTAATGTCCACAGACGCAGCCTCTTCTCCATGAGCTGAGTGGGTTTATGCTGCCTCCTACCAAGAGTAGTCTAGGCAGGATAATTTGAATATACACCCCCAGGGGACTGTCCCTCCAGGCATAAACCCCCACTGCACAACCCAGCACATCAGTTTAGTTTAAAAGCAGTGAAGACAACAGAACCAACCCCAGAGGGGCAGGTGCGGCATCTGTCGTTGGACATCAGAGAAAGAGATTTAACGGTAAGATCTTACAAAAATCTTATTTTCTCTATCGTCCATTGACAGACACAGCCTCATCTCCATGAGCTGAGTGGGATATCCCAAAGCAGTATAGGCATGAGGGGTGGGAAAACGCAACCAGACAGTAATGTCAACTTCAAAAGGCTAAACTTAGCCAACCGGGCAACATGGAGCTCAACCAAACAGGAGCTCACCCAGGTAAAAGAAGAGAAGTACAAACAAACATTATCTTATGAAACAGCAAAGCAAGCAAAACCTTGCGGCCAAAAGAGGCATCTGAAGATGCCAACAAATCCACCTTGTAAAATTTGGTAAAGGTGTGCACAGACAACCAAATCACTGCCTTACAAACATGTACAACAGAGGTCTGATGGCGAAAAGCCCAAGAGGTACTCAGTGCGCTAGTAGAATGCGCCTTCACCGGGAAAGGAGGACCCTGACCCTTGATGGAATAAGCCTAAACAACCGTCCGCCTGATCCATCTCAAAATGGTCGCAGCGGATGCAGCCAAACCTTTGGGAGGACCATCCAGAAGGACAAAAGAGAGAGTCCGACTTTCTGAAGGACTCAGTAACCATCCGATAAGCCCTTATCGCCCGAACCACATCCAGAGAGTGCAAGGCCACGTCTTTGTGATGTTTAGGCTTAGGACATAAGGAAGGCAACACAGTGTCTTCATTAAGGTGAAAATCCGACAACACCTTAGGAAGAAAGGATGGATTCGGTCGGAGGACCACTTTATCCCTGTGGACCACCAAGTAAGGCGAACGACAGGACAACGCCGCCAACTCAGAGATTCTGCGGGCAGAAGTGATAGCCAATAGGAAGGTAACTTTCTGCGACAAAGAAAGCAGAGAAATCTCCCTAATATTCTCAAAAGGAGGCTTTTGAGGAACAGACAAAACCAGATTAAGATCCCATGGAGGTAATGGGGATCTCCTTGGAGGGGCCAGGTGACGCACCCCCTGAATGAAGGTGCAAATCAAACTATGAGTAGCCAACGGACGTTGAAAGTAAATAGCCAAGGCCGACACCTTGCCCATGATAGTCCCCAATGCTAAGCGCTGCTCAACCCCATTTTGCAAAAAAGGCCAGAACCCTAGCAATAGAGAACAAGTGAGGATGCAGCTGCAGCGATTCACACCATGAAATGTACGACTTCCACATACGATGATCGATCTTCCTAGAGATAGATTTCCTGGCCTTCAAAAGGGTAGGAATCACCGAATCAGAGAGACCTCTATCCCTCAACACCTTTATTTCAACAGCCAAGCCGTTAAAGCCAGGGACCGTAAAGCAGGATGGAAGATCAGTCCTTTAGACAGAAGTTCTTCCCACAGAGGAAGACGCCATGGAGGATCCACAAACATTTTTACCAGTTCTGCGTACCAAGACCGCCGAGGCCAGTCTGGAGCCACCAGAATGACCCAAACACTTTCTATCACCACCCTGCGAAGGAACCTTGGCAGGAGAACGAGCGGAGGGAAGACATATGTGACATGAGTCACTTTGGTTGGGGGGCTTGTGGAACCCAGATTGCTTTAGGGAGGTTGGGAGACTCCTCGTCTAGTTTCCCCAGTTGTTTTTTTTATGTGTAAGTCACCCTGTGTCTATTAGGGGCACAGGGTGACCAAGAACCCCAGTCAGGTCTGTTCTGCACTAATCTGACTCTTGCTAGTGGGGGTGGGGGTTTGTGGTTGTTGAATACCTGCATTCCATTGTTCAGCTTTGTATGGGATGTGTATGTTTGTGTGGCTAAGGGGGAGGGGTTGTCAGATTGTAGATCTCTGTGTGCATGTGTTTTGAATAAACAGTTTGATTCTGGTTTCACTCCAAAACTTGTACTGTCTAGTTCTTGGGGTAACTATAGCCAGATTCACGGATCCCGGGTTCCAGAGCTTAGGAAGCAGGTAACTGTGGAGATACCCAGGCAGGGTGTCCGGATTTCTTCACATTGGTGGCAAGCAGTTGGATGCTTCCTGCAGTCTGGGACATCCAAACCTCCACCGGGATCCAAGATCGGCATAGCAGACTTTGGTCACTACAACGGAGATATGGACCTGGCATCAGAGTTTGAGGGGGTGCTGCGGATTGCCCTTTCAGTATACCCCAGGACGGTGTCTGTTGATCAATACCTGGAGGTCAGGCAGCAGATTCGGGTGGGGCTCTGGATTGGAGCCCTCCAGCTTGCTGGTATATACCAGGGCAAGTGCTTTCCAACCCCAAGAGAACGGGCCAGTGATCAACGGAAGTTGCGGATGGCATTCCTGGGAGAGCGGCCCCAGGAGCAATGGGTATCCGAGTTGGACAGGCTGGTCCAGCATGAGATAGAGCTGGACAATTAGTATCGGGCTCTGCAATGGCACGCAGAGCAGAAATATTTAGGAGAGATATCAGAATGCTCTCTGGAGGGATATGACTTTGGGGGCACTGGATTGCTGTGGGAGAGCCTTACAAATGTGTTTAGTGATGAAGGGGGACCTACCCTTGAGGATCTGCGAGAATACAGAGAGGCTTTGCTCGGTCTCACAGGGGTCTCAGAGCTTGAACCTGATCTAGAACACTTGCTAAGGAAAGAACAGCATCTGGAAAGGGCATACAGGAAACTGCTAGAACACGTTCAGCAGCATGCCTATGAGTCGGCAGTGGAAACTCCGGAGATTGCTGTTCCCAAAGCTAAAGTGCTGACAACAGGGCAGAGCTCTGCTAACCTCTGCCCAGCACCAGTAACATCTTCTGGAGTCCACAGACAGGAGATGGCGAATCTCGATCCCCAGACACCACCAGAGACTGGGGATTTAATAGATTTTTCTATTGAGGAGGAACAACCCGGTGAGCCTCCTGCAGAAGAGCTGACTTAAGAGCATGGTGCTGTGGACCCCTGCATACAACAATCGGTGACCCTGAAGGATTTGTGCAAGGTCACCGATGTTTTGATTTACTTCCCAGTGGAACAGCTGGCAGCTGGGCAGAACGCTACTGGCCTCTGCCCACAACAGTCACCTTTGCAGGACCTCCAGGGAGAGAATGAAATCAGCACCTCACAACTGCAGCTTGAGCTGATATCAGTGGATAGGACTGTGGTATTCACTGACAGCGATCCAGCAGAAGAGCTGGCCTCTGCCCCCAACTAACAGAAGATGGATTTCCTGTGGTAGTGGATGGGACTTTGGTTTCCACTTACACACCCCCAGAAAAAGGTTTGGCATTGGGACAGGAGGATATCAGCCTTGTTGTACAAGCACTGGCAGATTTTCATTGATAATGTATATAAAGTATATGAGACTACTGTCTCCACCTGGGTACCCCAGGGATGCTTGGTAGTTGGCCCAGATCCCCAACAGCATGATAAAGTGAGCCCAGTCACCCTGTGTTCTCTCCAGTGGCTAAATGGACTCCAGGGAGAAGGACCAGTCCACACTTCTCCCCAGTAGGGGTTATGTTCTACGAGAGAGGCAGAGGTTGGCTGGGTGAGTAGTGATCTGTTCTAGACAATTTGTTTGGGGTACTGTGTGGGTGCAGACATTGGGGGACTGGAGCTATGGACTAACTTCGAAGTCAACCTGTTTGGGGTCTGCTTCTGTGTTAGTCTCCTGCCGAAAGGGGAGATATGTGACGTGAGTCACTTTGGTTGGGGGGCTTGTGGAACCCAGATTGCTTTAGGGAGGTTGGGAGACTCCTTGTCCAGTTTCCCCAGTCGTTTCTATGTGTAAGTCACCCTGTGTCTATTAGGGGCACAGGGTGACCAAGAACCCCAGTCAGGTCTGCTCTGCACTAATCTGACTCTTGCTAGTGGGGTGGGGGGATGTTGTTGTTGAATACCTGCATTCCATTGTTCAGCTTTGTATGGGATGTGTATGTTTGTGTGGCTAAGGGGGAGGGGTTGTCAAATTGTATATCTCTGTGTGCATGTGTTTTGAATAAACAGTTTGATTCTGGTTTCACTCCAAAACTTGTACGGTCTAGTTCTTGGGGTAACTATAGCCAGAGTCACGGATCCCATGTTCCAGAGCTCAGGAAGCAGGTTACTGGCGGAGATACCCAGGCAGGGTGTCTGGATTCCGTCACAGCATATATCAGGCGATATTGACTCCAAGGAGCCACCAGAGTGTCTGTGGCGTCAGCCAGGGGGTCCTAACACCTGGCAACAAACCCCTGAACTTTTCTGTTGAGGTGAGACGCAAACAGATTCACCTCTGGAGACCCCCATCGGGCACACTGGAGATGAAACACCTCCGGATGCAGGGACCACTCCCCCTGATCCAACACCTGACGACTCAGATAATCCGCTTGCCAATTCTCCACACCCAGGATGTGGACTGCGGAAAGAGCTGAAACATTGTGTTCCACCCATACCAGAATCTCGGCCACCTCCTTGGCTGCCAGGGCACTCCTGGTGCCCTCTTTATGACTGACGTAAGCCACGGCCGTGGCATTGTCCGACTGGACCTGAACCGGAAAGCCGCGTAGCCGACTCGTCCAGTGAAGCAGGCAGAGCTTGATCGCTCTCAGCTCCAGAATATTGATCGGCAAGGAAGACTCTTCCGACGCCCAAGAACCCCTGGGCACAGAGCTTCCCCAGCACTCCACCCCAGCCTGAAAGGCTGGTGTCCGTGGTGACCACCGTCCAAAACACCGGCTGGAAGGACTTGCCTTGGCACAGGACAGGTGACTGGACCCACCAAGAGAGCCGACTTCATGAGATGGCTCAACCAAATCTTACGATCCAATGACCGAGGATCTCTGTTCCATTTTGACAGAATCTCTTTCTGCAACTGTCTCGTGTGAGACTGAGCTAAATGGACTGCTTCGAAGGTCGAGACCATCAGACCCAGGGCCCTCATGCAAGCCCGCAAGGAGAACTGATCCGCCTCCATTAGCAACCGGACCTACCTTTACAACTTCTGAAGCTTGTCTAAGGGAAGGAAGACCCTCGCCAGAGCAAAGTCGAGGATCAGCCTCAGATAGGTGACCCGCACAGACGGAGTCTGGGTAGATTTGGTGACATTGATCGTCCACCTGAATTCCTGAAGGGTCCGAGCGGTGATAGAGACGTTGTCCAGCAGATCCGAATGGGAAACTTCTCGCAACAGGAGATCGTCCAGATACCCCACAATGGAGATACCTTGTCGACGCAACAAGACCAGCACAGGGGCTAGGACCTTGGTAAAAACTCTGGGAGCCAAGGCGAGACCAAAGGGTAACGCTACGAATTGAAAATGCTCCTCTGCCACCGCAAAGCGGAGGAATCGCTGATGTCCCTCGAATATGGGGATGTGGAGATACGCATTTTTGAGATGGCTGGAAGCCAGAAAATCCCGCTGATTCAAAGACGCCACCACCGACCGAATGGACTCCATTCGAAATTCCAGCACCCGCACAAAGTGGGTTAGAGCCTTGAGGTCCAGGATTGGACACACTTTGCCCTTCTTTCTGGGCACAGTGAACAGGTCTGAATAGAAACCTGGAGAATGTCCCTGTTGGGGAACCAGCACAATCACCCCTTGAGCCAGGAGATCTCACACAGCCTCCCCCAGATCCTTCAAACGCTCCAGAGACAGGTGAAGATTTGACTGAAAAAAACCTGTTCCCTGGCCGGGACCAGAATTCGACCTTGTACCTGGAACAAACCAGTTTGCGAACCCAATCGTACCGAATGAAGTCCAGGGTTCCTGAAATAAGCGCAGACGTCTCCCCACCCCTAAGACGGTTGAGGGCGCCCCTTCATGCTGAAGAGTAGTTGTCTGTGACACTGGACTGACCAGCCTTGGTCTTGCCCCAGGGATTCTTAGCACCTCCAGAAAGTATGACCGGCTTACCTTCTTGCGCCCAGGAGGCACGAAAAAAACTTTTATGAGCAGAGAAGGAGGGACCCCGCTTAGGACAGGGTGTCTTACCCTTGCAAGATTGAGGAAGAAGAGTACTCTTCCCGCCAGTCAGGCCCTTGATCAACTCATCCAATGAGTTGCCAAACAACCGGTCTCCCAGAAAGGCTTTTTTTAGAAGCTTGGTCAGCCGATCAGCTCTTCAACCATACCAATGCCCTTAAAACAATGCCCACGGCCGAGACCCTGGCCATCAGGAGAGCCGCATCCATAGACACATCACACAGGAACACCAGAGCTTGGATCACCTGGTCCAACGGTTCCAGCGGAACGATCTCGGGGTCCAAAGACTCCTGTAAACCCCTAATCCATTCCGTCACTGTCTGTGTGACTAGCACAGACACAAAAACTTGGTTCAAAATGGAACCCACCAGCACGTGAAGATGGCAGGAAAGGGAGTCCCCCTGCCTGTCCACTGGATCCGTAAAAACCGGGGAATCCTCAACAGGCACAAGGGTAGATTTTTTTTAATCTGGAAACAGGATAGTCCACTTTAGGTGAGACCGTCCAATGGTTGGAAACCTTTTCAGCAAAAGGATACTGGCATTTAAAGCGTTTTGGCACCACTAACACATGCTTAATGCGCGCCATTGGTCATTCACAATATCGTGAGAAGTGTAGGGACAAGGAAAAACCCTGTCAGCTTTTGGAGACTTCTGGAGCTAAAAGCCACCCGCCTCCCTGCCGGCGTGGGCTCGTCAGCCAATTTTAAAGTATCCCGCACTGAAATAATCAGGGCTTCCACTAAAGCGCGTTCTCGCGCTGCAGCTGAAGAAGACAGGTCCTCTTACCATCTGGCTGCGAGGACAGCGACCCCTCAGGAAGGGGAGCATCCGGGGCAACCACATCAGCCTCTGAATCAGAGGACACCTCTATAGATGGAGAAGGCAATGGCCGTTAACCGCTATAAATCTTTTTAAATGACTAAATCAACTTTAGTCGCCAGGCTTTCCAGGGCAGCTGAAATCGCGGCCAGCGACTGCAATCCAGACTGTCCAGGAGTTGCATAGGGTGGATCTGAGGGTGAAATTCCAGTTTGGGACTCCATAGTGCAAATTGCAAAAAACTGAGTACTGTAGCTTTAGGAGCGCCAAACGCAGTATCCACCACTGATTGCAGCGGTCTGCAGGGAACCCCTTCAAACCAAACTTGACAGCAGTGCAAGGAAATGCCCACAGGGATCCCCCAATACGTTACCACCTCAAACACACGTCCTCCTGAATCTTTCACAGAATGGAGAGAAAAGCAGGAAGTGATACAAGATGGCCAGCAAGCCTAAGGTACAATGTCAACCCCCCCCCCCCAGCACCAGAGCACTCCAGACACAGCCCCCGCAGGAACAGGGAGAGGGAAGGACACACAGACCGGGCACTGGGAAGACCAGGGGGATCTCTTGGGAAGCACAAATCCCATTATTAAGAGAGAGATATAAATCCGCGCTTAGAATAAAGAATTCAGTCTATAGGTGAAAAATTGGCTGCTTCCTACCTCTAAACTGTTCACAAAAGTGTTCAGTAAGGAATAAGGAAATTTGAGATTGGGGAGTACTCTGACCCACCACACCAGCCACACGTAAAGAAGCACTGCAGATAGACGAATCACCCCTGCTGTGAAGTCGCACTATCAACAATTTGCACTGAAGCACCTTTTTTGTTCATGCGATTTGGGACTATTACATTTAAAATCACACACCACCTTGCACTGGGATTTTTCTGTTGTGCAATTTGAATTGATTTATTGTCTTTGAAATTGTATACTTCACATTTTTTAAATTTTTTCACCTTCTGCAATTTTGCGATTCGGTATCGCATTTCATTGAAGATTATCACTTTATTTATTGTGTCACCTTAGTGTGGATACGATTTATTTTACTCACATCCACTTTTTAGTGGTTCTTGTATATATATATATATATATATATATATATATATATATATATATATATATATATATATATAGGCACGTCAGCACTTTATATCTGCACTTGTTGGCTTATTTGCACTAATTAGTTTATTTAAACTTCACTGATACACTCAGTCACTATTTCTGCACCTTTTTCGTATAAACACTAACAGTCAGTCATTTGCATATTTTTATATTTATATATATTCATCTTGTTTATATACAGTGGGTACGGAAAGTATTCAGACCCCCTTAAATTTTTCACTCTTTGTTATATTGCAGCCATTTGCTAAAATCATTTAAGTTCATTCTTCTTCCTCATGAATGTACACATAGCACCCCATACTGACAGAAAAACACAGAATTGTTGACATTGTTGCAGATTTATTAAAAAAGAAAAACTGAAATATCACATGGCCCTAAGTATTCAGACCCTTTGCTCAGTATTTAGTAGAAGCCCCCTTTTGATCTAATACAGCTAGGAGTCTTTTTGGGAAAGATGCAACAAGTCTTTCACACCTGGATTTGGGGATCCTCTGCCATTCCTCCTTGCAGATCCTCTCCAGTTCTGTCAGGTTGGATGGTAAACGTTGGTGGACAGCCATTTTTAGGTCTCTCCAGAGATGCTCAATTGGGTTTAAGTCAGGGCTCTGGCTGGGCCATTCAAGAACAGTCACGTAGTTGTTGTGAAGCCACTCCTTCGTTATTTTAGCTGTGTGCTTAGGGTCATTGTCTTGTTGGAAGGTAAACCTTCGGCCCAGTCTGAGGTCCAGAGCACTCTGGAGAAGGTTTTTGTCCAGGATATCCCTGTACTTGGCCGCATTCATCTTTCCCTGGATTGCAACCAGTCGTCCTGTCCCTGCAGCTGAAAAACACCCCCACAGCATGATGCTGCCACCACCATGCTTCACTGTTGGGACTGTATTGGACAGGTGATGAGCAGTGCCTGGTTTTCTCCACACATACCGCTTAGAATTAAGACCAAAAAGTTCTATTTTGGTCTCATCAGACCAGAGAATCTTATTTCTCACCATCTTGGAGTCCTTCAGGTGTTTTTTAGCAAACTCCATGCAGGCTTTCTTGTGTCTTACACTGAGGAGAGGCTTCCGTTGGGCCACTCTGCCATAAAGCCCCGACTGGTGGAGGGCTGCAGTGATGGTTGACTTTCTACAACTTTCTCCCATCTCCTGACTGCATCTCTGGAGCTCAGCCACAGTGATCTTTGGGTTCTTCTTTACCTCTCTCACCAAGGCTTTTCTCCCCCGATAGCTCAGTTTGGCCGGACGGCCAGCTCTAGGAAGGGTTCTGGTCGTCCCAAACGTCTTCCATTTGAGGATTGTGGAGGCCACTGTGCTCTTAGGAACCTTAAGTGCAGCAGAAATCTTTTTGTAACCTTGGCCAGATCTGTGCCTTGCCACAATTCTGTCTCTGAGCTCTTCAGGCAGTTCCTTTGACCTCATGATTCTCATTTGCTCTGACATGCATTGTGATCTGGAAGGTCTTATATAGACAGGTGTGTGGCTTTCCTAATCAAGTCCAATCAGTATAATCAAACACAGCTGGACTCAAATGAAGGTGTAGAACCATCTCAAGGATGATCAGAAGAAATGGAAAGCACCTGAGCTAAATATATGAGTGTCACAGCAAAGGGTCTGAATACTTAGGACCATGTGATATTTCAGTTTTTCTTTTTTAATAAATCTGCAACAATGTCAACAATTCTGTGTTTTTCCGTCAATATGGGGAGCTGTGTGTACATTCATGAGGAAGAAGAATGAACTTAAATGATTTTAGCAAATGGCTGCAATATAACAAAGAGTGAAAAATGTAAGGGGGTCTGAATACTTTCCGTACCCACTGTATGCACGGTTTGCATTTTGATATACAGTACTATGTTTTAGAGTGTATACATTATATCTATCCTACATACATTAGGTCCCTTTTGGTTTGACCCAGATATATATACCCTAAGAGGTTTTCTTTCCTTCCTTATATACAGTCAGGTCCATAAATATTGGGACATCAACACATTTCTAATCTTTTTGGCTCTATACACCACCACAATAGATTTGAAATGAAACAAACAAGATGTGCTTTAACTGCAGACTTGCAGCTTTAATTTGAGGGTATTTACATCCAAATCAGGTGAACAGTGTAGGAATTACAACACTTTGTATATGTGCCTCCCATTTTTTAAGGGACCAAAAGTAATGGGACAGATTAACAATCATAAATCAAACTTCCACTTTTTAATACTTGGTTGCAAATCCTTTGCAGTCAATTACAGCCTGAAGTCTGGAACGCATAGACATCACTAGACGCTGGGTTTCATCCCTGGTGATGCTCTGCCAGGCGTCTACTGCAACTGTCTTCAGTTCCTGCTTGTTCTTGGGGCATTTTCCTTTCAGTTTTGTCTTCAGCAAGTGAAATGCATGCTCAATCGGATTCAGGTCAGGTGATTGACTTGGCTATTGCATAACATTCCACTTATTTCCCTTAAAAAACTCTTTGGTTGCTTTCGCAGTATGCTTTGGGTCATTGTCCATCTGCACTGTGAAGCGCCGTCCAATGACTTCTGAAGCATTTGGCTGAATATGAGCAGATAATATTGCCCGAAACACTTCAGAATTCACCCTGCTGCTTTTGTTAGCAGTCACATCAATAAATACAAGAGAACCAGTTCCATTGGCAGCCATACATGCCCACGCCACGACACTACCACCACCATGCTTCACTGATGAGGTGGTATGCTTTGGATCATGAGCAGTTCCTTTCCTTCTCCATACTCTTCTCTTCCCATCACTCTGGTAAAAGTTGATCTTGGTCTCATCTGTCCATAGGATGTTGTTCCAGAGCTGTGAAGGCTTTTTTATATGTTGTTTGGCAAACTCTAATCTGGCCTTCCTGTTTTTGAGGCTCACCAATGGTTTACATCTTGTGGTGAAACCTCTGTATTCACTCTCGTGAAGTCTTCTATTGATTGTTTTTGACTTTGACACACATACACCTACCTCCTGGAGAGTGTTCTTGATCTGGCCAACTGTTGTGAAGGGTGTTTTCTTCACTAGGGAAAGAATTCTTTGGTCATCCACCATAGTTGTTTTCCGTGGTCTTCCGGGTCTTTTGGTGTTGCTGAGCTCACCGGTGCGTTCTTTCTTTTTAAGGATGTTCCAAACAGTTGATTTGGCCACACCTTATGTTTTTGCTATCTGTCTGGTGGGTTTGTTTTGTTTTTTTTCAGCCTAATGATGGTTTGCTTCACTGATAGTGACAGCTCTTTGGATCTCATATTGAGAGTTGACAGCAACAGATTCCAAATGCAAATAGCACACTTGAAATGAACTCTGGACCTTTTATCTGCTCTTTGTAAATGGGATAATGAGGGAATAACACACACCTGGCCATGGAACAACTGAGCAGCCAATTGTCCCATTACTTTTGGTCCCTTAAAAAGTGAGAGGCACATATACAAACTGTTGTAATTCCTACACCTTTCACCTGATTTGGATGTAAATGCCCTCACATTAAAGCTGAATGTCTACAAATAAAGCACATCTTGTTTGTTTCATTTAAAATCCATTGTGGTGGTGTATAGAGCCAAAAAGTTTAGAATTGTGTCGATGTCCCAATATTTATGGACCTGACTGTACATCTTTGGCAGCGCCATTTACCTCATCAAATTTCCACAAATCCCATTATCCCCAGGGAAGGGCCCACATCCCCCCCAAGGCCAGCAGGGGCAAGGGGGACACCGTTACTCACCATACCATGGACCGGATGGGCTCCGCTCCGGGCAGACTGCCTCCCACCCAAAGTGGGGGTGCTGCCAGCCGAGGGGTATGCTGCGACTCAGGGAGTTCGAGGTCAATGAGTCCCGGCGAGGTATCTACTCACAGGCTTGTCCCCCTCCGGACCAAGGGGCACCATCATTGCTAGGCCTAGGCCGGAACTATAACCTGCTCAGGCTCATAGGCCAGACTGAGGGGACCATAAGGATCTAGATTATCCAGTACGAAGCTCCAGCCGGCATCGTTGTTTGTAGATCACCAGGAAAAATCTTCCCTGAACACTAGCTAGCAAGTGAGTAAAGATAAATAAAAGAAAATATTCTGAAAAGAATAAAAAAAACAGAGACCGGAGTCCCAGCAGGAAACCTAGGTCTACTCCTTCTCTAGGCAGAAAACAAACTAATGTGCTGGGTTGTGCAGTGGGGGGCTTATACCTGGAGGGACAGCCCCCTGGGCGTGTATATTCAAATTTTCCTGCCTAGACTACTCCTGGTAGGAGGACGCATAAACCCACTCAGCTCATGGAGATGAGGCTGCGTCTTATGATGGACGATAGAGAAATGGGATTTTTGACTTACCGTAAAATCAATTTCTCTGATGTTCGTTGACGGACACAGCTCCTAATCTTCTTAACCATTGGGTTATACTGCCCCCTACAGGAGTAGGACACTAGGCAGAAAAAAAGTCTGACTACGCCAATAGGCAGTCCCAGGGGATATGCTCCCTCTCTCTGCTATAGGTACTCAGCTTTGCTACAAGCAGTGTCAGACAAATTACAACTCCACAGAGGGGTGGGTGCTGTGTCCATAAATGAACATCAGAGAAATTAATTTTACGGCAAGTCAAAAGTCCTATTTTCTCTTTAGTTCATTGACGGACACAGCTCCTGATCGTCCTAACCATTCGGATGTCCCAAAGCAGTGTTAAATATGAGGGGTGGGAACAACGAAAAAAAAAATTCTCAAGGCTAACTATAGCCAACCAGGTAAACACGAGCTCAACCAAAACAACTGGAGCTCACCTGAAAAAAAACAATACACCCTCAAAGAGGACCAGGTCCTCTAAACAGCAGCTTGCAAAACCTTGCGGCCAAAGGAAGCATCCGCAGATGCCAACACATCCACTTTATAGAACTTTGTGAAAGCGTGCACCGACGATCAGGTGGCCGCCTTGCAAAGCTGCCTCACTGACGTCTGATGACGGAAGGCCCAGAGATAGCGAAGAAGAGGAATTCCTCAAAACGCGTCAGCCCACGGGGTCTTCAGTGACTGTTACACCAATAAGTATTGATACATTGGATGGAATGTACAGTGATCTGTGATGCGCAATTTCTTGCTGTTTTTGTGAGTACATTATTACCTGCCAGGACGCATCTTGTGGCCCCCTGGGTATTGATATAAGCCATGGCTGTAGAATTGTCCGACTGAACGCGCACTGGACATTCCTGAAGACGATCCATCCAATGGTCCAGGCACAGTCTGATTGCTCGGAGGTTCAAGACATTAATCGGTAGTCTGGACTCTTCCATTGTCCAGAGCCCTTGAGCAGAATATTTGCTGAGGACGCCTCCCCAGCCGGACAGGCTGGCATTCGTGGTGACCACTGTCCAATACAAGGGGAGGAAGGATTTGCCCAGCTGAAGCACCTGAGAATGAAGCCACCATATCAGGAACTCCTTCGATCCCTGGCTTAGCTGGATCTGATTGCCCAGAGACTGCGTAGTCTTGTCCCATTTGGCCAGAATGTCCCGTTGCAGGGACCTTGTATAAAACTGTGCCAACAGAACTGCCTTGAAGGTAGACACCATCAGGCCCAGCATCCGCATGCAAGTCTGGAGGGATGATCATCTGCTGGACAGCAGGAGACGAATTGCAGCTTGCAATTTCTGGAGTTTGTCCAGTGGAAAGAGCACTCTGGCTAAGGCCGAGTCCAGAGTCAAACCCAGTTAGTTCAGCTTTGTGGACAGAACCAGAGCAGACTTCTGTAAATTTAGAATCCAGCCGAACTCCCACAGAGTTCGTATTGTGATTTTCAAGTTTTCCACCAGAGCAGTGGGAGACTTTGCTCGCAGAAGAAGGTCATCCAAGTAGCCCAGTATCGCAATCCCCAGTTGGCGTAACAACGATAGCATCGGGCCTAACACTTTTGTGAAGACCCAAGGAGCAGAGGCGAGACCAAAGGGTAACGCTGCAAACCGATAATGCTCCTCTCCTACATCAAAGCAGAGGAAGCGCTGGTGACTGGCGCATATTTGAATGCAAAGTTAAGCATCCTTGATGTCGATAGAGGCAAGAAAATCCCCTTGATGCAGGGATGCCACCACCGTGCAAATGGACTCCATCCTGAACTTCTGCACCTGCACAAAGCAGTTCAGCGCCTTGAGGCCTAGGATGGGACGCACCTTGCCTTCCTTCCTTGGAAATGTAAACAGGTAAAAACTAGAGATCGACCGATTATCGGTAACATTGATATATCGGGGCCAATATGCACTTTACCCGATATATCGGAATTGGCCTTTGGATTTACCGATATTGCCGATATATTTGTGACGTCATTGTGTAAGTTGCGTACACACGTTCTGCCTTCTAACACTGATTCCCACGCCTGCTTGGCCCATACGTGACGTCATTTCACCGCGCGCTGCACACGCTCCCTGCCTTAAGACCGCCTCCTAGGCCTCTGACAGCCTCGTATGCAGCCAGCTCTGACAGCCTCGTGGTCACGGTGCCAGCCATCCACCCACCCACCACAGGGTGCCAGCCGTCAGCCATCCGACCCACAACAGAACAGGCCAGCCACGCACAACCGGGTGAAACCAAGCCAGCCCCCCACCACAGTGTTCCTGCAAGCTAGCCACCCACAACAGGGTGACACCAAGCCAGCCACCCACCACAGTGTTCCTGCAAGCCAGCCACTCACCCACCACAGTGTTCCTGCAAGCCAGCCACCCACAACAGGGTGACACCAAGCCAGACACCCACCACAGTGTTCCAGCAAGCAAGCCACCCACAATAGGGTGACACCAAGCCAGCCACCCACCACAGTGTTCCAGCAAGCCAGCCACCCACAACAGGGTGACACCAAGCCAGCTACCCACCACAGTGTTCCTGCAAGCCAGCCACCCACCCACCACAGTGTTCTTGCAAGCCAGCCACCCACAACAGGTGACACCAAGCTAGCCACCCACTGCAGTGTTCCAGCAAGCCAGCCAGCCACCCACAACAGGGTGACACCAAGCCAGCCACACTGCCAGGCGTCAGCCACAACCCACATGGTGGCAGCCAGCCACTCAAACTGCCAGTTGTCAGCCATGGACCCACAAGGGTGCCAGCAACTCAGCAAGCCACCCACACTGCTAGGCGTCAGCCACCAGCCCACAACAGGGTGACAGCAGCCAGCCACCCCACAACAGGGTGCCAGCAAGCAAGACGCCCACACTGCCAGGCGTCAGCCACCAACCCACAACAGGGTGTCAGCAACTTCAGCAAGCCATTTTTTTTGTGTCTTTCAAATTGAAATGGAGATGGATGAGGAGAGAAAACGTAAAAGTGTGGTCTCGTCTCAACCTTCTCCAGGAAAAGCAGCAGTGTGCAACACATGTACAAACAACATAAGCATGGCATCAGTAACAGCAAAAAACAAAAATACGTCAAATCTTTGGGCCCATTTAAGAGTTCATCATATTGAATTATATCATGCAGCACAGAAAAACCAAAACCAAAATGAATATCAATGTGATTTTGAAATACCTCCTCCACTATCCCAGGCAACAATAACAGATATGTTTCTGAAAAAAAAAAAAAAAAAAACAGGTGTCAATGTCTAGATTCAGATGGAAGATCCCAACTGCTGGACAAAGTAATCACAGAGATGATTGTCACTGATAACCAGCCATTTACAATGGTGTCTGACTCAGGATTTAAGCGGTCCATACTTGAGCCAAGCTACACACTGAAGAGTGAGAAGTAATATCGAACCAAAATGCTTGGAAAGCTTCACCAAAAGGTCGTTGACAAAGTAAAGGCTATGCTGCAACCAGAGAATGTTGGCAACTCACTAATTCAAGACTGACTGTTGGTCAGGATAAACAAAGTCAGAGTCACTAATGATTCTTACATGCCACTTCATTGACAGCGGATGGACAAAAAAGGCAATTGGTGTTGAATACAAAAGTGATGCAAGGATCCCACACTGAGAATAGTAGAGAAATGTTTCAAGGCATACTTGAAG
The DNA here is from genome assembly GCF_965119305.1 of Pelophylax lessonae. Taxonomy (NCBI): domain Eukaryota; kingdom Metazoa; phylum Chordata; class Amphibia; order Anura; family Ranidae; genus Pelophylax; species Pelophylax lessonae. Next base: position 465,618,037 of record NC_138769.1, read on the forward strand.
ACTGGGGAATCAACAAAGACCGAGTGATGCTTGTGCTACTTCAAGACAGTGGAGCAAACATGCGGAAAGCAATGAGGTTTGCTGATATGTCATACCTCAGTGTCATGGCACACAACACCCTCCAACTTTCAAATGATGGTCTGTCAAGCCAAAGAGCTTTGATTGATATATGTTTTGAGAAGCATGAACTGATTAAAAATGTTGTGCTTGCAAGTCTTTTGTCCTACTGCAGCGGTAGTCCACTGACTCCAGTCCAATCCACTGTCTAGCTGTTGCCTAGCTTTTTTTCAAGCGGTTTTGCACTGACTGCAGTAAATCGTTGCAGTGAGTGCACTACTGCAGCAGTAGTCCACTGACTCCAGTCCAACTCCAATCCACTGTCTTGCTGTTGTCTAGCTTTTTTTCTAGCAGTTTTGCACTGACTGCAGTAGTTGCAGTAAGTGCCCTACAGCAGAGGTAGTCCACTGACTCCAGTCCAATCCACTGTGTAGCTGTTGTCTAGCTTTTTTTCTATCAGTTTTGCACTGACTGAACTGTAGTAGTGATTTAAAATGATTGTAGTGAGTGAGGGCACTACTGCAGCAGTTTATTATGCATTAATGCACAATCAGATAATGTGAAACTTATGTCCCTGCAAATGCACTTTTCCTATCAGCTTTCATGTAGTTAGGGTGTGAAGAACGAGCCCTTAATGTTAAAAATGTTAATAAATAAAGATTTACATGTTCAGTAACAGATTTGTGTCGAAATTTGAGTTTATTTTGCAAAATTTTAAATGTGTGAAAATATCGGCCAATATCGGCCGATACCGATTAGCGATGGCCAAAAGATCGGTATCGGTAACGAAAAACTGATATCGGTCGATCACCAGTAAAAACCCTAAAAACGTTCTGAAGTCGGAACTAGGACAATCACCCCTTGAAGTAACAGGTCTTGTACCACCCCAAACAGACCCTAGAAGCGGTCCGGTGACAGGCGCAAGTTGGAAGGAAGGAACCTTGCCGGGGGACAAGAGCGAAACTTTGTGGACCCACTGGTCTTGTACCAGGTAAGTCCACAGGTCTGGAAACCAGTGAAGACTTCCCCCCCACCCCCCATACAGATGAGGGCGCATCTTCATGCTGAAAGAGCCTAGTCTGCGGGTCTGGAGAAGCCCGCTCTCGGCTTGCCAGACCAAGTTCGTTTGGATCCTGCAGAGGAGGCCAAGAAAGGCTTTGAGCCTTTGTCAGTTGAACCCGAGGGACAAAAAAAAAACTTCTTATGAGCCAAGAAGGTGGGCCCATGTCTACGACAAGGTTCCTTGCCTTTAGTAGCCTGCGAAAGAAAAATACTCTTCCCCCCTGTGAGACCTTTAATGATATCATCCAGGGTATCTCCAAATAGGCGATCTCCTTGAAAGGGAAGATCAGTCAAGGCCTTTTTAGAAGTCTGGTCCGCAGACCAGCATTTGAGCCAAAAGACACGCCAAAGGACCACTGCCGAAACGGAGAGCTCAGCCACCAAGGGAGCACATCCAAAGAGGCATCACAGATAAACCAAATCAGATTCAGGATCTGATGAGACAGATGAGGCAGGAAAAGGCGGGGGTGCTTTTACTAGTCGTCGCCCAAAGACCACCTCCACGCGGGACAAAAAGAACTCCAGGACCGCCGTCAGTGCATCAACGGATGGTTGTGACCCGGAGGGCCCTGCAATCTCAGAGAGGGGGATCAGGTGGGGAGATGTGCTCCCAAGACTCTAAGTCCCCAGGGGGACCCCACAAAAAGTGTAAAACACTGCAAGGGACAACCCCCACCACGCTGGCAGCACCAAGCGATCCTTAGCAGAGAGACTCACCACCCAGCAAAAACAGGCACCTGCAACCACTAGGATAATCTGCACTCTACGATCAGGAAGTGAAAGAATCCAGGAGTCATCACCAGGGGAAGAGCAAGCGCTCCCACCAACAAAATCGGCACCCACAGGGCTCCACTGTCATGGCTGCCGCTATTCTCAATGGCAGACCATCGCAAAATGGCCGCCAGGCTACACAAACATGGCTGCAGTGTATAGAAATACACAGGCTACAACAAAATGGCGGCACCTGTGGGGCTTACAGGGACCCAGGAGGGTACCCAGGTCTCAAGGACAAACCCAGGCAGGACGGGAGGACCTAGCAGGAGCCCCCAACAGGTACAATCCCCTCCCCCATACAGTCGATCGCTCGCCGGCGCCGCACCCCTGGCCCCTATCGCTAGCATAGCACCCTGCCCCCACCCCAGGAAGTGGATTAGACCATCCAAACAGCCCCAACATATGTGGAGGGGGGGTAGGATGGGGCACAGATGACAAGGGTGGTTGCCTGACCGGAAGCAGGGGAACCAGGGGGTCAGACCTTCCCAAGGAGGGGCCCATGTCCACCTCAAAACCCACCAGGGGAAAGGGGAGACAGTTACTCACCATACCAGGAACAAGGTGGGCCCTGCTCCAGACAGAACCCCTCTCCATCAAAATGGGGGGCTGTCGGCCAGAAGGAATGCTGTGACTCGGCCGAGACCACGGTCGTATGCGACCTCGCGAGGTGTTTAACTCACAGGCCAACCCCCGTCCAGTGGGGCTATGTTGCAGGTGACCTAGTGCATAGCTGAGGTCTGCGCGCACTCGCTGGCCAGACTGGGGTGACAACTGGATCTAGATTATCCAGCTTGTCGCCCAGTCTTGTAGTGGATTGTAGGTCTCACAGGAAAAATCCAGGAGAAAAAAAATTCTATCTAAAAAGAAAAAATTGCTAGGACCAAAGATGCCAGCAAGGAACTAGGTCCTTACTCCTAACTAGGCAGAAAAAAACGAAGTGCCTATTGCAGAGAGAGGGAGTATACCCCCTGGGACTGCTCATGGGCATAGACAGACTTATTTTCTGCCTAGTGTCCTACTCCTGTAGGGGGCAGTATAACGGTTATGAAGATCTGAAGTTGTGTCCGTCAATGAACGAAAGAGAAAATAAAATTGACCCAAAACCTGTAGTCAGTTGTACCTGTGAACAAGCAGAGGCGAATTGGCAAAAGTGACAAAAGAGAATATTTCCAGAAAGCTGCAGAAGTTGACCTTTACAGGTCATAGAGATGGTAATCCATCTCTAGGATTGTTAATTAAATGTGAATTCAAATTCTCAAAAATTCCTAACATAATATAGTAGCTCTGTTATCAGAACAGCCAGTGAACTAAGCAGCTGAGACAGTTGTAAAAAGTATGCATTCCATCAGCTTCATAAATCAATGTACTAACATGTTAGTAGATACAAAATGCTAACATTAAAAACATGAAGCAACTGCAATAGTTCATGAAAATTCCTTAAATCATACCTCATGACTACCAAAGAAATGGTCTTAAAGTTATGTTTATTAAATATTAAATATTCTGCTTTTAAAGGACTTATAAGTAGAAGAGCACTAAAGCATATGCTTAGTAGATTTTTCAGGGGTTTAACAAGCTGTCTTTTCTTATGGTGATACAATCCCAATTCCAAAAATGGTGGGAAGCGGTGTAAAATCTACTTAAAAACAGAATGCAATGATTTGCAAATCTCAAGCCCATATTTTTTTACAATATCGCTTGTGAATAAAATATGGTTTTATCAGATTTGCAAATCATTGCATTATGTTTATATATAGATTATATTATTATTATAAATTTTACATAGCGGGTCAACTTTTTTGGAAATGGGGTTGTAGATCTTCCTCAATATGACGATAAAAAAAATCCACAAAACTGTGTAGAAAAAAAAAAGCAAACGAGGAGTAAAATAAAAGAGAGCCTCCTGTATTTAACCACTTGCCTTCTGTGCACTTAAACACCCTTCCCATCCAGGCCAATTTTCAGCTTTCAGTGCTGTCACACTTTGACTGACAATTGCGCGGTCATGCTACACTGTACCCATATGAAATTTTTATCATTTTTTTTCACACAAATAAAGCTTTCTTTTGGTGGTATGTAATCATCTCTGGGTTTTTTATTTTTTACAAAAAAAAAAGAATAATGACAGAATATTTTGAAAAAAAAAAAAGTTTCTTATTTTCTGCGAGTAAATTTTGAAAATAAATTTTTCTCCTTCACTGATGTGCGCTGATGAGGCGGCACTGATGGGCACTGGTAGGCTGCACTGAGGGGCACTGATGAGGTGGCACTTATGGGCACTGATGAGGTGGCACTTATGGGCACTGATGAGGAGGTACTAATATGCCACACTGATGAGCACTGATAGGCGGCATTGATAGGCGGCACTGATAGGCGGCACTGCTGGGAACTGAGAGGAGGCACTGACGGGCGGCACTGATGGGCACTGATAGGCGGCACTGATGGGCACTGGGGGATGGCACTGATGGACACTGACGGGTGGCACTGCTGAGCACTTATGGGCGGCACTGATGGGCAGCACCATCAGTGCCCACACTCAGTGCCCATAGTGCTGCCAGTCAGTGCTCATCAGTGCCTAGATGAGCAGGCACTGATGGGCACTGACTGGCAGCACTATGGGCACTGATTGTGGGCATTGATGGGGGGCACTGAGGCGGGCACTGATGGGGGGGCAATGTGTGTATGTTTTTTTACCTTTAGTAATCAGGGCACTGGTGATCAGTGCCCTGATTACACTGCTGTGTGTCCCCGGCGGCTGACGGCTCCCCCTCCTTCCTCACACTGCAGGCTCTGTGTGAGGAAGGAGCGCCGGCGATGAGAGATGATCTCATTTGTTTACATATGAGATCATCTCTCATTGGACGGCTTGATCACGTGGTGAATGGCCGCTGTGATTGGCCATTCACCACGATCTGTGATCGGCTGTGTCCAAGGGACACGGCCGACACAGATTCTCCCCGATGCGCGCTCGCGGGAGTGCGCGGGGAGAGTCTTTCTGGGAGGCCGTTTAAAAATGGCCTCCCGAAAATTCAAGTCCGCGCTGCAGCCGTATATAGGCTGTAGCGCGCATGTGAGGAAGTTAAGACCTAAAAACTTGACACCATAAGCATTAAGAATATAACTTTAAATTTTAAAAAAATGTGAATGGGATTTTTGACTTATCGTAAAATCCATTTCTCTTTCATTCATTGACGGACACAGCTCCTTATCTTCTGAACCATTGGGTATTATTACAGAAGTAGGGCACTAGGCAGAAAAGAACTTGACTATGCAAGTCCCAGGGGGTATACTCCCACTCTCTGCTATAGGTACTCAGTTTTGTTACAAGCATTGCCAGAAGAGAAAAACCGAACTCCATAGAGGGGTGGGTGTTGTTTCCGTCAATGAACATCAGAGAAATGGGTTTTACGGTAAGTCAAAAATCCCATTTTCTCTTTCGTTCATTGACGGACACAGATCCTGATCTTCTTGACTATTGGGATGTCCCAAAGCAGTGTCAAACATGAGAGGTGGGAACAGCAAGAAAAAAAAATACTTCCAAGGCTAAACATAGCCAACCAGGTAACATGGAGCTCAACCATAAAAACAACTGGAGCTCATCTGACAAAAAATGAAAACACCCTCAAAAGAGGACAAAGTCCTCTAAACAGCAGCCTGTAAAACCTTGTGGCCAAAGGAAGCATCCGCAGATGCCAACCGCCTTGCAAACCTGCATCACTGACGCCTGATGACGGAAGGCCAAGGAGGCGCTAAGCACCCAAGTAGAGTTCGCCTTAACAGGGAAAGGAGGAATCTAACCCTTAATGGAATAAGCCTGAATAACAGTCTGTCTGATCCATCTGGAAATGGTCGCAGAAGAAGCAGCCAACCGTTTGCGAGGTCCTTCCGTGAGAACAAATAATGAGTCTGACTCTATAAAAGCCTCCGTAGCTGCCAGGTACACCCTTATTGCCCAAACCACATCCAGGGAATGCAAAGCAACTTCCTTGGGATGCTTAGGCCTGGGACACAGGGAGGGCAACATGAGGTCTTTATTCAAATGAAAATCAGAGACGACCTTTGGAAGGAACAACGGACATGGATGAAGAACCACCTTATCCCTGTGAACCATCAGGTAAGGTGAATGACAAGACAGTGCCGCCAGCTCTGACACCCTGCGCGCAGAGGTAATAGTCACCAAAAAGGCCACCTTCTGGGACAATGCAAGCAAGTGAACCTCCCGAATGTTTTCAAAGGGAGGCTTCTGGAGAACTGACAACACCAAATTAAGGTCCCACGGCGGCAAAAGAGTACGCACTGGAGGGACCAAGTGTCTCCCTCCCTGGAGAAAGGTACGCACCAAGGAGTGTGTGACCAAGGGACGTTAAAAGAAAACCCCCAAAGCCGAAACCTGGCCTTTGATGGTACTCAAGGCCAGGCGCTGCTCAACCCCTTGTTGGAGGAAAGCCAAGACTTGAGTCACCGAAAAAGGAGTGAGGGTGAACCCTGAGGGATTCACACCACACAATGTACGTCTTCCAAGTACGATTGTAAATCTTCCTAGAAGTAGATTTTCTAGCTTTTAACAGCATAGGAATCACTGAGTCAGACAACTCTCTATCCTTCAGCCCCTGGATTTCAACAGCCAAGCCGTCAAAGCCAGTGACTGTAAAGCAGGATGGAAGATTGGCCCTTGCGACAACAGATCTTCCCTGAGAAGAAGCCTCCAAGGAGCACTGGCGACCAGCCGTACCAGATCCTCGTACCAAAACCGGCGAGGCCAGTCTGGAGCCACTAGGATGGCCGGAATCCCTTCTGCCTCGATCCTGCGCATGAGTCTCAGCAGAAGCTTGAGAGGAGGAAAAAGCATAAAACAGCCACTAATGCATCTGTGGCATCGGCTGGAGGATCCTGAGACCGTGCCACAAACCTCTGCACTTTCCTTTGTAGGCAAGAGGGCAACAGATCCATCTCGGGAGTACCCCACCGGAGACACAACAGATGAAGAAACACCTTCGAATGAAGTGACCATTCCCCCTGGTCCAATGCCTATTGAATGAGGTAATCCGCCTGCCAAATTTTCCACCCCTGGAATGTAAAAAGAAGAGAGGGCTGGAACTAATCGTTCTGCCCACCTTAGAATGACAAGGAGTTCCAATACATTGAATGGTAGCCTGGATTCTTCCAGGGTCCAGACTCCCTAAGCACACTCTGTGCCGAGGACGCCTCCCCACCCGGACAGGCTGGCGTCCGTGGTGAAGACCGTCCAGTATAGGGGAAGAAACTATTTGCCCTGATGAAGTGCTGGAGAATGAAGCCACCATACCAGGGACCCTCTTGTACTCCAGCTCAACAGGATCAGATTGTCTAGAGACTGAGGATTCTTGTTCCATTTCACCAGAATCTCTTTTTGCAGAGATTCCGTGTGGAACTGTGCAAACGGAACTGTCTCAAAAGGTAGACACCATCAGGCCCTGTAACCGCATGCATGACCAAAGAGATAATAGTCTGCTAGACAGCAGAAGCTGAAAGCAGGAAGAAACACTCAGGCTGAAGCAGAGTCCAGAGTCAGACCCAGATAGTCCAGACTTGTGGATGGAATCAGAGCAGACTTTTGAAGAGAATCCAACCGAACTTCCTCAGAGTTTGCTGAGTAATCTCCAAATTGTCAAACAGAGCACTCAAGACTCTGCTCGATCCCCCACTGACGCAGCAATGCTAGCACCGGGGCCAATACTTTTGTGAAGACCCGATGTCAAGGTCTTAACTTGCCATCCTGTTGGCAGCCATCTTGGACATGTGCAGACTGCTGCCTCTTATAGACTCTGATTGCATCATCACTTCCTGCTGCCTTGGAGTCGCACATTGATGATGTCACACCTCTGACTATTTCCCCAACTGGGTTACTATAATTGCCTTTGTGTTTGTGCTCCAAGGTGCATCTCTGCTAGCAGTCTTTTGTTCTCTGTGTACCTCCATGCACGACCTAGCTTGGCTGATGACTCTTCTGGCTCTCGACCCAGCACCGGCTGACGATTCTCCTGGCTCATGACCCGGCTTTGGCAGACGACCCACTTCTGGATCCGATCCTGGCTTAGATTACTACCCGCTCCTGGACTTGACCCTGGCTTGTTCCTGCTCTCATTTCCTCACTGTTGCTGTGCAATTTTTATTATTGTTGCTTGCTCCAATAAACTGCTTAATTTTACCTGCCTTCCCATGTGGTCTGGTTTCCTGGCACCCTGAAACCTGAGTAGCCGAGGCGAGACCAAAGGGTAATGCCACAAACTAATAATGCTCCTCACCTACGTCAAAGCAGAGGAAGTGCTGGTGGCTGACACATATTGGGATGTGTAGTTAGGCGTCCTTGATGTCGAGGGAGGAAAGGAAATCCCCCCGATGTAAGGACACAACCACTATGCAAATGGATTCCATTGGGAACTTTTGTACCCGCACAAAGCAGTTTAGCACCTTGAGGTCCAGAATTGGACGCATCTTGCTTTCCTTCCTGGGAACTGTAAACAGGTTTGAGTAAAAATCTTGAAAACGTTCCGATGTCGGAACCGGAACAATCACCGGAACAAGTCTTGCACTGCTCCAAAGAGATCCCCTAAGCAATCTGGGTACAAGTGCAGGTTGGAAGGGAAGAACCGGTCCGGAGGACATGATCGAAACTCGATCTTGTAGCCAGAGCGAATGACTTTGTGGAACCACTTGTCCTGTATCAGGGAGGTCCATGGACCGGGAAACTCGCAAAGAAGTCCCCCCCTCCAGATACGGATGAGGGCGCCCCTTAATGCAGAAGAAGCCTTGTTCTTAGGTCTGGCAGAACCGCTCGTGGCTTGCCGAACCAGGTCTTCAAAGAACCCCCAGGGGAGGCTCTGAAGGGCTTAGATCCCTTGTCTTGAGACCCTGAGGGACGAAAAAGACCTCTTGTGAGCCAAAAGAAAGGCCCCAGTCTACGATGGGACTCCTTACCCTTGGAAGCCTGAGGAACAAGAGTACTATTTCTCCCTGTTAGGCCTTTGATGATGTCAACCAAGGAAGCTCCAAACAGGCGATCCCCCACAAATGGAAGATCGGATAAGGCAAGGAAATCTCCCGAATATTCTGGAGAACCGAAAGTACTAAATTTAAATCCCATGGCGGCAAGAGACACCGTACAGGTGGAGCCACATGTCGAACCCCCTGAATGAAGGTACAAACTAAAGAGTGCATGGCTAGGGGTTGCTAAAAGAAGATTGCCAGGGCAGACACCTTGCCCTTGATGGTACTCAAGGTCAACTTCTGATCAACGCCCTGTTGAAGAAAGGTAAAGATCTGAGCCACAGAAAAGGATCGAGGATGAGCGCCAATCAACTCACACCAAAAAATGTACACTTTCCACGTACGATGGTATACCTTGCTGGAAGACTTCCTCCTCGCCTTCACCATAGTAGGAATCACTGATCCAGACAGACCTCTATCCCTCAGTACCTGGCTTTCAATAGCTAAGCCATTAAAACCAGCGACTGTAAAGCAGGATGGTAGATCAGCCCTTGGGACAACTGGTCGTCTCTGAGAGGAAGCCCCCAAGGGACGTTTACAGCCACCAGGATGATGATTGGAAGATCCTCACTCTTGATTCCTCGCAGAAACTGCAGAGAATGCCTTAGCTGAGGATGATACTGGCCTTACCATTACCTCATCACAAACTTCAGTATCCTCCTGTGGAACTGAACCTGCTAAGGGAGCTGCATGTAAGACTGCAAACAGAACTGTCTTGAAGGTGGATACCGCCATACAGAACCTGAGAACTATCTGTGTGACAACAGCCGGAGAATAATGAATCCCTGTCCAGGGTATAATCAATTCCCTGGACAGGGATGTGGGGGGGGGGGGACCTTAGGTAGTTCAGACCTCACCTGAACATTTGCAGGAATTAAATTCGCACAAGGAGACTCAGGAACTAAAAAACCTGAAAAAGGACAAACTTTGTCCCGCTTTCTGGGTACACCCAAAAGAATCATTTTGCGGATCTCCTTGATGCCCACCAAAGAAGTCCATGGGGCTGGAAACCAGCAAAGATGCCCCCCACCCCAATAACGGGTGAGGGCAGACCTTCATGGTACAAGGAGTCTCTTCTGCTGGTCCGGGGAAGCTAGCTCTATGCTCCCAGACCAAGGTTGCTTGGAACCTCCCGTGGAAGTTTTAAAAGATTAATTTCCCTAAATTCTCTGCCCGAGAAGCACAAAATAATTTTCTTTGTGCTGAGAAGGAAGGCCCCCATCTGCGGTGAGGTTCCTTCCCTTTCCTTGACTGCGGCAGGAAAGTACTCTCCCCCCCCGTGATACCCTTAATGATGTCATCCAGGGTAGCCCCAAACAAGCGATCGCCTTGAAAGGGCAGATCAATGAGAGCTTTTTTAGAGGCTTGGTCTGCGGACCAATTCTTAAGCCACAGCATATGCCTAATCACCACAGCTGAAACAATAAGTTTGGACAGCACAGGAGCTATATCCAAAGCTGCATCACAAATAAACTGCAGCCCATGGACCAACTGGTCTGCTAAATCAACGAAAGCAGCGGGGACCTGCTCACGCCCCAGGCCCTGGCGCAAAAGCTTGGCCCATTCAGTTAGGGTCAAAGACACCAGGGTTAAAGCAAAGATGGGCCGCAATACTGAACCAGCCATAGTAAACATGCTGCGTGCCACAGCCTCCAGTTTCTTGTCAGCTGGGTCCTTAAAGGACGGGGATTCCTCTACTGGGATCATGGTTGCTTTATTCAACCTGGCAACAGGTTTTTAAAAGGGACTCCTCAAAAGGTTTGGTTTGGGGACCACGAAAGGGTAATTTTGGTTGTTCCCATTTCTTTCAGCAAAACCTGTCCAAAATAAGGCACATAAGGAAACACCTTTGGAGTACGATGCGACTTGTGCATACCAAACGACACAGCCACGTCCGTGGACACATCAGCCGCATCCTCCATTTTTAAAGTCTCACGCACTGCAGTGATAAATGCGTCTACCAGTGGTTTTTCATTCGCTGCTGCGACCACGGAAGAATCATCCTCACAATCGGATGGATCAGGGGGAGTGATATTAAATCCCCCTGGACGGGCCGCATCCACGGCGGCATCAGGCTCAGAATCAGATGAGACAGCCTGAGCAGGAGAAGGCGGGGTACACTTCCTCCTGGGCCTTCGCCCACACACCACTTCCACCCAGGACACTAAGGACTGCAGGACCGCCGTCCATCCGTGCAATCATGGGAATCTGGGGTTCCGAGGGACCTGCCACCTCCATGAGGGGGGTCAAAGGGGGAGATGTGACCCTGAGGCTCCATAAGGAAAGGAAGACCTTGCAGTACAAAAACGATCTTTTGGCACCACTAAAGGATCCCCCTCAAGGCTCAGGGTACCTATCAGCAAAGAGAGAGAGATAACAGGGACCCCAAAGACTCACCCTACCGACCGGAGGAGCGCCAAGAATTCGAACCCAGCATCATCATGGACGCTATCCCTGTTCATATGTCCCGGGCACAGGAAGAGGAAACTAAGGAGAAAGAGGAAAAGCTTCAGCATCCCCACGAGGCTTCAGTTGTCTCCAGCATCTCCCAGACTAAGGGAAAATGGCCCCCTTGACATCATCTGACTACACAAACATGGCCGCCAACCGGAGACCAGCCAGACTAAGGGAAAATTGCCACTATCGGCTACAAACACTGAAGCATGCTGTCAGGATCTTTCCTGCACCCTCTGCAACGCTGCACTCTCTGTAAGGGGACCCCCCCCCTTAATGTAGGACACACATTAAGGGGAGACTCTGCTGTGCACTCTGCACCGGTCTCTGCATTGGGACACCTCTGCACTATACCCACACTGCAAAACAGTAGGGCATGCACCTAGGGGTTTCCTACACTGGGATCCCTCCAGACTACCAGGGCAGGACACACACTATCCCAGGACCCTTACAGAGTGGGGACAGCAGGGGAGACCCCAGGGGTCTCTTCTGCATTCTCTGCTCTGGGACCCCCACAAGACTCTAGGTCCAGACAGGGGGGAATGGGAGTGGGGGAAGCCCAGCTCAGTGAGGGATTTAAGGATGGGAGGAAGAAACCTGCAGGCAGGTCCGACCGTCCCTGGAGGTTACTCCGCGTCCACCCCAAAGAAAACCACCAAAAGGAGAGAGGGGGGACTGTACTTAACCTTCCATGGTGTGGGTAATGCTCCAGACAGAACTCCTTGCCACCGAAGTAGGGGAGCTGTTGGCCAAGGGATTGCTGCGAGTCAGACCCAAGCCCAGTCGTATGCGACCCTGTGAGACGTTTAATTTGCTGGCCAGCCTCTGTCCGTGAGGCTATGTCGTGGCCGATCTAGTGCGTAGCTGTGGTCTGTACACGCTCGCTGGCTGGGCGGGGGGGACCACTAGATCTAGATTATCCAGCCCGTCGCCCAGCCCGACAGTTGATTGTAGATCTCCCGAGGGAAAAAAACAAAAGAGATGTAGGGAAGGAGAAAATTGCTAGGACCAGAGATCCCAGCCGTGAGCCTAGGTCCTTAAACCTGACTAGACAGATTAAAACTGATTACCTAGAGCAGAGAGGGGGGTTATATACCAGCTGAGGACGGCCCTTGGGCATGGCCGGGTATTTTTTTTTCTGCCTAGTCCTACTCCTGGAGGAGGCAATATAAACCACTAGTTATGATTTATGGAGCGCTGTGTCCATTGATGAAGGAAAGAGAAAAGTGTAGAGCACTGCAAGGACACCCCCACCGAGCCAGCGGCACCACAAGGACCAGCACATAGCACTAACGCTGCAACAGCAGAGAGAGGACCCCACAAACAGACTCACCACCACCGGTCAGGTACTCAACACCGAACTAACTGCACACCATGTCGCGATCAGGAAGAGGATTATCCAGGGATCAACACTAGAGGCCGAGGAGGGGCTCCCACCGCTGAATCACCACCCATTTGTCTCCAAAAACATGTCCGTCACTATTTTCAATGGGAAACCTCAAAAAAATGGTCTCCGAGGCCGCACAAACATGGCAGTCGTTCTGTAGCATAAAAGGCTACAAGAAAATGGCGACAGCGCGCGGCACTACGGGGCATCCGGGGGGACCCCAGAAGCTCGAAAACGATCCCAACAGAAAAGGGGGCCCTGGCAGCAGCCCCCACTAGGGCCATCCCACTCCCAAGGTTCAATTGTTCGGTCGCCGGAGGCGCACTCCCACCCCCATCGCTAGCTTAACAGCCCATGCCGACCTAAAAAGGTGCGTCCACCCCGGGGGGGGGGGGGGGGGTTGTTGAGCAGTGCTGGACTGTCTCCCAGTCCAGCACTTTATTGTAGATCTCACAGGAACAAAATAATAAAAAGAGGAAAAATAAATTCAATCTAAAAAGAAAAAATTGCCAGGACCAGAGATCCCAGCAAGGAACTAGTTCCTTACTCCTGGCTAGGCAGAAAACAACTGAGTACCTATTGCAGAGAGTGGGAGTACACCCCCTGGGACTGCCCCATAGGCATAGTCAAGTTTTTTTCTGCCTAGAGTCCTACTCCTGTAGGGGGCAGTATAACCCAATGGTCAAGAAGATGAGGAGCTGTGTCTGTTAATAAACGAAAGAGAAAATAGAATTTTTGGAAGAACTTACTGTAAAATTATTTTCTCTGAGTCCTCTGACAGACGCAACCACTTCATAGTTTCCTCACAAATGGGTAATGCGCCCTCTACAGAAGTAGGCTAGGCAGTGAAACTTCATAGGAAAACTTTTCACTAGACACACCTCTAGTGGCTGTCCCTTCAGACATTACCCCAGACACATGGTGCCTACTAATCAATTTCATAGCAAGCAGTGAAGGAAAAAACAACCACCCCCAAAATAGAGGAGCGGGGGCTGCGTCTGTCAGAGGATTCAGAAAAAAGAATTTTACGGTAAGTTCTTACAAAAATTCTATTTTCTCTTACGTCCTCTAACAGACGCAGCCACTTCATAGTTTCCTCCGAAATGGAATGTCCCATAGCAGTGTAGGCATGAAGGGTGGGAAGAAACGCAACCAACAAAAAACAACGGCAACAATTAATCCAGGCCAGTAAAAAACGTAGCCAACAGGGCAACAGGAGCTCAACCAACAGGAGCTAACCCCAAAACAAAAATTCACCACACAAAGAGAAAACCAAGTCTCTTCAGCAAACAGCAGCCTGCAAAACTTTGCAGCCAAAAGGAAGCATCCGAGGATTCCAGCAAATCAATCTTGTAGAATTTTGTAAAAGTGTGTACGGACGACCGGGTCACCGCTTTACACACCCGAGCCACAGAAGCCTGATGGTGGAAAGCCCAAGAGGCACTCAAAGCTCTAGTACAGGGGTAGGGAACCTATGGCTCGTGAGCCAGACGTGGTTATTTTGATGGCTGCATCTGGCTCGCAGACAAAACTTTAATAAAGGGGGGTGTGTGCGGACGTGAGCCGCACTGGACGTGTAGTCCCAGAGCTCCGCCGCGTCTACCACTCAATCCAGTGCCATCCACGTAGCTGTGCCCGGTGCCAAGGAGATTTCTGCACCCATCAATGGTACACTTTGTGGGCTACCCACCGTTCCCTCAGTTCGTCTCTGGGTGATTGGACTGCTGCGCTAGGGACCCCGTGGCCTACTTGTGGTACCGCCGCCGGCTCGTGTGCTGTGCATCGGAGGGCCTTGGCTAACACCGCCCGGTAAGGAGAGCTGCCATCCGCTCCCTGTGCCCCGACAGACACGATCTCCTTTTCCTCTGACACCCGGGGACCCGTGGGAGCTGCCTCTCACATCCACTTATGAGGTCTTCAGCGGCCGGCCGCCATTTTCTCAGGTCCTATACTCGCTTCCATCACTCGCAGGCCTGCAGGCGCTTCACCTCTCCGGCCTCATTGAATACCTGCCTGCTCTGCTCTCTTCCCGACCGGACTCCAGGCACTTTCACACGGCTCCACCTACTCACTGTATAGCTGCAGCCCATGATATGAATATTAAATAAAGGTTCCCGACCCCTGTAATATAGTGTATGGCTCTCACGGAATTACATTTGAAAATATGTGGCGTTCATGGCTCCATCAGCCAAAAAGGTTCCCGACCCCTGCTCTAGTAGAATGTGCCCTCACAGGGAAAGGAGGAACCTGACCCTTAAGTGAATAGGCCTGAACAATAGTCTGTCTGATCCACTTGGAAATGGTTGCAGCGGACACAGTCAAACGCTTACGAGGTCCCTCCGGGATGACAAACAGGGAATCAGACTTCCGAAAAGATTCCATGGCCGACAGGTAAACCCTGATCGCCCAGACCACATCCAGTGAATGTAAGGCAAATTCCTTGGGATGCTTGGGCACAAAGCGAAGGCAAACGATATCCTCATTGAGGTGGAAGGCAGACACCACCTTAGGGAGAAAGGATTGGTTGGGCCGCAGAACAACCCTATCCCTATGAACGACCAGATAAGGCGAACGGCAGGACAGAGCCGCAAATTCAGACACTCTGCGAGCAGAGGTGATAGCCAACAGAAAAGTAACTTTCTGGGACAACACATACAGAGAACCTTCTCTGATATTCTTAAAGGGAGGTCGTTGCAAAGCGAACAAAACCAAATTCAGATCCCACGGTGGCAAGGGGGATCTTCTTAGAGGAGCCAGATGACGCACCCCCTGAATAAAGGTGCGAATCTGGGAATTAGTCGCCAAGGGACACTGGAAGTAAACGGCCAAGCCCAAGACCGACACCTGACCTTTGATCGTGCCCAACGCCAAATGTTGGTCCACACCCTTCTGCAAGAAAGCCAAGAACCTCGCCACCAAAAAGGAGCGAGGATGCAACCCCTGCGACTCACACCAGGCAATGTACGCCTTCCAGGTACGATGATGAATCTTCCTGGAAGTAGCCTTCCGAGCTCTCAGCAAGGTAGGAATCACCGCATCGGAGAGACCTCTGTCTCTCAACACCTGGCCTTCAACAGCCAAGCCGTTAAAGCCAGAAACCATAAAGCAGGATGAAAAATCGGCCCCTGAGACAGCAGATCTTCCGGCAGAGGCAGCCGCCACGGAGGTTCGATGACCATCTTTATGAGGTCTGCATATCAAGACCGGCGAGGCCAGTCTGGGGCCACCAGAATCACCTGCCCCTGTTCAAACGCCAACCTGCAGGAGGAACTTGGACAACAGTTGAATTGGAGAAAAGGCATAAATCAGCCGATACCAGTGCCCAGGCACCACCAACGCGTCTGAGGCATCTGCCAGAGGATCTCGAGCCCTGGCCACAAACCTTTCCACCTTTCTGTTCAGACAAGATGCGAAAAGATCCACTTCCGGTGTCCCCCACCAGGAACACAGGAGACGGAACACCTCCGGATGCAGGGACCATTCCCCCTGATCCAAGGACTGACGACTCAGGTAGTCCCCCTGCCAGTTCTCCACTCTGGGAATGTGAACAGCGGAGAGAGCTGGAACGTGCGCTTCGGCCCAAGTCAGAATCTCGGCCACTTCCCGGGACGCACGGGCACTCCTGGTGCCCCCTTGGTGATTGATGTAAGCCACAGCCCTGGCATTGTCAGTTTTAACCCGAACCGGGTGACCGTGCAACCGAGGCGCGCAATGGCGCGAGCAGAGTTTGACCGCACTGAGCTCCAGAACATTTATCGGTAAGGAGGATTCCTCCCTCGACCACGTTCCCTGGGCACAAAGAGTGCCAAGTACTCCACCCCAGCCCGTCAGGCTGGCATCCGTGGTGATCACTGTCCACAACAGCGGCAGAAAAGACTTGCCCTGGCTCAGAGCGGACGACAGAAGCCACCACGAAAGCTCGGTCCTCGTGCGACGGCTCAAACAAACCATTCTGTCCAAGGACTGAGGGTCCTTGTACCATTTGGTAAGGATCTCGGCTTGCAGAGTCTTTGTGTGAAACTGGGCAAACGGGATTGCCTCGAAGGCCGACCCCATCAGCCCCAGGGACCTCATGCAGGTCTGCAGGGAGGATAGATCGCGGTCCCTGAGGGCCCCTATCTCGCCCTGCAAGGTCTGAAGTTTTTCAGCTGAAAGAAAAACCTTCGCTTGAGCGGAGTCCAAGACCATGCCCAGATAATTCAGACGTACCGACGGGGTCAGTGCAGACTTCTGGATGTTGATGGTCCACCCGAACTCCCTGAGCATCTGAACCGTGACCGTCAGATCGCCCGACAGAGTGGCAGATAAACTTGCCCACAACAGGAGATCATCCAGATAACCGAGGACCGCAATCCCTTCTTGTGCAGCAGAGCCAGCACAGGGGTCAAAACCTTGGTGAAGATCCTGGGAGCCGAAGCTAGACCAAACAGTAATGCTACATATTGAAAATGCTCCTCCGCCACTGCAAAGTGGAGAAAGCGCTGATGACCTTTGTAGATAGGGATGTGCAGGTACGCATCCTTTAAAACGATGGAAGCCAGAAAATCCCATTGATTTAAAGACGCCACCACCGACCGGATGGATTCCATCCGAAACTTCTGCACCCGTACAAAGAGGTTCAGAGACTTGAGGTCCAGGAGTGGACTCGCCTTGCCCACCTTCCTGGGCACCGTGAACAGGTTTGAGTAAAAACCTTGAAACCTGTCCCGCTGAGGAACCGGGACAATAACGCCCTGTGCGAGAACATCGGGGACAGACGGAGATTTGATGGAAAGAACCTGTCGGCTGGACGAGATCGAAATTCGATCTTGTACCGTGTACGAATCAGACCCATTTGTCTGGAATCAGAGACATCCAGGGTTCCTGAAAGTAACGCAAACGTCCCCCCACCCCTGAGCTGGGCGAGGGTGTCCCATGTGGAGGAAGACTTGGCCGCAGCACCGGGCTGACCGTCCTTGGGCTTACCTGACCAAGCCTTCTTGTAGCCACCGGAGGCTTTGAACGGTTTACATTTCTCCTTTGCCCCTGAGGCACGAAAAAGCCCCCGATGAACCTTGAAGGAAGGGCCCCGCTTACCGTAGGGTGCCTTAACCTTCGTGGACTGGGGAAGAAGAGTACTCTTACCCCCAGTGAGACCCTTGATCATCTCAAAAAGACGTTCACCAAAAAGGCGTTCCTCCAAAAAAGGGGAGATCAGACACGGTCTTCTTAGATGCTTGGTCCGCCGACCAGCTCTTCAGCCACACCATGCAGCGAAAAGCAATCCCCACCGCAGACAATCTTGTGACCCGGGGAGCCTCGTCCAGAGCCACGTCACACAGATAAACCATGGCCAGGGCCATCTGATTTGTGAGCTCAATGAGAGTCGGGG
The DNA here is from genome assembly GCF_965119305.1 of Pelophylax lessonae. Taxonomy (NCBI): domain Eukaryota; kingdom Metazoa; phylum Chordata; class Amphibia; order Anura; family Ranidae; genus Pelophylax; species Pelophylax lessonae. The sequence goes on from NC_138769.1 coordinate 465,636,168, forward strand.
GAACCGACTCCGTCAGCAGGTTGCGCCTAAGCACCTTAATCCATTCCGTGGCCGTCTGAGAAACCAGCACGGAGGCTAACCCAAGCTTGAGAAGCAAGCCCACCACCAAGTGTAGGTGGCAGGAAAGCGATTCCATTCGCCTGTCCACCGGGTCCTTAAACACCGGGGATTCCTCCACAAGCACCACCATGGATTTATTCAACCGCAAAACAGTGTGTTCTACCTTAGGTGACACCATCAAGCTATTGGAGACTGAGTCTGCAAAGGGATAACGGCGCTGGAAACGCTTGGGCACTGCCAGCATGTGCTTAATGCATGGCCATTGCTCGTTCACGACTTCGTGAAACTCCTCGGGGCAGGGGAAAACCTGGCCCGACTTCTGGGCTTTGCGGGAGCTGAAGACAACCCGCTTTAATGACTGTGTGGGCTCATCGTCAATTTGCAAAGTCTCCCTGACTGAGCGAACTAGTGCTTCAACCAGAGACTCCTCCTCCTCGCCGTCTGAGTGTGAGGACAGGGATCCCTCAGGGAGGGCAGTGTCCGTGGCAACTACATCAGGCTCTGAATCAGAAGACTGAGAAGGCATCAGCCTTTTTTGAACAGCGACTTGTGACATGGCAAGATCTACATTGGATGCCAAAGTTTCTATGGCTGCAGACAGAGAGGCTAGGGAAGGCGATCCGGATGACCAGGATGCACAAACAAGATCAGTGGGGAAATTTTCACTCTGTGACTCCATATTAGCAATGTTACAAAAAAAGGTACACTGGCCCTTTAAATCCGTCTTTGCGGTCCGCACCGCCAAACTGCGCTATCGCTGGAGTCCCCCTTTAGCTAGCAGCTAAACTGATAGAAGCCAAATGTGTCTGGATAGTGCCCAAAAGGACTAAAGACCACCTTACTGTAACAGAGAAAGAGTGACCAAACATCACTAGAGGCCAAAGTCCCTCTGAGCCACACAAACATGGTGCCATAATAAAGAATAGGGAAAGCACAGGGAAAATGGCCACTGCCCATACCGTGCAGCCTGCCCACATCCAAGATGGCGCCCCCGCAAATGGCGCCAACACACAGCAAGGCAGAAAATGGCTGCTGCCCTTACTCTCATGAAGCTTGGCTGCCCACACCTAAAATAGCGGCTGAAAACGGAGCCCAGGGAACAAGGTGATCACGGGAATCCACCACAGTGAACCCCCCCCAGGACAAGGTACTCGACATACACCTACCAGGCGTTAGAGGCCGCTATAGTGCCCCCGGCGGGAGCAGGGAGGGCAGGACCTTTCCTGACAGGCCAGGGGGACCTCACAGAGACTGCAACTCTGACATCCGCAGGAGTGGGCCCACATCACCCCCACAGATTACTGTCCCAGGGACACAGGGGGCGTAGCATCACTCACCATACCATGGACCGTGGGGCTCCGCTCCGATACAGCTCACCTCCCTCCCTGAGTGGGGGTGCTGTCAGCCAAGAGGGCTATGCTGCAACTCAGGGCGTTCCAGGTTGATGCGTCCCAGCAAAAGTGCTCTTCGCAGGCTTGTCCCCATCTGTCGGGGCACCGTCGTGGTGAGGCCTGGGCGGACCACAACCTGCTCACGCTCGTTGGCCAGGCTGGGAGACCATAAGGATTTAGATTATCCAGTGCGAAACCCTAGGCCGGCTGTCGCTTGTAGTTCACCAGGAGGATCCCCCTGACACTAGCTAGCGATAGTGAGTAAAGAAAAAATAAAATAAACATTTCTCAAAAGAAAATAAAAACTGAGACCAGAGTCCCAGCAGTGAACCTAGGTCCTACTCCTAAGCTAGGCAGCAAGAAACTGATTAGTAAGCACGATGTTTCTGGGGTAATGTCTCAAGGGAGAGCCCCTTGAGGTGTGTCTAGTGAAAAGTTTTCCTATGAAGTTTCACTGTCTAGCCTACTCCTGTAGAGGGCACATTACCCATTTGTGAGGAAACTATGAAGTAGCTGCATCTGTCAGAAGACGTAAGAGAAAGGTAGGTTTTTAATGTAGAAGAAACATACTATGTCTCTTTTGCATTAGAGTTTCTTACATGTCTGTCTGCACTGTACACTGAAGTGAACACAATTGTTCAGTGTACAAGTTCAGCATCTGCCAGGACAAACTTTCACACATTTTTAGTTCCACTTTAAGGGAGATCTTTGCTGAGAAGGACCCAACAGATGCAGGCAAGTGGATATTAGAGAAATAATTTATAATGTATGCAAGAAAGGTCATAATACATGTTTATTTTGCCACTAATCCATTGAGCATTTACTTTCTGTGTATTGTGCCTTTGCTGCACAAAGATCTGAAACAGTGAAGTTGATTTAATAAAACTGGAGAGTGCAAAATCCGGTGCAGCTCTGCATAGAAACATACATGTACCACGGCAGGATGGCTTTATTGCGTAAGATCACGTACCTGTATGTCATTTTGTGCAATAGCCACTAGAGGGGGCCGTGCTAGCGCGCGCTGCCGGAAGCACGATTGCGTGCTGATTGGACAGAGGGGGAGCCAATCAGCAAGTCCAGAGGACCCGATGTTTGTCGGCCACCCGCGATTGTTCTCGAGAGAGGCATAACACCGGTCTGTCTATGTAAACACGGCAGATCACCGTTCCGATGGGAGAAGATGGAGATCTTATGTTCCTGCTAAGCAGAAACACGGATCTCTGTCTTCCCCCAGTCAGAGCATCCCCCCCACAGTTAGCAAGCATCCCCCTAGGGACACATTTTACCCTTTAATTGCCCCGGACGGTAAATTCTTCCCTGCCAGTGTCATTAGTACAGTATCAGTGCATATTTTTAGCACTGATCACTGTAATGATGTCACTGGTCCCCAGAAAAGTGTCAAAAGTATCAGTTAGGCATCAGATTTGTCCGCCGCAATCTCGCTAAAAATCGCTGATTGCCGCCATTACTAGTAAAAAAAATAAATACAAATGCCATAAAAATATCCCATAGTTTGGAGACACAATAACTTTTGCGCAACCAATATCAATATACGCCTATTGGGTTTTTTTTTTTTTTACCAAAAATATGTAGCAGAATACATATTGGCCTAAAGTGATGAAGAAATTTGATTTTTTTTACATTTTTATTGGACCTGTTTTAGAGCAGAAAGTAAAAAATATTGTTTTTTTTTTTTTTCAAAATTGTCGCCTTTTTTGTTTATAGTGCAAAAAAAACTGCAGAGGTGATCAAATACCACCAAAAGAAAGCTCTATTTGTGGCAAAAAAAAACCCATTAATTTTATTTGGGTACAGCGTTGCACAACCTCGCAATTGTCAGTTAACGCAACCCAGTGCCGTATCGCAACAAATGGCCTGGTCATTAGGGGCTATAACCTTCTGGGGCTGAAGTGGTTAATTGAACAAGCTGAAGTTATAAACCGATTGGCTACCATGCACAGCTGCACCAAATTTTGCACTCTCTAGTTTTAGTAAATCAACCCCAGTGTTATTAGTTTGCTATTAGTGGACTAAAGTACACTTCCTTCTTATGTTATGGAGAGGAGTAGAGGGAGAGAGGAGTAGAGGGGGAGGGGGGGAGGGGGGGGGGTCTGCTGTCACACTTCCATGTTTTACTGTGACAACACTGCTCCTCCATAGATACAAAACAGTGAATAAGGGTTGTCACTCTAGGAGAGGAAGTATTCCTAGCAGGATCACCAGCTGGAAAGGAAGGGAAAAATCCTGAAAGAAAGTAATTAATGCAGCCACCATATATCATAGGACTTTTAACAGCGGTTTTAGGCTAAAACATTTTTTTATTCATCAAAATTGAATGTCCTTGCAAAAATCACAATGTCAAAAATAAGACACAGACGTAAATTAAATAACCACAGATATAGTTGGACATGTTGTACAGAATGTAGTATCCTGACTTTGCTCCTACCATTTTTTTTCACTTTTTAATCAGAGAAATAAAGGTGGTTTTCTAACATACTAGATATACTATGAAAATTAGCCTTTGGAAAGGTTACTAAAGCATGTGAGACAGACCTCAATGACAACATTGTGCCTACCAGGCAAATACTTTCCATAAAGTATTCTGAACCTTTTTGTGCATGTTATAGCAGTTTGTTATACGTTTTGAGCAGTAGATTACTAGATAAATAGAAATATAATCAGAAAAGAATTAGACAGGTGACACATACCTTTCTCAGTTTTTCTGGAGAAAACTCTAAACCAACAAGAAAAAGGGTGTAAAAGACTCCAAACTCCCCGAGAGTTTCCACTTGAACAATAGACTGAGAAGAGAAAGCAAACAAATTGCTCTTTTTTTCCACACAAACATTCCCTTACATTTCTATGTGTATATCTAGCTATCTTTTTGTTCTCCCCCACTAATACATAAACAGTACCATCAACTTATAGGTCAAAAAATTTTTTGGAGTTTTTTTATAGATATAAATGAAGGCATGCGACGGGACTTTATAGGTGTGGCCCCTCAACACATTACACACCGAATGCAAGTCAAAGGAAAAGTATGATCAAAGCTTTTTTGGCACTTTAATTATGCACTCCTGTGACCCAGATGCAGCTAAAGCCCGCTGTCCGCTGTCCAGGCTCTGCAGGAATTCCCGACAACGCCAAGATCCATGTGATAAGAAAAAAAGTGCGCTGGAATATCAGAAAAGCTGCAACCTTAAAAAATGAATATAAAGTGAAAAAAGTTGTATCAGGTGCCCTAAACTGTTCAATGATGTGTCTTGTTATATAGTATAAATATAAGGACAGATCAATAAAATTGATGATCTCTAAAAACAAAAATGGTGATCAAACAATAAATAAATATAATCAGAGAGGACCAAGTCCTCTAAATCAATATTGCAAAATCTCAGTGATGTATCTATGTGCTCAACCAAATAAACCAAAAAGTACAATCAATGGTAAAACACAACAGTGAGTCCTTGAATGAATAAAGTCCTTTCAGATCCACCATGCATGTGATATATCTCCAAGGTGCAAAACTTCAAACATAATGGGTAAGTGCAGCGAAGACCTCCACCATGAGTGAATGAGCCCCTTACCAGATGCAATAATACAAAGGCGTGTGTACTATCCGATCCGATGATAATATAGCCCAAGGAAAGCAAAAAGGGGGTTCCCACACACTTCTCCCTCTGTGGGGGGGGGGGGGGGGGGGGGAGTAGGTCAGCCTCTTACCAGAATAATGGATAATCTGTGCAAGAAAAATCAGCCTGTGTGGACTCCCTCCTCTGTTACTTCCGGGTCCTGGGATCTATGATGCTCTGGTTGCTAAAGCGAATCTCCCCGGTGAAACATAATAAAAACCGCTGATAGTGTAAAATCTTCCAACTGGTTTATTTTATAAAAGAAATACACTTACATTGTGCCAACTTGAGATGTCTCCTGTCTCAGTTGACGTCCGTCAAGGAGGAAACGCGTCAGTGAGAAGCGCCGTAACGTCACAATCCATCGCCACGAACCGCACTGCAGGCGGCCGCGGCTTCTTCACTCTCCAGTATCCATACCGCTTCTTGCTACATTTCAAGTTGGCACAATGTAAGTGTATTTCTTTTATAAAATAAACCAGTTGGAAGATTTTACACTATCAGCGGTTTTTATTATGTTTTACCGGGGAGATTCACTTTAGCAATCAGAACATCATAGATCCCAGGACCCGGAAGTAACAGAGGAGGGAGTCCACACAGGCTGATTTTTCTTGCACAGATTTTCCATTATTCTGGTAAGAGGCTGACCTACTCCCCCCCCCACAGAGGGAGAAGTGTGTGGGAACCCCCTTTTTGCTTTCCTTGGGCTATATTATCATCGGATAGTACACACGCCTTTGTATTATTGCATCTGGTAAGGGGCTCATTCACTCATGGTGGATGTCTTCGCTGCACTTACCCATTATGTTTGAAGTTTTGCACCTTGGAGATATATCACATGCATGGTGGATCTGAAAGGACTTTATTCATTCAAGGACTCACTGTTGTGTTTTACCATTGATTGTACTTTTTGGTTTATTTGGTTGAGCACATAGATACATCACTGAGATTTTGCAATATTGATTTAGAGGACTTGGTCCTCTCTGATTATATTTATTTATTGTTTGATCACCATTTTTGTTTTTTAGAGATCATCAATTTTATTGATCTGTCCTTATATTTATACTACATAACAAGACACATCATTGAACAGTTTAGCGCACCTGATACAATGCCAAGATCCACCCAGATGCTTGACCAGCAGCTGGCTCAGTCTTTCCTTTCAGCATGTCGCTGAGATTCTGAGACAGCCGATCCCACCCCCTCCACATCCCAGCACTCCAGTGAACGCTGAATGGGCAGAGCTGAAAGCTGTTGACTGACAGTCACCACTCTCTGCTCACTGAAGGCCAAGAACTTAAGATCGCTCAGTTCTTGGTCTTAAGAGTCTACAGGGATGCTGCAGCCACATAAATGAGTAGAACTGATTGTTTTTGTTTTTTGTTTTTTTAAATCCTGCACTTCTCTTTTAAATCATGTAATCCGACAGAATTAAAAGTAGGTTTTCAAAATTAAAGCTAATAGAATATAACACCAATCAGCAATTGCCGTTACGTGCTTTAAGAGGCCTAGTCATTGTGCAACTGGTTAGCTGGTAGATGTGCCCACGGTTAACATGTTTCTTCCTCAGTAGGGTGACAAAGAAAGTTTTGCTGTAGAAAGGATATTTGGTGGTGTTAGAACTCCAAATATACAGCATCTCACAAAAGTGAGTACACCCCTAACATTTTTGTAAACATTTTATTATATCTTTTCATGTGGCAACACTTCTTTCTGATGGGGCACAGCTAAACCAACTAGCCTATGTTTAGATCACGGGGACTCCCATCCATCTGCCCTTGTGACAATTTATATGGTGGTTGTATACTTACTTTTATGGCTTGCCTTCTGCTTCTTCCTTGCTGGTGCCCACTAGAGATGTAAGGGATGTTCATGCCCCATACCTACAGTATCTCACAAAAGTGGGTACACCCCTCACATTTTTGAAAATATATTCTATCTTTCCATGTGACAACACTGAAGAAATTACACTTTGCTACAATGTAAAAGTAGTGAGTGTACACCTTGTATAATAGTGTAAATTTTCTGTCCCTTCAACATAACTCAACACAGCCATTCATTTCTAAACCGCTGGCAACAAAAGTGACTACACCAACTAAGTGAAAATGTCCAAATTGGGGCAATTAGCCATTTTCCCTCCCCGGTGTCATGTGACTCGTTAGTGTTACATGGTATCAGGTGTGAATGGGGAGCGGGTGTGTTAAATTTGGTATTATCCCACTCACTCTCTCATACTGGTCACTGGAAGTTCTTGCTGCAGAGGTTGAAGGGGTGGGGGGGTCAGCCTGTCAGTGCTCAGACCATATACCGCACACTACATCAAATTGGTCTGCATGGCTGCCATCCTAGAAGAAAGCCTCTTCTAAAGATGATGCACAAGAAAGCTTGCAAAAAGTTTACTGAAGACAAGCAGACTAAGGACATGGATTACTGGAACCAAGTCCTGTGGTCTGATGAGACCAAGATAAAAACTTATTTGGTTCAGATGGTGTCAAGCGTGTGTGGCCGCAACCAACTGAGGAGTACAAAAAGACAAGTGTCTTGACTACAGTCATGCATGGTGGGGGGAGTGTCATGGTCTGTGGCTGAATGAGTGCTGCAAGCATTAGGGAGCTACAATTCATTGAGGGAACCATGAATGCCAACATGTACTGTGACATATTGAAGCAGAGCATGATCCCCTCCCTTCGGAGACTGGGCCGCAGCGCAGTATTCCAACATGATAACAACCCCAAACACACCTCCAAGACGACCACTGCCTTGCTAAAGAAGCTGCGGGTAAAGGTGATGTACTGGCCAAGCATGTCTCTAGACCTAAACCCTATTGAGCATCTGTGGGGCATCCTCAAACGGAAGGTGGAGGAGCGCAAGGTCTCCAACATCCACCAGCTCCTTGATGTCGTCATGGAGGAGCGGAAGAGGACACCAGTGGCAACCTGTGAAGCTCTGGTGAACTTCATGTACAAGAGGGTTAAGGCAGTGCTGGAAAAAAATGGCGGCCACACAAAATACTGAGACTTTGGGCCCCTTAGGGGTGTACTCACTTTTGTTGCCAATGGTTTAGACCAGTGTTTCTCAACTCCGGTCCTCAGGGCACACTAACAGGCCAGATTTTAGGTTATTACCTTGGGAGATGCAGACTAGAATACTGCAATCACTGAGCAGCAAATTATATCACCTGTGATGTATTTCAGATATCTTGCAAACCTGGCCTGTTAGTGTGCCGAGTTGAGAAACACTGGTTTAGACCATGGGTTTCCAACTATTTGGTTTCTCTGGGCCACATTGAGTGTAGAGAAATTTTCTCGGGCCGCATATAAAATACATACTATAGTTAAGGTATATAGGAAATAAAACGCCACGCCGCTGCCCCCCCCCCCCCCCCGCACTAATTTAACACAACTAGAGGATGTTCAAATGAAATGGAATCAGTATATAGAGGTTTACTTCTTCTGAGCGATATTAAAGGAACACTCTAACCACCATGACCAATTCAGTGATTTGAAGTGGTCATGGTGGTAGGAGTCAGAAACACTTCACATGCTTGGATATTTACAGTTATGTGCTGGGGGCTAGTTGCACCCCTAGCACATATGACTTAGGGAGCCAGAAAATGTCATGTCCTTATTCATACATGTATGAACAAGGACATGACATATTATGACAAAACACAACAAGTTATTAAAAAACATATTGCAACAATTTACATACGCTAAAGCACATACCTTTTCTACTTATTTTGCAGACAGCGGACGTGGTTACTGCTGGCGGGTAGTGCTAGCGGTTACTGGTGGCCAGCAGGACCCACATGCCATGGCCAGCAGGATCCACAGGCCATGGCCAGGAGGACCCACAGGCCATGGCCAGGAGGACCCACAGGCCATGGCCAGCAGGACCCACAGGCCATGGCCAGCAGGACCCACAGGCCATGGCCAACTGCCAGCAGGACGCACAGGCAATGGCCGACAGGACGCACAGGCAATGGCCGGCCGGACGCACAGGCAATGGCCGGCCGGACGCACAGGCAATGGCCGGCCGGACGCACAGGCAATGGCCGGCAGGACCCACAGGCAATGGCCGGCAGGACCCACAGGCAATGGCCGGCAGGACCCACAGGCCATGGCCGGCAGGGCCCACATGCCATGGCCAGCAGGATCCACAGGCCATGGCCAGGAGGACCCACAGGCCATGGCCAGGAGGACCCACAGGCCATGGCCAGCAGGACCCACAGGCCATGGCCAGCAGGACCCACAGGCCATGGCCAACTGCCAGCAGGACGCACAGGCAATGGCCGACAGGACGCACAGGCAATGGCCGGCCGGACGCACAGGCAATGGCCGGCCGGACGCACAGGCAATGGCCGGCCGGACGCACAGGCAATGGCCGGCAGGACCCACAGGCAATGGCCGGCAGGACCCACAGGCAATGGCCGGCAGGACCCACAGGCCATGGCCGGCAGGGCCCACAGGCCATGGCCGGCAGGGCCCACAGGCCATGGCGAGCTCCCAGCAGCACCCACAGCCAGCTCCCAGTAGGAACCACAGGCCATGGCAAGCAGGACCAGACAACCAAACAGTATTGAAGGCTATTTCCTATTTTAAGGTTACTGGGTGGGCAGGGCACTGGGGCAGGGTAAATGGGGTGTATGGGCGGGGAGAGGGGGGAGATGGGATGTGGGGGTCAGGTGTGGGTGTCAGGGTCTCTCACCTCAGTGATGCCGATTGCAGCTCCTTGCACGGCCTCATGGGGGGTGATAACATCTTTAAGTTGCAGCCAGTGCCCAGCACTAACCAATCACGTGCGTCCCCCTTGCAGGCTGGCATGCCCTGCCTCTGCTTGCCTCCAGTCCAAAGACTCCGGGCGTTGTATAAAAGTAAGCTGTTGTCAAGGTTTCTTCAGCTTTCACTGCTACAGCCACCCAGCGCCCAGCCCCAGCAGGTCACGTGACATGCATGACCCGTTCCCTCGCGCCCCGCCTCAAGACAGTCTCCAGGAGCTGTCGTTTCCTGCTTCCTGCTGCTCAGTTCTTTCCACCCGCCGCCACCAGGAACTTGATCACCGTCTGGACGACAAATGGTATACTGTAGACTCACTACTTTACATTGTAGCAAAGTGTCAATTCTTCAGTGTTGTCACATGAAAAAATATAATAAAATATTTACAAAACTGTCAAGGGTGGACCCACTTTTGTGAGATACTTTAGGTATGGGGCATGAACATTCCTTACATCTCTAGTGGGCACCAGCAAGGAAGGAGCAGAAGGCAAGCCATAAATGTAAGGATACAACCACCATATAAATTGTCACAAGGGCAGATGGATGTGAGTCCCGTTATCTAAACATAGGCTAGTTGGTTTAGCTGTGCCCCTTAAGAAAGATCTAATTTGGACTGGCATCGTGTCCATGCACTCATAGGCTTTTTGAGGAGTTTAGAGGCAACGTGTTTAAAGGCAGAAACTGCATTAGGAGAAACTTTGAGCGGAAAAAACGCCTGATGTGCCCAAGCGTGTGTAAACACTAGAGTGTTTATTAATTTTAAGGGCCAGAGTTACTATTCTGGCCAGTAAATAAATAAAACATCCAAATGCTTGACGTAGTTGAACGTGTCTAAAAGTGCTTGATAAACAAGGTTTTGGATGGGTTTTTAACGTTGCTTTTCTCCTGTCAGGTGAAAAGAGCTCAGAGGAGTCTAGTGTTCCTGAGGCCAAAAGTTCTACTACTGTGAAATTTACAAATTCTAAAGATTTCTAAATTGAGACTACATTTCAGGTGGTTAGCACTTCTGCCTGGCAGCACTAGGGTTGTCAGTTCAAATCCCAACCATGGCACTACCATGGTTGATAGTGATCTAGATGGACTTGTGTCTTTTTTTCATCCAGACTAACTATGTAACTATGTACCTGCCTAGAGTTTGCATGTTCTCCCTGTGTCTGTGTGGGTTCCTCCGGGTACTCTATTTTCCTCCCACACTCCAAAGACATGATGGTAGGTTAATGGGCTCCTGCCTAAATTGGCCCCATACATGTGTATGTATGAATGTGAGTAAGGGACCTTAGATTGTAAGCTCCTTGAGGGCAGGGACTGATGTGAATGTACAACATATGCATAAAATGCTGTGCAAAATGTCAGCGCTTTACAAGTAAAAATAAATTAAAATAAATTAAGCTAATGTTTTACATTACCTAACTTGAGCACAGTGCACTCTTTAGGTTATTAAAGTATTAAACCAGTAAATAAAAAGAGAAGAAAACTTGTGACAGAGACAATGTGGTAGCATAGGCATCCCTTGGCTAATCATGCTGATGCATACGTCGCATAAGTAGGATTAGCAAAATAATTCACGACACGCAGAAAAAAGAGCTGTGATACAGTGTGATGCAGGAGTAGGTAATAGTTTTATACCAAGGCTGCCCTCTAGCAGCTAAACATTGAATCTATATAAGTAATGTAGGGCCTAGTTATGTTCCACTAGCTAATAGAAGGGATAAAGATACAATTATATGCAAGTCTCAGAAACAATTGGTCTACTTTGAAAATCAAGTCACTGCCAAATACAGTATATGTTAAAATAAAATCAGAAAAACAACATCAAGAAATTAAAAAAAAAAAATGAAAATCAGCTGATGTGGATTAAACAGTCATTGCATACTTGTTTTTTGTAGAAAATAGAATCAAGCAATACTACCAATTGTGTACCTAATCAAAATTAAATAATTTGGGTGTGTCAACATTTTCTGCTCTGTAGATTCATTGTGGAATGCTTAATATGAGAAAATAGGATTTTTGTACTTCCGTAAAACCCATTTTATGCAGTTTATTGGGAGACACAGGAATGCAGAGACTCTTGGGGTATACAACAGAAGGATGTGGGCACGGGCAAACCATAAAACTCCTCAAAATGAATGCCTTAATTTGATGGGAAAGCAGTACCAAGGGCATGATTATATACCACAGATGATTCTTCTGACACAGATGACCTGCATTCCTTAATAAACTCCAATAAATTAATTTTACAGTTGGCACAAAATGCTAACTTCTTTCTTGTTGGTTAAAGGACAAAGGTTATTCAGAGACCGTGAGGATGTCCAAAAGCAGTCCCACTGAGTTATGGGCAACCGCTACAAAACATTACCAGTCCCACAAGAAAACAGCAGAATTGGGGAAGGCCTGCAGCTCAATAAGCCACCTAGGGAAAGCATAGGGGCCAGTAAGTTGAATATTCAAGAAGTGGAAAATAGGTCAAATATCATGGCCCCAAAGTGCTAGGGACCCACAAGAAATCAAAGGAAGTGCTGAAACGTTGTAAAAAAAATGATTAAATAAACACCAGCAGGGATACTCTGAACCCACGCACCAAACCCACTATGGGCTAAATTTGACAACTATATAAAACCCAAATTATAGGAAGTAAAGGAAAGTGGTAAAAAAAAAAAAACGCTAGGTGTGTAACCATATATAGGGCAATCTAGGACCAGTGCATACAGTGGGGATCGAAAGTTTGGGCACCCCAGGTAAAAGTTTGTATTAATGTGCATAAAGAAGCCAAGGAAAGATGAAAAAATCTCCAAAAGGCATCAAATTACAGATTAGACATTCTTATATGTCAACAAAAGTTAGATTTTATTTCCATCATTTACACTTTTAAAATAACAGAAAACAAAAAAAATGGCATCTGCAAAAGTTCGGGCACCCTGCAGAGATAATATCTTGAACTACCCCCTTTGGCAAGTATCACAGCTTGTAAACGCTTTTTGTAGTCCGCCAAGAGTCTTTCAATTCTTGTTTGAGGTATCTTTGCCCATTCTTCCTTACAAAAGTCTTCCAGTTCTTTGAGATTTCTGGGCTGTCTGTCATGCACTGCTCTTTTAAGGTCTATCTATAGATTTTCAATTATGTTGAGGTCAGGAGATTGTGAAGGCCATGGCAAAACCTTCAGTTTATGCCTCTTGATGTAATCCCCCGTGGATTTCGAGGTGTGTTTAGGATCATTATCCATTTGTAGAAGCCATCCTCTCTTTAAACTTCAGCTTTTTCACAGATGGCATCAAGTAACCATCCAAAATTTGCTTAAATTTTACTGAATCCATTTTTCCTTCTACTCGTGAGATGTTCCCTGTGCCACTGGCTGCAATACAACCCCAAAGCATGATTGATCCACCCCCATGCTTAACAGTTGGACAGAGGTTCTTTTCATTAAATTATGTGCCCCTTCTTCTCCAAATGTACCTTTGCTCATTCCGGGCCAAAAAGTTAAATTTTAACCTCATTGATCCACAGAACTTGTTTCCAAAATGCATCAGGCTTGTCTATATGTTCATTTGCAAAGTTCAAACGCTGATTTTTGTGGTGAGGACGTAGAAGAGATTTTCTTCTGATGACTCTTCCATGAAGACCATATTTGTACAAGTATCTCTTTATAGTGGAATAGTGTACCACAACTCCAGTGTCTGCCAGATCTTTCTGGAGGGATCGTGCAGTCAAACGTGGGTTTTGAATTGTTTTTCTCACAATCCTGCGAGCTGTTCTGTCTGATATTTTTCTTGGTCTTCCAGATCTTGCTTTAACTTCCACTGTTCCTGATGACTGCCATTTCTTAATTACATTCCAGCAGAGGATATTGACATTTGAAAACGCTTTGCTATCTTCTTATAGCCTTCTCCAGCTTTGTGAGCGTCAACTATTTTCAGTTTCAGTTTTCTAGACAACTGCTTAGAAGATTACATGGTGCGTATTGTTGGGGCAAGGTCAGATGAGTCGGGGCATTTAAAACCTTTGAGATTGACATCACCTGGTCTTCCCAGACGATGATTGAGCCAACTGGTCCATTAGTTCCAGCACCACAGGTGGGAGCCGTTCAGCTTCCACGTTACTTCTGAGTAACTTCCCCCATTCAGTAGCCGTCTGCGCCACCATCATGTTCACAAAGGTAGTCTTTAAATGGAACCCGCTATCACGTGTAGATGGCGGGACAATTACTCCACCCCTCTATCTATGGGGTCCGCAAAAGTTGGAGACTCTTCCACCGGTACCAGAGTCGCTTTATTTAATCTGGACACTGGGTGATCCACCTTCGGCGGTACAGTCCACTGATTGGATACTGCCTCCGCAAAGGGGTAACGGCGAGCAAAACGCTTAGGCACCACCAGCATGTGCTTAATGCACCGCCATTGTTCATCCACAATATTATGAAACAAATCTGGATAAAGGGAAAATCTTGCCTGATTTACAGGATTTGCGGGAGCCAAAAGACCCGGCGCTGTAGAGTCATCAGCCAATTTTAAAGTTTCCCCGCACTGAAACTATAAGGGCTTCCATCAATGAAGACTGAAGACAGGTCCTCTTCACCATCAGAATGCGAAGATATCGACCCCTCAGGGTGGGCTACGTCTGTGGCGGCCATATCTGCCTCGGAGTCTGAGAACCCTGCCAATGGAGGCGAGAGCAGAGGGTGTTTGTGGCTGGCAACACTGGAAATTACAAAATCTACCTTGGTCATAAGGTTTTGCAAAAATGTCGTGAGATCAGGCTAGGACTGTGACCTAGAGGGTTCTGCATTTGCTCCCAGGGGGTCTGCAGGTGAAATTTTATCCTGAGACTCCATGTTACACAGATTTAAAATAAAAGCAGTGTCCCTTTAAAAATCGCCAAAAACACGATCTCACCGCTATCACAGTGGGCTCTCAATCCCTGACTAATATCAGCTAATAGAGTGGATGAGGAAAAAGCAACAGGGAACCCCAGCAAAACGTTTCAACACCATTCAGGAAACTGCCAACCCGTTCTATACAAATCAAAAGTGACATTGAACTTCGAAGGAAGACGAAGAACAAACTCTGCCTCTACAATTAAAAGTCATGCCGCATGCCTGGCCGCTCAGTGACAGTGACCCCATCAGGACAAGCCACCCCCCCCCCCCCCAATGCAGAGCTACAACCGCTGCAATTTTACCACCCCTGAAGGTATAAACCTGCTAGGGGCAATGGAATGCTGAGGGGTATACAGGTCTAGTCCTCCGAGAGGCCAGGGGAACCGAAAGAGCCCATGGGTTTGACTATTCCAGGGAGGGGGCCCACGTCCACCCCGACACCACCAGCAGGTTTGGGGGGGGACAATCTACTCGCCATACCAAGATACCAGGCAGGCGCCACTCCGAAAAAGCTCACCTCCCACCCAGGATGGGGGTGCTGTCAGCCAGGGGAAAGCTGCGACGCAGGGCATTCCAGGTCGTCACGTCCCAGTGAGACGTCCACTCGCAGGCTGGACCCCTCCGACGGGGCACTGTGGTGGCGAGGCCTACTTCTGGACCATAACCTGCTCATGCTTGCTGGCCAAGCTGGGAGACCTTAGGGATCTAGATTATCCAGTGCAAAACCACAGCCGGCTGTTGCTTGCAGTTCCTCTGGATCTTGGTCCTTCAGGAACTAACTTGTGAAAATAAAAAATACAAACACTTAAATTTCCCTATTAAAAGCTAAGACCAAAGTCCCAGCAGGGAGCTAGGTTCTATTCCTAAAACTAGGCAGAAAAAAATTGATTGCTGATAGCAGAGTGTGTGGGTTATGCCTGCGGTGACAGCCCCATAGGCTTGGTTAAGCTTTTTTCCTGCCTAGTGCCTATTTCCGATAGGAGGAGCATAACCCATTGGTCTAAAGATGATGGAGCTGTCTAGGTCGATGAACGATAGAGAAATGTGAGTTTTTAAGAAACTGTAACCTCATTACCATCACAAATTTATTTTACTTTAAAGACTCTATGCCCGCATATTGGGTTTCACGTGCTTGGCATACAATATTCCATGAACATAAAACAAAGCTCACAGATAGGAAAGGAAAACAGTTACATTGAGTAAGATAAATATTACCTTTATACTGTTTAATCCAGATGGTCCTAAAAGAACTCCACACATGATATAACCAAACATAGTTGGCAGTCCTATCATTGTACACACCCATCCACAAGGAAGAGATAGCATTACTATGGTAACAATATCCTACAAAACAATATATTTAAGCATTAGAGAGAATTTCTGTAATATACATGTTACACAAAAAGCTTAGAAAATACATTACAACAGCAAGACCAGATCATTCATTTAACACAAGTGAAATGCTTCTATACACGTGTAAATCACAAAGAAATTATGGTGAAGTATTATGCACACAGGGTATTTGTTTTACATAGGATCTTGTCTGTATACTGTACACATGTAGGGTCTGTGCTACAATTACTTGCCTATAGAGCTCGCATCCTTGGTGGCTAGGACACAGGCAGCCCCTGCTGCCCAGTGTCCTTGGTTGCTAGGCCACACGTGGCATCTGCTACCTAATGACCTTGGTTTCTAGGACGCATGTGGTTCTGATCTCCTAGTATCCTTAACTGCTAAGACACATTCATGGCTGACATGTAAACATCAATAGTGTGCAATCAGCGGCGCAAGTGGAGCAGATTATACATTCTTCATAATAACGTATTAGTTTACATACATACAGCATAAAATATATAGTCCATGCACTAGACCTTGGATGCAGATTTTTCTATTTTTGTTTTAGTAGCTGAATGCAGCTCTAGATTACAGAGCCCTGCGTAGCTGTGTGCATGGGCCTAAAGAATTTATTACAGCAGTGTTCATATTCATAAACAAATTACACATTATGGATCTGAACGCACTATATATTGCATCTGTCTGCAGGAGCCCTAGTTGCATACGTAGTCAAACGTTTTTCCGTTTTAGGTAGAGAAGGGTATGATTAAAACCCCTGTTTATGCTGTCTGCGTTCTGTTTTCTGTGTCCCATTGTCCAAAGTAAAAGGGATTACCCTCTAATGCAGTGGTCATGGGAATAGGTGCCCACACAAACATTTTCCAAAACCACTTGTTTTGGTGACAACTGTAAAATTGTGTTTTTCAATCACCTTCTGTATCAGTGATAATGGTAACCAAAACAAATAAAGGTGGGTACATTTCCCTAGCTGGAATGCAGAAATCAATACAAACTTGAAAATGGGTCCATACATAAACTATAAGGCCAGCTACTCCACAAGGTGATATTAAAATTCTGGATGGAAATTAGTGGGGTGAACTACCTCTGCTTATGCCTATTGGGTACTCCAAAGTCAAGGTTTCCCAAGTGTCTTTGTCTCCTTCTAGAAACCATGTCAAATGGTACATTCTCCTGCAGCTGGCTTTACCAATTATATGTAAAAGCAACATTAGGGGAGAATCGATCACAGCAGCCTCTCACCATCATTTATCTTTGTAATGTGCCCGACCCTGGGTGACACTTGGAACTTTGCAGGAAAAATTTTACTACTGATCCATAGTGATCCATAAGAAGCCAGAAAATGTATTAATTTAGTTTTGAATGCAGTTAACAATGGGAACATATCAGGATAGAAATACGTTTGGAGCTCTGGTGTTGTTATATTAACTGCGGCCACGGGAAAACGTAAAATGGGGATAACCGCATTTTGAGTTTTCCAGCGGCTGACTGTCAAGGCGTTCCTATCCTGAACACAATTCTTCTGCGTTCAGGAGAGGGGGGGGGGGGGGTTGAATCCCACCTAACTGCAGCAGCTCCTAAACCCTGCTAAAAGCCTATGTGTACATTGGCACCAAGGCTTTTATGGAGTTGAGTTTAGGAGCACTGATTAAAAAAAAAAAAAAAACGAAAAACACCAAAAGCTCCTGAATTCAAGTTTAGGAGAAGCTAGTGTATATGGAGCCTTAGGCGCTTTCGTCTATTTCCATCTAGTGATCCAACCAGTAAGTCTGTTGTTTTTCAAAAGAACAAGCTCCCCTGTAGAATGTATCAGTTACAGAGAGACAAACCATTTAAACACGAACTAGCTTACCACTATTTTTTCTTCATTTAGGTAAAACCTTTATCCCAAAAAGGGAAAAACGGTTTGCTGTAACTGCTTATAAAGTGTTAGCTGGAGTTAGGCTTTAATTTGTTGTTTTAATTTGTATTTAAATCTGCTAGTACATTTAACACTCCCCTACCCCCAGACTGACAATGTTGTCCAAAGGTGCCCCTGTGCTCATTCATCCAGAGTAGGGGCACTCTAATACAGGAGGTGCGTTATCGGCCAGTTGATCAGGTGAAAATAGAGGGAGAAAAAGCCTGAGAAAAGAATGGCTTAATAGGATTCTGCAAGAGAAAAGAGCCACCATAAAACAGGAAACCCGGGGCAGCAGTCATGGCATCAGCTTAAACAAGAACATAAGCAAGAGATACAAGATCAAGAAGCAGCATCCTCAGTATGTGAATTAATCAGCTGCTAAAAGGGTTTAATATGACTTTAAATTCAAGATCTTATGTTTAAGCAGGACTCAGCCCATAGATCTCTGTTATCTTAATTTCCCTCAACATAGTTCTAAAGCTTGCACAGTTCCGAGTCTTGCAGTTGTTACATAAACCTTAGACTAGTCATTTTCCTCTATAGTGCTGAAATATTTGACACAGAGGTAAAGCAAGGATAAAATAAAGTGTTTGGAAAAGGAGAATGCAGATTAAAAAGGTAAGGGTATCTACCTAGCAACCTGTCAATCCTTTATAATTTAACACTAGGACCATCCAAAACCAGTATGTATATTTCCCTTTAAGTAGAAGTTCACCTTTATTATGTTACATATTTAGAGTGTAACATAACTATTAAGCACCCGCCTCGCCCCCTCACCACCCCTATGACAATGGTTGGGGGACCCTTTCCCTGCATTCGCTGTCATATTGTAAAAAATGCACGACTGTGTTGGGCTCCGCTTGCAAAGCTGCGCCATTCATTCACAGGGACATATGAATAAAGGAACTACAAGTCCTGTCTTCCACTTCTATTTTCAATGAAATACCAGTGCACTAATTAGCACATTCATTTGACTAACCGTAAAATCCATTTCTCTGATGTTCATTGACGGACACAGCTCCTGATATTCCTAACCATTGGGTTATACTGCCCCCTACAGGAGTAGGACACTAGGCAGGAAAAAAGTCTGGCTACGCCCATGGGCAGTCCCAGGGGGTATACTCACTCTCTCTGCTATAAGCACTCCGTTTTGTCAGAAGAAATACAACTCCACAGAGGAGTGGGTGCTGTGTCCATCAATGAACATTAGACAAATAGATTTTACGGTAAGTCAAAAATCCCATTTTCTTTTCGTTCATTGACTGACACAGCTCCTGATACACTTAGCCATTGGGACGTCCCAAAGCAGTAGCCAACCAGGCATCAGGAGCTCACCTGAAAAAACCACCACTCCTTCAAAAGAAGACCAGGTTCTCTAAACAGCAGCCTGCAAAACCTTGTGGCCAAAGGAAGCATCCGCATATGCTAACACATCCACTTTATAGAACTTTGTGAAAATGTGCACCGACAACCAGATGGCTGCCTTGCAAACCTGCGTCACTGACGCCTGATGACGGAAGGCCCAGGAGGCACTGAGTGCCCAAGTAGAGTGCGCCTTGACAAGGAAAGGAGGAATCTGACCCCTGATGGAATAAGCCTGAATCACTGTCTATCTGATCCACCTGGGAATGGTCACAGAGGAAGCAGACAACCCTTTACGAGGTCCATCCGTGAGCACAAATAGAGAGTCCGATTCCTGAAAGACTTCGTAGCTGCCAGGTACACCCTAATTGCTCGGACCACATCCAAGGCATGCAAGGTAATTTCCTTCGGATGTTAAGGCAACACAATGTCTTCATTCAAATGAAAATCAGAGACAACCTTTGGGAGGAACAACGGACAGGGGCGAAGAACCAGCTTATCCCTGTGAATCACCAGGTAAGGTGAACCACAGGATAACGCCGCCAGTTCCGACCTGTGCGCAGAGGTGATAACCACCAAAATGGCCATCTTCTGGGACTTCTCAAAGGGAGGCTTCTGGAGAACCGAAAGCACCAAATTGAGATCCCTAAGCGGCAACGGAACCTGCACTGGAGGAACCAAATGTCGGACACACGGAAAAAAAGGTACGCACCAGGGAGTGTGTGGCCAAAGGTCGTTGGAAGAAGACTGCCAAAGCCGACACCTGGCCCTTGATGGTACTCAAGACCCAATTTCTGTTAAACCCCCCGTTAAAGGAAGGTCAAGATCCGAGCCACTGAGAAGGAGTGATGATAAATCCCAAGAGACTCCCACCACGGAATGCAAGTCTTCCACGTACAATGGTAGATCTTCCTAGAAGCAGATTTCGTAGCTTTTAACAATACAGGAATCACCCACTCAGATAAATCCCTATCCATCAGCACCTGGCGTTCAACAGCCAAGCCGTCAAAGCCAGCGATTGTATAGCAGTATAGAAGATCAGTCCTTGGGACAGCAGATCCTCCCTGAGAGGAAGCTCCCAAGGAACATCCGCGACCAGCCGCATCAAATCAGCGTACTAAGCCCAGCGAGTCCAGTTCAGAGCCACTAAGATGACCGAAATCCCTTCTGCCTTGATCCTGTGTAGAAGTCTTGGCAGAAGTTTGAGAGGAGGGAAGGTGTAAATCAGACAATACTGACCCCACGGGGCCACCAGGGCATTTGCGGTGTCCGCCAGAGGATCCCTTGGCCGAGCCACAAACCTCTGCACCTTTCTGATGAGCCCAGACACCAACAGATCCACCTCGGGGGTGCCCCACCAGAAAGACAGTTGATGAAGCACCCCCGGATGAAGGGACCACTCCCCTTGATCCAACTGAGGTAATCCGCCTACCAATTTTCACCATGGGAATAAGTATGGCGGCGAGGGCTGGAACTAACCGTTCTGCCTACCCCTACCTCCAGAGCCGCCAGAACACTTCTTGTGCCCACTTGGTGATTGACATAAGCCACGGTCGTGGCATTGTACGATTACATGTGCACTGGACAACCCTGAAGACGATCCGTCCAATGGTCCACAGTCCGATCTCTCGAGTTCCAAGACTTTGATGGTAGTCTGGATTCTTCCAGCGTCCAGAACCCCTGAGCAGAATGCTTGCCGAGGACACCTCCCCAGCCGGACAGGCTGGCTTCCGTGGTGACCACTGTCCAATACAAGGGGAGGAAGGATTTGCCCAGTCATGTCCCATTTGGTCAGAATCTTCCCTGCAGGGACCTCGTATGGAACTGTGCAAACCGAACTGCCTCGAAGGTAGATACCATCAGGCTCAACACCCACATGCAAGTCCGGAGGAATGACCATCTGCAGGACAGCAGGAGATGAATTGCAGTCTGCAATTTCTGGAGTTTGTCCAGAGGAAGGAGCACTCTGGCTAAGGCCGAGTCCAGAGTCAGATCCAGATAGTCCAGCTTCGTGGACGGAACCAGAGCAGACTTCTGAAAATTCAGAATCCAGCTGAACTCCCACAGAGTTCGCATTGTGATCTGTGGCAAACCACAGCAAAATGGCCACCAGAATACAAAAACATAGCAATTGTCCATAGAAAAACAGGCTACAACAAAATGATGGCCACGCATGGCACCACGAAGCTTACAGGACCCAGGAGGGAAGCCAGGCCTCAAGAACAGATCCAGATAGGATGGGGGGCCCTTGCAGGAGCCCCCACCAGGTACAACCCCCCCCCCCCCCCACACACAGTGGATCGTCCGGTCGCCGTCGGCGCACCCCCCGGCCCACATCACCAGCTAGCGCCAAGCCCTCATCCCAGGAGGTAAACCCGACCACCCCAACACCAGCATATGTGGAGGGTAGGATGGGGGACACTGAAAAGAGGGGGGTGCCTGATGGGGGACACTGGAGTCCTACCATCCCAAGAAGAGGCCCAAGCCCACCCCAAAACCCTCCAGGGTGAGAGGGGAGGACAGCTACTCACCATACCAAGAACCCGGCGGGCACTGCTCTAGACAGAATATTTCCATCGAATCCGGGGGCTGTCGACCAGGAGGAACGCTGCAACTCGGGCCAAGACCCGGTCGTATGCGACCTCACGAGGCATTTACCTTGCAGGCCAGCCCCCCGTCCAGAGGGGCTGTCGTGACTTAGACTTATTGTGGCAAGTGATTTACGTGGGGGGGCTCACTTTTCTTAGGGCGATTTGCATTGATTAGCTACGAATGATTTTTCAATAAATTTATATTTGAAACACTACCAGGAAGTACTTGGTCTCTGCTAATTGCCCGTTTAGTTGCCTGGGTCTAGTTGCTATTCCCCGATCAACTACTTTTTTTCTTGCTATGTCGTGGCCAACCTAGCACAGAGCTGAGGTCTGTGCGTGCTCGCTGGCCAGACTGGGGTGACCACTGGATCTAGATTATCCAGCCCATCGCCCAGGCTGGCAGTTGATTGTAGATGTCACAGGAAAAATGCAGGTGAAACAAAATTCTATCTAAAAAGAAAAAATTTGCTAGGACCAAAGATTCCGTCAAGGAACTAGGTCCTTATTCCTGACTAAAAACTGAGTGCCTATAGCAGAGAGAGGGAGTATACCCCCATGGGCATAGCCAGACTTGTTTTCTGCCTTGTGTCCTACTCCTGTATAGGGCAGTAAAAGCCAATGGTTAAGAATATCAGGAGTTGTGTCCGTCAATGAATGAAAGAGAAATATATTTTTTACCTAGAAATTCATATTCATTTTTTTTTTTTAAAAGGTGAACTTAGCCTATAAGTAACCACAGAGGACTGCATGTTTTAAGTAGGGTCATCAAAGACTATACTATTTTTCACCAGATCAACAAGGACTTGGCCTCCTGTCTTTAAAGCTTCAAATTAATTCCACTACCACTTAACCACTGAGTCCCCCTTTAGACTGATGTCTTACTCCGCTTTACCATAATGCATAGCAACATACAGCACTCTGTGCTGTACCTTTCATTTAGAATGGCACCCCAATGCACAAGTACAGTAGGTGCCGATGCGCTTGTACTTTAACTCATCACAACATATATGCAACATGCGTCCAGTTTTTCTGCTGTTGCAAAGCCTTGGCAGCCTAATTTAAATGAATTCGATACCTTAATCCAACGCACATTAATGCTAAGTAATGGTAAAGCATAGGTTCCTAAAGGGATGCTATGGAGTTCTTTTTGTCATATTGACCCTGAAATGTGCTGGAGCGTCGAGGTTATTAGAACACAAAGCTTTTCAAAAGGCAGCAAATAGATGCACTGACAATGCATTGTGCCTTCCGAAGTTATTAAATGTTGAGGCCAAGGTGAATTTTTTTTAAGCTTCATTGTTTATTAGTGTTTTAAAGCAATTGGTATATGGGGTGTGAGTCAGTAAGTAAAATAGATCTTCCATTTTTTAGGAAGGTCCAATGTAATCCAGTTACAAATCGAAATAATTGTAACCAAGCAATCTGTCATGAAAGAACAAAGCGAACAGCTTTAGTACAGCAGATAAGCTTGTTTTTAAATAAAAACAGAGAAAGAATTACCTTGATAAAGTGATGGTCAGCGCGGGGTATAGTGGAATCTCTTGGCTTGGTCAATATGTACTGGTTATTTTGAGAGTCGATAAGCATACTGAGTCCCAAATCCTCCTCTACTTGGCGATGAGATGTATTCCTTTTCACTTCATCTTCTTCCACTCGCAAGACTGCTTCCACATTTACACCACGTATCTGTCACAGTTCAAAAAGGGAATCATTTTCTGTGTTAACAAGGAAAAACAGTGTTTTTCTTAGATTTCATTGACAGATGCAGGAAGTCTTAAAAAGGTTAGTTCACCTTTACAAAAAAAATGAAAAGGTGAACACTGGACACCCTCCCACCTCCCCTGGTCCACCCACTACTTACCCTCAGGGTTGCTGAGCTGTCAGCACCCTCGCAGCTGATCCAGCAATTTGAAATCCCCATTCTTCTCCCTATGCTCTGTGCAGCACTCCTGAGATGGACCAGATCGATTCGCTCTGACGGTGCCGACCAATCAGGGTCAGTCTGGTCTGTCTTGGAAGCACTGCTTGGAAGAAGAGGGAGAAGAGTAGGGTAAAGGTCAGTTTACCTTTACATTGTTTTCCTTTAAGGTGAACACTTTTGGGTTTTAGTGCCACCTATAGTAGGATTACTGCAAACCAAAATAAAAACTACCCACTACCAGCATGCCTAATTTTTGCAGAAAATCAGTACTGAGGGAATGAGCAAAAAAAAAAAAAAAAGGGGGGGGGGGGTGGGACCTGTGTTCCTCAATGGACACCAAGAAAATGATTTTAAGGCGAGTATGAATATCAAGCTATCTTTCTCATCTATTGAGGGTCACGGGAAGTCTTAAAACTTCAAGATGTCCAAAAGCAGTCTAACTGAAGGGTGAGCAACATAGCAAACAACCTCCAACAGGCCCAAGAAAAACAAAAAACTGGGGATGGCAAGCAGCTGAACGAGCCATCTGATGGACCTTACGCCCGAAACTAGCCTCAGAGGAGGCCAAAACACCTACCTGGTAACTTGGAGAATGTGTAAACAGAAGACAAGGCAGCAGCTTTGCAAATCTAATAAACAGCTGCTTGGTCCAAAAAGCTTAAGAAGCACTCACAGATCTAGCAGAGCAAGTCTTGATGGGAAAGGGGAAAAAAACCCGGTTTTGAGATCATAAACTTTAGTGATAGTCTGTCTGAGCTACCTAGATATGGCACAACAAAAAGCCAGAGCACCCTTACCATGTCCCTCTCGAATAACAAAAAGAAAATCAATCTTCTTGAAATAAGCAATGGTTGAGATCAGAGGCTTAACTAGAACCTTCAGGCTTTTTTCAGCTGGAACTTGGTGGAACTCCGTTCCACCACCTTTGGCTCAGGCCCTTTACTCCCTGCTCACCACTAAGGCCCCTTTCACACGGGCGATCCGATCCACCTGTCAGTTTTTCAGGCGGACCTAATCGGATGCTCCATGCATCCCTATGGGGCAGCGGGTGTCAGCGGAGACATCTCCACTGACACTGCTATCCGATTCCGATCCTGTCCGTGAAATCCGGACGGAGGGAAACCCTATTTTCCATCCGTCTGCAGGATCGGATCGGATGAGAAAGGAAACAGACACACACAGTTGTGCTCATAAGTTTACATACCCTGGCAGAATTTATGGTTTCTTGGCCATTTTTCAGAGAATATGAATGATAACACAAAAACATCTCTTTGACTCATGGTTAGTGTTTGGCTAAAGCCATTTATTATCAATCAACTGTGTTTACTCTTTTTAAATCATAATGATAACCGAAACTACCCAAATAACCCTGATCAAAAGTTTACATACCCCAGTTCTTAATACCATGTATTGCCTCCTTTAACATCAATGACAGCTTGAAGTCTTTTGTGGTATTTGTGGATGAGGCTCTTTATCTTCTCAGATGGTAAAGCTGCCCATTCTTCCTGGCAAAAAGCCTCCAGTTTCTGTAAATTCTTGGGCTGTCTTGCATGAGCTGCACGTTTGAGATCTCCCCAGAGCGGCTCAATGATATTGAGGTCAGGATACTGAGATGGCCACTCCAGAACCTTTACTTTATTCTGCTGTAGCCAATGACAGGTCGACTTGGTCTTGTGTTTAGGATCATTGTCATGTTGGAATGTCCAAGTACGTTCCATGCGCAGCTTTCAAAATGATGAATGCAAATTTTCCTCCAGTATTTTTTGATAACATACTGCATTCATCTTGCCATCTATTCTGACCAAACTTCCTGTGCCTTTGTAGCTCACACATCCCCAAAATATCAGCGATCCACCTCCGTGTTTCACAGTAGGAATGGTGTACCTTTCATCATAGGCCTTGGTGACTCCTCTCCAAAGTTAGCATTTATGGTTGTAGCCAAAAAGCTAAATTTTGGTCTCATCACTCCAAATGACTTTGTGCAAAAAGGTTTGAGGCTTGTCTCTGTGCTGTTTGGCGTATTGTAAGCGGGATACTTTGTGGCATTTGCGTAGTAATGGCTTTCTTCTGTTGACTCGATCATGCAGCCCATCTTTCTTTAAGTGACTCCTTATTGTGCATCTTGAAACAGCCACATCACGTTTTCAGAGACTCCTGTATTTCACCTGAAGTTATTTGTGGGTTTTTCTTTGCATCCCGAACAATTTTCCTGACAGTTGTGGCTGAAATTTTAGTTGGTCTACCTGACCGTGGCTCGGTTTCAAAAGAACCCCTCATTTTCCACTTCTTGATTAGAGTTTGAACACTGCTGATTGGCATTCTCAATTCCTTGGATATCTTTTTATATTTCTTTCCGGTTTTATCCAGTTCAACTACCTTTTCCCGCAGATCCTTTGACAATTCTTTTGCTCTCCCCATGACTCAGAATCCAGAAACTTCAGTGCAGCACTTAATGAAAAATGCAAGGGTCTGTCAGGAGTCCAGAAACTCATTGACCTTTTATACACACACACACACACCAATTACAAGCAAACAGATCACAGGTGAGGATGATTACCTTTAATAGCCATTCAAACCCCTTTGTGTCATCTTGTGTGCATGTTATCAGGCCAAAATCACCAGGGTATGTAAACTTTTGATCAGGGTCATTTCGGGTTGTTTCTGTTGTCATTATGATTTAAAAAGAGTAAACACAGTTGATTGATAATAAACGGCTTCAGCCAAACACTAACCATGAGTGAAAGAAAAGTTTCTGTCTTATCATTCATGTTTTCGGAAAAATGGCCAAGAATAAATTCTGCCAGGGTATGTAAACGTATGAGCACAACTCATACATATCTATATCTATATATATTCCTCCGTACACTGCAAGGACTGTGTGTATGGATCCTCCATGCCTTGCAGAGAAGGACATGGGATCCTCCATGCCTTGCAGAGAAGCACATGGGATCCTCCGTGCCTTGCAGAGAAGGACATGGGATCTCCCATGCCTTGCAGAGAAGGGCATGGGATCCTCCATGCCTTGCAGAGAAGGACATGGGATCCTCCATGCCTTGCAGAGAAGGACATGGGATCTCCCATGCCTTGCAGAGAAGGACATGGGATCTCCCATGCCTTGCAGGGGGGACATGGGATCTCTCATGCCTTGCAGAGGGGACATGGGATCTCTCATGCCTTGCAGAGGGGACATGGGATCTCCCATGCCTTGCAGAGTGGAAGCCTCTCCTCCGGCTAGCTGTCTCCTCTGGCGGGTGCCATCTCCGCTGCCTCCTTCCCTCCGGCCAACTGTCACATCTGACTGTTGCCCCTTCTTTCCCTCCACCAGCAGTCACCTCTGCCCCTATGACCCTGACACCCCCCCCCCCCCCCCCACAGAGATTACAGCCTTTTCCATCCCAACTCTCCCACCCCAGCCTTAACTACAATGCCAATCTCTCCACTGACTTAGATTGCCCAGAAAATTGAATTTAAAATGCTAACTATAAAAGCCATTCAGAACTCTGCCCTGAGAAGCATCACATTTTCTCCAAATATCACCCAAATTGTCCTCTCTGCTCCTTCCAAGACCTTCTGCTCTCTAGCTCTTCTGTCTCCTCCAATGCTTAAGAAAAAACAAATTGTGCGGCGTAATGAGTCCACCCCCAAAAAAAAAAAATGCCCCTATGAATTTTTTGCACATGATAAGCACGCACACCATATACAGTAACCAACATCCTGAAAGTCTTTCCAAGTTATTAGTGAAGTTGAAAATCCAGTATTTAGTGAGGTTGATGAAACCAGAAGTAATAATCCCTCTTCAACACACCTCATGCCACAACAAGCATACGGACTCACCTCACTGTAGACCTCCATTTGAAGTCCTTGCAATTTTATGTTGAGGAACATTTTTTTGAAAATCTTCGACAATTTTTAGATGCAGCTTTTCATATATTGGTGAACTTCTGCCCATCTATACTTCTGAGAAACGCTGACTCCCTAAGATGCTCTTTTTATGACCAATCATGTTACTGACCTGTTGCTAACTAACCTAATTAAATGCAAAATGTTCTTCCAGCTCTTCTTTGTTAACCTCCCTGGCGGTATTCCCGAGTGTGGCTCGGTATTAATTTTCAGGACCAAAAGCGGTAACCCCGAGCCACACTCGGGATTACCCCAGAACGTTACTCACCTTCCCTGAGCTCCCCCGCTGTCCTCCTCACAGTCTTTCCCCGCTCTGCGCAAAGCCAATTGCCGGTTCTTGCCTTCCGGTTCCCTCCCTGCGAGCGATGCGACGCAGGGGGTGGAACCGGCGGCAAATTCAAAAGTGTAAATACACAAATGACATGATACAAAACTGTGATCTTAACGGATTACACTTTGTCAAGCTTTTTCAGCACAGGATTGCACCTGGTGACTTTTCCAGTGCCATGCCTGTGCTTTTCCAGTGCCTGGAAAATTTTGAACGACTATAGCGTTCAAAAGGCGTTTTTTTTTGCGCAAAAGCGCTTTTAGACGAACTGGAAAACAGCGGCAGCGAGGCGGAGTTACTTGAAGAACTGAGCGATAGTGATTCATGGGAAAATTCATTATCAGGTACAGAAAGTGACGACAGCGATGATTCTGATGTCTCTTTCTAGCACATAGCTTGTGGAATTTGGGAAGAATATCAAATGATTCTTCAGAATTTCCAACGGAGCTATGTGCCAGAAAGAGACATCAGAATCGTCGTTGTCATCACTTTCCGAAAGGACGGCAGGAGGAGGACGGTGGGGAAGGACGGCGGGGGAATCGCAGGGGAAGGTGAGTTTTAAAATGTAAAACAACAGATTTCCATGCAAAACAGTGTACTGCTTTCAGCACCTAAAATCTAAAATAATCATAACTCCAGGAAGGTTAATATCACTCATCAAGCTTTTTGTTGCCTTGTCCCAACTTTTTTTGAGACATGTTGCTGCCATCGATTTCAAACGTACTTTATTTTTTCTTAAAATGGTCAATTTTTTAGTTTGAAAACATTTGATAGGTTTTCTCTTTTCTACTGTGAATAAAATATGGGTTTATGAGATATACAAATCATTGCATTCTGTTTTATGTGGAGTTTACTCATCATCCCAACTCTTTTTGAAATGGAGGTTATACACCTCAGACATGAAAAGATCTTGACAACAGGAAAAGCTTGAAAGGGGTCTTCCCTGAGAGGCAGCGTGAGCAAGAAGGACAGTACTATAGTATGGTGCAGGAAATTACAAGGGGAGAGACCACCACATGTAGCAGGTCTCTCTGGAAGATAGCGGATGGCAAATAATGAGATGCATGTAGTTCCCCACCTCTGACTCAGTCATCAAGCTGTCCTTGTGACGTGCACCAAGCTCCTTTTCAAACCTGCCTCTGAACTGAAGAAATAAAGCGAAATCCTACCTGACACATACATCTGCTTTGCTGTGAGTGGGATTTTCCCGGCAACACCTTTGGAGAACTCTGTGGATATCATAACGTGGTCCATTCGGTGATCCAGTCACATTGGGGGACATCCAGGTTATTCAGCGTGTATGACCCACTTACTATACAGTAATTTGGGTCCATACCTTCTGGTGAGCGCATTCATTTTTTGGTGGTGTTGGAATCTTTTTTGAGTCACTATCACCTCAATTTCCATTTTGATCATATTTGGATTTCTCACCAACACCTGGGGCTTTAGTTTCTATTTTCACTAAAGAAAGTCTTCACTGGACTCACATCTTCCCCTTTTTTCTGATATTATTGTGTTCAATGGTATATCTATTTACATGTGTAGCATTGTTATAGTGTCACGGTTAGTGCTGCACTGTTTTTGTTTTATGAATTCTTTAAGACACTGTATTATATACTGTTTATGCACCTCTATCCAAAGCTGTGAAAAAAGGAATTACAGAACCTGCAGTAAAACAGCTTGAGAGTGTGTTTGTGGTCTTTGATATCAGAGTGAGCAAATATCTGGGTTATTTGGGTCATACAATTTAGTATGATAGTGGTAAAAACCTCACCTAACAGAGCCAAAGAGGACCTCACCAAAGCAGCCCTAGAACAGTTAGCATGATGTGAGCTGAAAGCCCCTTGCACAGTGGGAGTCCCCTTACCGTGTCTAGAATCAGATATGTTGTGACAATGTGGCAGGGTATAGTCTCTAAAGCAAGAGACAAGGCATCAGGTACCCACAAACATCAGACAGCTGGTAGCAGGGGAGGATCAGATGCTAGGAGATGACAAAATCACTGTAGGCAGGCAGAAGGAATGATCAGCGATGTTCCATGTGGCTCTTTGCTAGCAGGAGCAAGGAGATGCTTCCTCAATGCTCTATGGCCACAAGGAGCAAATGCACGCAATTCTCTCAGTCCCACAGAGCTAACTCCCTTTGCAGCAAAACCAGCAGGAATGGGGAATATAGACACCCAGGTGAATTAGGTAGCTCCTTGTGTTTGGCCCAACTGGTCTACTCAAAAAGTGAGTTTTCAGAAGCAAGGCAAGTGCTGAGGCAATGTCATGGGCCCTGCACCTGGAAAGTAATCCACAGTTTTGTCAAGTCCCATATGCTGAACCCAGTATCCCCACTTTTAGGCTATTCCCAGCAGATCACCTTCAGGCTATTCCTGCATGTCCAATTTAGGGGGGTACAGATGCAGTACTCCAAAAACCTGACCGAAGATGACCACATCAGAAAGCTGCAATAGCAGGAGACAAGGCTCCTGCAGTGATGCAGAGTCTCAGTTAAAACAAATAGTCTTATGTTTTTCTAAAGGCTCAAGGTTTTTTTACCCTAATGTAATCTATGTATTAAGGCAAAAAAAAAAATAAAAAACTTTCTGGGTGCAGCTCCCCCCTCCTTATACTTACCCAAGCACCATCTTGATTCAGTGATGTGCATAAGAACAGCGGCTCTCCCGGGTCTCTCTCTCCTCATTGGCTCACATAGCAGCGGGAGCCATTGGCTTCTACTGCTGTCAATCAAAGCTAGAAAGTCAATGAGGAGAGAGCTAGAGGACCCATGCTCTGTGTGTGAATAGAAACACAGAGCACGGCTTAGGAGCGAGCCTTCTTGAGTACCCTCATAGCAAGAGGCTTACTACTGGGAGCAGGGGGGAGGAGCCAGGACTACAAGCGGGGGACCCAAAAAGCAAAGGACTGGGCTGCTCTGTGCAAAACCACTGCACAGAGCATACAAGTATAACATGTTTGTTATTTTCTATTTTTTTTAATTACTAATACAGCAGTAGAAAAGATGTCTATGCTCCTAGGGCACTTGCAAAAAAGAGAGACATTGCTGGTAGCAGGACGGGTTATCCTGAGAAGAAAGGAAAGGAAAGGAAGAAAGGAAAGGAAAGGAAAGGAAGAAAGGAAAGGAAAGGAAGAAAGGAAAGGAAGAAAGGAAAGGAAAGGAAAGGAAAGGAAAGGAAAGGAAAGGAAAGGAAAGGAAAGGAAGAAAGGAAAGGAAGAAAGGAAGGAAAGGAAGAAAAGAAGGAAAGGAAGAAAAGAAGGAAAGGAAGAAAAGAAGGAAAGAAAGAAAGGAAGAAAGGAAAGGAAGAAAGGAAGGAAAGGAAGAAAGGAAGGAAAGGAAAGGAAGAAAGGAAAGGAAAGGAAAGGAAGAAAGGAAAGGAAGAAAGGAAAGGAAAGGAAAGGAAGAAAAGAAGGAAAGGAAGAAAGGAAGAAAGGAAGGAAAGGAAGAAAAGAAGGAAAGGAAGAAAGGAAGAAAGGAAAGGAAGAAAGGAAGAAAGGAAGGAAGGAAGGAAAGGAAAGGAAGAAAGGAAAGGAAGAAAGGAAAGGAAAGGAAAGGAAAGGAAAGGAAGAAAGGAAGGAAGGAAAGGAAGAAAGGAAAGGAAGAAAAGAAGGAAAGGAAGAAAGGAAAGGAAGAAAGGAAGGAAGGAAAGGAAGGAAAGGAAGAAAGGAAAGGAAGAAAGGAAAGGAAAGGAAAGGAAAGGAAAGGAAAGGAAAGGAAGAAAAAGGAAGAAAGGAAAAGGAAAGAAAGAAAGTTCTAGTCATACTGACAAAACATCAGAAGAACGTTGACAAACAGATATCCTAGGTTACCAGGTTTAATAAAATACTAAAGGAGTGCTGGATTTAAAGATTTTTTTTCCCTTAACATTCTCAGGCAGTTGTTAACATTAAAGTGATTGTGTCTACCACCCCACCCCCCCCCCCTCCAAAAAAAAAAAAAATGCTCCTGTTACTTTAAAGTACAAGCTGTAGCATAGCGCTTTTGCCTTTTCAATTGCCCCTTTCTATCTTCTGCAGTACCTGGTTGATCCTGCCTGGTCCTGACTTCCCCTCTGTGAGCTGACCATGTTTATCATGGCTGCTGAGCCATGAAAGTGTGGTCAGTTTACATGCCTTCATCATTTTAGCTCTCCCCAGTACATCTCTACATCTCCCTCTCCCTGTCAGTTCCATAATCAGCGGTGAGAACAGGATCCCCTCCACTCCCCTCCTGCCGTCATTTCGCCTGTAGAAAGTTACTGCCAGTTCCTGCCAGCCCTGCAATAAAAATATGTAATAGACAGTGTGTGTTTTTTTTTTTTTTTTTTAATTCTGCAGCTAAATGCCTATGTTCACATCGCTGATGTATGGTCACGTGACCACCTGGCTGATGTCAGAGTGGAAACTCCGCCCCTTCCACTGTCCGTACATCAGGGAGGGAGAGCGGCGGGCATATGACCGCATATCGGCGATATTGAAAAAAAAGGTATTTAGCTGCCGAATTAAAAAAAAAAAAAAAAAACACACACACACACACACTGTATAGTATATCTTCTTATTGCAGAGGGGCTAGCAGGAATTTGGATCAGCCTTAATCCTATGGCATTATGCAGTTTACTCATTATTGAAATATTTCACACTGTTCACATTCCAGCTATCAGCAATGGTACAGTGTAGCAAAAATTAAAAAAAAAAAATGATGTAGAAAAAGAAGTCGCACAGAGGGAACCAATAGTACACTCACTAGGTGAGCTTCTGTAGCCTGCTTAGCAAAACAATGCATGTAGCTTATTCTATATATTTTTTTTCAGCACAGTACAATTCAAAATAGAACATCCACTGAAGACTTTCTGCTTCTTGCAGGAATCCTGCTTACTAGCTTTTAGGCTCGGTTTCCACTAGTGCGACTTGTGGTGCGACTTGACACATGTCAAGTCGCACAGCAAGTCAAAACCCATTGTTTTCAATGGGGCGCGTTTCCACTGCCGCGGCTTCAGTTGCCGCGACCTCAAAAGTAAATCGTGTACTACTTTTGAGCGCAACTTCCCTCTATATATGAGGGACAAGTCTAACTGAAGCCGCGGTTTACTTTTGCTACGAAGTCGTGATAGAAGTAGCACGACTTCGTAGCCGCACTAGTGGAAACCTAGCCTTACAGTAATTCCTGGCATTGTGCTCACACTTACTGGAAAATCAGGAGTTAAAACTGTCTTTGCAGTTTGCACACAACACCTTTAAAATAAACATATATACTCCAATGTCATGATAAAACTATGACGACATTCTTGGCTGGGATGGGTTAAAAAAAGATAATAGAAGGGTTGGAATATTTACCTTTCCTGAAAAAAAAATATTGCTCCAGGCAACCTTTAGTGCTCCCTAGGCCTAAGCATGTGGTCATGTGATCCCTGTTGAAAAACTGAACTAGCCATTGGGCTGCCTATTAGGTATACAGATGCCTTTTGCAGACCTGCCAGAAAATAGAAGTGTGACAGGCTGCTAATTGCACTAAGCTGATGCAATGAAACCGTATTTTGAAACTATTTTTTTGCTGAAAACAAAGGATGAATCACTCCAAAATGTTTGCAGCTACAGACGTTGGGGTTTACGGTCATTTACCAGATCAACATTGGAAGCTCCATAGACTTGCTACAGTTCTACTGTAGATTCCATTTTCTATTTATCTACCCATTCGGTCAAGATCCTTCTGTAACGTGTCACTAAAATGTGAATTCTTAATAATTCTATATTTTTTTATTTTTGTCATCAGGAACATGGCAATAACTTGCTATGTTTTCCCACAGATAATTATTAATTGAAGGTGTATTTAAAGCCCTTCTGTTACCATTTATTTATTCATCCCAGCAAAATAGTTTTTATAGCTGAACGCATGTCTAGATGTTCAGCAGCATCTAGCTGCATTTTCTATGTTCTGGAACTGTTCAGCCAAACACATGCAAACAAATGTACAGCTTATCTCATTTTACAATATATGAAGAAAGGAAAAGATTACAAAAAAGAATGAAAACCCATGTATATCATACATTTTCTCTTGAAACTGTCTGCTTGGCATCATCTGCATTTTCAGTGTAGAAAATACATTTGTGTGCATGGGTAATAAATATCACTTTGTATCAATGGCCTGGAACAATTCTACATAGCACATATTCGGTTATCACATTGAGTTCACTTGCTGCATATTTCCAGTAATTCAGAGTATTGGAACCACGGCAGACATAGAATTGGTTTCTCCAGAAGGAAGCCAGCAATTGCCAACACTGCCGTTTAGGTTTGTTTTAGCTACCCTATAGAGAGCTATGGCATAGAATGCTACAATGGAGTGAATGTATGCAATTTAAAGATACAGCCCATTTCAAAGAGGTTGTAAACCCTCTCTTGGAAGTTGTTTCTATAGGTAAGCCTTTAATAAGACTTACCTATAGGTACTGTAAATATCTCCTAAACTTGCACCATTTAGAAGACATTTACTTTCAATGCAGCCAATTACGTCATCGGTGCATGCGCTCTGAAGGAATGGCCACCCGTGCCGTTTCTTCAGAGCCCTGTGCCGTGAACGGGAGTGATGTAATCGCGCCTCCGGCCAATCAGATGGCCGGAGGATGCGAACCAGGAAGCAAAACAGCCGAACATATCAGCCGTCCTGTCGCTGTGGGCACGGCCCTGCGGGGGCTTCGTTCTAAGGTATTTCATAATGAGCTAGTATGCGATGCATACTAGCTCATTATGACTTTGTCTTACAGGTTTGTTTGTTTTTTCCTCATTTTTTTGTGCAGGGTTTACTTCCTCTTTAAGCTTATAGTAGTTCTTCCATTTAAATGGAAGGCCTGTTTCACTAACAGCTCCCTGTTACTAAAAAACAAAAGGCATACAAAAGCCAAAGCACAAAAGTCGTCGGTTTGAATCCAAACTATGACACTACCTGCCTGGAGTTTGTTCTCTCTGTGCCTGCATGGGTTTCCTCCGGATACTACGGTTTTCTCCTACACTTCAAAGACATGCTGGTAGGTTAATTGGTTCCCGTTTAAACTGGCCCTAGTATGTGTATGTATAAATCTGAGAAAGGGACCACAGATTGTAAGCTTCTTGAGGGCAGGGACTGATGTGAATGTACAATATATATATGTAAAGCGCTGTATAAATTGACAGCATTATATAAGTACCTATAACAAATAAAATAACCCCCAGTCTATTGCAAGAGCACAGTGTTTGAGGCTGTTGATTGCCCAGCTCTTCTGTCAGGCAGCAGGGATATTGCCTGCGCCTCCTGGAAAAGTTGGAAGCCAGGTCAAAGTTTTTTTTAAAGCCATTTGTATTTGGGCATTGTCAGACTGAGTAAAACATAATTTCTGCAATATAGAATAGAATGCTTATTTACATATAATGAATTATGTTGAATATGAAAAAGGTATAGTTTTCTTCGGAAACACTGGTTGAATTTTAACTATTTATACAGAATTGAATTGATAAAGAACTGTATACAGGGGATCTTTTAAAAACTTGAATTTGCTTAGATTATATGGTGCACTGAATACACACACACAATATATATATATATATATATATTGTGAAAGGAAGTCAGGTAAATCTGTGGATGTAGTCACAGACAGGAGATACATTTCCACCTGGTTTAGAAAGTTCACCAATTACTATAGGGTGTCGGCTGAAAAGGTAGCCAGGACGGCTTAAGGAAGTTGAAAGGCCTTCAGCTGTTCAGAATGAGGAAGTTAAGGCCTCTATAATTTGTCCAAAGGAAGTCCTATTGATGGCTGCCTCCTGACGCTGTGTGAGCTGGGGAGAGGAGGACAGTCAAATGTGTGCCTCCCGACGCTGTGTGAAGCATGGGAGAAGACCTCCTGGAGCGATGTGCACTGAGGAAGGTAAAAAGTGTGAAGACTACTCAAGGTGAGGTCTTGGACTATTTCTATGTGGAAAGAAATAAATGCACTGTTTGCTATGTGAAGAGACAAGCAAAGGAATGGTTGCTATGTGAAGAGACAAGCAAAGGAATGGTTGCTATGTGAAGAGACAAACAAAGGAATGGTTGCTATTTGAAGAGAAAAGGGACATGTTCAATGGACATTTGTTGTGTGAAGAAAAAACATGGACTATTGAGTGTCTGCTGTAGGATCAGCAAAGTTTGCCCAACAGTAGGTTGGAGACAGACTCCGTAGGTAGGTTCCTGTATGTGAGAAGGTAGCCGCCCACAGTGGCAAGGATTTATTTTGTGTTTTATTTTGATGTTTTTGAGGCTTGCACTTGTGTGAAGTAAATTGCAAGAATAAACCAAACTGTTGTTTGCAACCACTTCTCGGCTATCTCCCTGTGTAACGAACCCCCCAAAGGGGTCATCCACGCCCGCCACCGAGCTAATCAACCTCACAATATATATATACACATATATATACACACACACACACACACACACACACACACACACACACACACACACACACACACACACACACACACACTATACACACATACACTATATTACCAAAAGTATTGGGACACCTGCCTTTACGCGCACATAAAGTGTAATGGCACCCCAGTCTTAGTTCAATATTAGGTTGGCCCACCCTTTGCAGCTATAACAGCTTCAACTCTTCTGGGAAGGCTGTCAACAAGGTTTAGGAGTGTGTCTATAGGAATGTTTGACCATTCTTCCAGAAGCACATTTGTGAAGGCCTGGTTCGCTGTCTCTGCTCTAATTCATCCCAAAGGTGTTCTATCGGGTTGAGGTCAGGTCAAGTTCCTCCACCCCAAACTCGCTCAACAAGGTCTTTATGGACCTTGCTTTGTGCACTGGTGTGCAGTCATGTTGGAACAGGAAGGGGCCATCCTAAAACTGTTCCCACAATGTTGGGAGCATAAAATTGTCCAAAATGTCTTGGTGTGCTGGCGCCTTAAGAGTTCCCTTCACTGGAACTAAGTGAAGCCCAATCCCTGAAAAACAACCCCACACCATTATCCCCCCTCCACCAAATGATTTGGACCAGTGCACAAAGCAAGGTCTATAAAGACATGGGTGAGCGAGTTTGGGGTGGAAGAACTTGACTGGCCTGCACAGAGTCCTAACCTCAACCCAATAGAACACCTTTGGGATGAATTAGAGCGGAGGCTGCGAGCCAGGCCTTCTTGTCCACTTCAGTGCCTGACCTCACGAATGCGCTTCTGGAAGAATGGTCCAACATTCCCATAGACACATTACAAAATGTTGTGGACAGCCTTACCAGAAGAGTTGAAGCTGTATATGTATATGTATATTTTGTGAAAAAGAAATAGAGTTACAACTAGATAGAAATGTAGATAATATTTGTAAAAATCAAATGCAATTTGTGCAATAAATTGACTGGAGATTCACAAAATAAATGATAAAATTAGTACAACTCATCTCTCGTAGTGTAAAATGACCATGGACCAATTCATCAAAAAGTGGTGCAAACAACGCAAATAAATATGTAAACAGCTTAGACAATCATCTTTCCATTGAAGTAATGGATACACAATATATTGAAAATGGGTAAGTGCATAAAATGAATCCAAATTAAAATTACCTATCATAGAGACCCAGTAATTCGAGGAGGGCACTAGAGAACCCCTAGAGGCGAGCAGAGGCACACTGACCACTAGACTGTGACAACTAGTACATGCTGTTATCTTATAGCAGAAAGGTGAGAGGCTAGCAAGCACATAGCTGTATTACCAGTGAAAAGAGAAGAAAATACCCACTTGTAAAATCACTCACTCACTCACATGGCGAAGGGACACACCAATATCCAAAGGACCACCAGAGACAATAATATATAAATTTTGAACTTCCATCACTCTGAACAATTCTTATTATTTGGATTTATTTTCTGCACTTACCCATTATGAATATATTGTGTATCCAACGTAAAGTAGTGAATGTACAGCTTGTATAAAAGTGTAAATTTGCTGTCCCCTCAAAATAACTCAACACACAGCCATTAATATCTAAACCGCTGGCAACAAAAGTGAGTACACCCCTAAGTGACAATGTCCAAATTAGGCCCAAAGTGTCAATATTCTGTGTGGCCACCGTTATTTTCCAGCACTGCCTTAACCCTCTTGGGCATGGGATTCACAGGTTCCCACTGGAGTCCTCTTCCACTCCTGCATGACGCCATCACGGAGCTGCTGGATGTTAGAGACCTTGCGCTCCTCCACCTTCCATCTGAGGATGCCCCACAGACGCTCACCAGTGTTTAGGTCTTGAGACATGCTTGGCCAGTCCATAACCTTTACCCTCAGCTTCTTCCAAGCAACCAATTCAGCAATTAATTTGATTTCAAAATGTGCATTTTATGGGCATCAGTTCCAACTTTCAATATTATGTAAGTACAATGGGGAACAAATACTTGTACATTTACACTTTGGGTCTCTTATTCCTATAGCATTTTACAATATTATTACAATATAATTTTCAACTTGAACAAGGTTGGCTCAGTTTCTAGAAAACATATTGGTCAAATAGTATGAAGAGGATTAAAGTCTTATAATGACATGGACCTTGGGAAGTTTAAAAAAAAAAAAAAAAAAAAAGAACACAAAAGGAAGGTGACAACCTTGGAAGCACAGCACATAATCCTCTCTAATATAAAATGTTCCTTTATGAAGACCAGGCTTTCTGGCTAGAACTACAAGATGTCAGTGACAAATCACTTGTGGAACAAGAAGTACACAAGAACGGCTTCCAAGAGGAGCTACATCCTGCTGTACAGAAATTCAGTAATGCATGCCAACATCCCAGCATTATTTCACTTAATAAAACAGCTCACGTGGGAAAAAGACAAATTGTTCAGTTGGTGCTGAGAAAATGTATACATAACATGCCATCAAGCAATGCCTATTCTGCTTATGAAAAAAAAAGAAATGTTCTTTTTACATGATGATTGCAATATTGTAAAGCTGCTTGCAAGGGTTAGTTGGTAAACAGGCCACCTAGGCCACAAACACATGCGCAACTATGGCCACATGACATTAAAAAATCAGGCACATTTCATCACCAAGGAGCCACAGAGTCCGAGTACGGTCACTTATAGAAATCAATGGCTGTAGATGGCTATACCCCGGTATATGCATAAACATATGCATGCATACAAACTAATGCCTGTACGCACGTGCGGGGTTATGGGTTCGTTGGAGGAGGAGCTGTTGAATGACAGGATCTTTCCTGCCCGCTCACAGGATGTGTTGCATTGTGGGCCAATAATCGTATGCATTCTGTAAACAGAGAAGGGGGCAGAAGCAGTGCAAGTCCTTCATACTCACCGGTGCTGCTATGAGGCAAAGGATGCACACTATTACAGGTTACTTATGTGTTTGGTGCTGCATTTCTCCCCACAAAAACAAACAAAAATTAATTTAAAATGAGTAACATATGACTATGCAAGTGTAAAATTTGCCTAGTTTGATTCTTATTGCCTAAGTAACCATGAAGATCAAAAAGGAAACTGTTGTATGACATGGAAAAATATATCATATTAATGGTAAGGTAGTAAACTTGGCCATATATGGATCAAAAGTTGTCCGGTTCAGCAGGAACTGGACGAATTTTGATTCATGTTTGGCCACTCCCACTCGTGAGAGCCAATAGTCTGCGCCGCTGATCATGGTATTGAGACAACAAAGGAATAGAGGGTGTTTAGCAATGACCCATCAGTATTTTGATCAGACATCAAACAGTCAATTATAATATATGAAATGACTTTCCTCATTTTTATCACAAAGTTTAAAAAGAAGAATGTTTCTTCAACATGAGATCCAATTTATTATACAAAGATACATGTATGGAGAATAGAAAGACTATTGTCATACGTCAAGTCGATGCTTTTCACGATAGTTACAGCTTCTTCAGAACTTTTTACTCGTAGATGACAGGTATCCAACATGTAGACTAGTCTAGAGTTAGAGAAAATATATTTTACATACAAGTAAAAAGTCCTGAAGAAGCTGTATATACTGCAAAACATGTCAACTTGACATATGACAGTAGTTTTCCATGCATGTATCTTTGTATAAGAAATTGGATCTCATTTTGATGCTGAAGAAATACTGTTTGTTTTAAACTCTGTAATAAATATGAGAAATGTTTTTTAATGCTATTATCTTGACTGCTTTTTATGTCTGATCAAAATACCGGTGGGCCATTCCTAAACACTCTCTACTCTTTTGTGGTCTCAGTTCTCTATTTGGGTTGACCTCCAGTAAAATGGCTGTTTAGGCAGTTTCGAAAAATATAACCTCCTTTGTTGCTTTTTGTAACCCCACATATCTATTCGCTGATCATTGTATTCTGAAAGTGGGAAGGTGTGGCGGGGGGGGGGGGGGGGGTGGGCGTCTCCTCACTGTCAGAATACAAAGACACAGTGGAGACGATTCCCACATCCACATGAATGTGTGGATCGGCTAAGCTAATCAGGTCTGGTTTTTAATGTTCGGGTGCTGGATGAAAAAAAAAAAAAAAACAACCACCATGAATGGGCAGCTTATGGATAGTCAAACAACAGATGGTACACCAAGGCCACATGATTGAATACCAATACCATTGTTATTACGAATACAAAACCCAAGAAACATGAACAGGACCAGCTTTGGGAAGGGCAGTGAAGTGATGTATAGAAGAAGTGGGCAGTGCTTCAGATCAGGGAGAAGCCCTGAAAAAATGAAGGCTGCTTACCAGAATGCACAGATCTGCCTGGACCCTGACAAGTGTCTGCATGTTGATCCACAAATGGGAGCTCTAAAGCTGCTATGAGTTGTTTGGGGTGTATACCCGAAGCGTGCAAGGATGCACTGTAGGTGTCCCCTCCACACACAGCATGGCATACACCAGACTTCTCCATTCTTTCTACTGTAGTATGTTATATACTCCACCATGAACAGTGAGCTCTATGTTATTTAGTCCATCACAGTATAGTATTAATCAATAAGCAGACTTTGTTCATACCACTGGTGCTTCCAAATTCCACCATGTCCAATACATTGGTACACTTTTGTTCGTTCACATAGTCCAGATCTAAAATACGCACAAGACCACGGTCTCATTCCTATTTAAAAAAATGTAATCAAACTTTGCTCCAACATGGTATAGCGCAATACTTACAGACTTATTGTCATCAAAAGCATGGTCTTCAATCTCTTCCTCGAGCCTATCAGCGGCTTTTCTTACATCTTCAAGGATCTCATCAAGCATAGAAAGACTTTTATTTTGGTGTTGCATGTTCTTGAGTGCTTCGACCTGATGTTTTTCAGCTGCAAGAAGTTCCACATATTCTTGCTCTTCCTAGAAAAGTAATGTCAGTAATTAAGCACACAGCACAAATAAATATGGACAGCAAAAAATGTCCACTTAAATTCTAAGACATTTATAAGAAAAATGCCACTATAGGTAGATGTGTCTATATAGAGCACAACAAATGTAAAACTGGCAAAACTAAAATCAATCTGTGAAGCACTACCTGTGGGACACTGCAACTGTCGTAAAACAGAAAGTTCATTTAAATTAACTTCAAAAAGGTGGGAAACTATTTTGGCCTATATAAGTTTAAATGTTTTTAGACCGTTTATAAATTTTGATTATAAATCCTGCATATAAACACTCTTTTTTTTTTTTTTTTTTACAAATAAACGATATATGATTTTGGATTTCGATAGCACTACAGGTTAGCACTAGAGGCAATAGCAAACAAAGATTGCTTTGCAGTTCTCTTTCAGATTTAAGTACAACTTAAGCATTATGACCCCCCTCTACCACCATCATCCACCTCCTCGCACCCCCCTGAAGCACCCAAGAGTTATACCTTGTTTACTGCAATCTTCTAGCCAGGACAGTGATGTCACAGCAGCTTCTTCTGCCTCTGGCAGCATTGGGGTGGGGGCAATCATTCTTTCAGGATTGAGTGGCGCTTCCAATTCATCTGAGCACCATTCAGTCCTGGAGTACTATGAGTCCAACCTGCATTATAACACACCCCTGGGGGAAAAAGGAAGGAGCGGGTGTGTAACTGAAAGGCTGGGCTCGTGAGGAAATGGGCAGAATGATACGAGTGTCATTGGACTGCTGGCTCTGAACGGAGTAGGAAATTGGGGAGAATGTTAAAACCTGTAAAGGGTGAGTGAAGATTGGCAAAAAAAAAAGAAAAAAAACCTGGTGGGATAAATCTAAAAATGTGAAAATTATTAGAGTTCTACTGTAAAACCTTCTACTGATCCCTCAGATAAGTAATGATACTATACTTTGATGAATTATTGGTGAGCTGGCCTTACTTCAGCATTTCTGAAAGCTTAAAAGGTTGAACAGGAAACTAGGGCACCCCCTGATGGTTGAATAAGACACTATATAATAATATTACGTAAAGCAGTACTAAAGTCAAAATAAAAAAAAGTATGCAGGTGGAGCTTTATGGTAGAAGAGATCGAGTGGCTCTTTTGCTATAAAACTTCTTTCGCTATCTGCTAACAATTCATTTTTAATTAAACACTGACTGCCCCACATGCAAAATGCAGTCTACAATGCCAACATTGGTAAAACATTGGTGTTCGGACGATGTAACTCCTGTGTAGGGAAATGATTGCAGTGGCAGTGATGGAGCGACGAAGGGAAGCACAGATTGACCTGTCACTTATAGTAACCTGTAGGGATTAGAGAATATGGAGGCCAGCTACAAACCTGGAATAGCATGCGTTTTATTTACTGGCCATTTTCATGCTACAATATTGAAGGGTTCATGCACATAAAGAGTTTATAAGCAATTTCTGTGCCCAGC
This sequence comes from Pelophylax lessonae, assembly GCF_965119305.1. Taxonomy (NCBI): domain Eukaryota; kingdom Metazoa; phylum Chordata; class Amphibia; order Anura; family Ranidae; genus Pelophylax; species Pelophylax lessonae. The sequence goes on from NC_138769.1 coordinate 465,679,045, forward strand.
ATGCATTTTGTGGCACTTTCCTGGGTATTGCCTGCCATACAAATAAACAATTGTACTCTTGTAAACCGAATGCTTCTTTTGCATTAGTTTACCCAAGAATGCATGTGGATGTGTTTGCGTTATGAAAATATGTTGAACACATCTGTAAGAATACAGCCAAGTAAAGCCATTAACTGGCACGGAAGGCTGTATGCGGCACGTGAGGCTCCCCAGGAGTGGGAAAACGCCAAGAAATGTACAATAGGCATAGAAAAAGCCTATAAATTCTACATGTGCATGAATCCTAAATGACAATTTGACTAAAACAGTATCAATAAAGCTATATGGGGATGTAGGTTTTTTCACTTAGGTTTGAGAAGTTTAGGTCAATTTTTTTTTTATAGTTTTGAATAGAGTGCTGAAAACCCTCATTTTTTTTTTTTTGCGGTCTTTCTGCTGGAGAGATTCAACATCTCTACTTGTCCTAGTGACTATTGTCTCTAGTAGAGAAAGTGGTGAGAAATCCAAACATTTTAGAGTTGTCACAGGAACAGGATGTAAGTGAAAATCTTCCAATTGGGACATCTGTTCCTGTGACAACTGTCTAAGAGGGGATATCACTTCTAGGTGGAAACATTTTTTTACTCCTGCTATGGGCCAGGAAGTAAAAGAAAATCTTCCTGACACAGATAGCAAAAAATAAAAATAAAAAATTGATTGAGTGAGCAATGGTTGAGCTTGCATGGGACTTTCTGAGTTTTGACAAAGCATGTAACCTTGGTCAGCTCTGCTTAGATGATGAGTATCCTGTTTATTGGGCAAACATTTTTTAATATTCTCAGTTAGAGCTATCAGAGTTTCTGAAAGGTTTCCTTAAAGAATTCCAGGATTTTCTTTCCCTATGCAGTGAGGTGTTAACTGCTCATTTTTGTCTAGGGGGTGAGGAGAATGGAGATATACTTACTAATCCATCGATCCTCCAAGTGCAAGACTGGTCCCCGCCACTCCTGTCCCTCTGCACGCTAGCAGTATAGTGCGGTGGACTGTTCCTGACGTCATCACTTGAGAATGTCAGGAACAACCCACCACAGGACAGAAAGATTGGGTGAGTATAGCCTTTGTGTGCCCCTGGACAAAACGAGCAGGTAACCCATGCAATGTGAGCACAGTTCCACTACATAGAAAAAAATAATTTCCCGGAGTTCTGATTTAAGCATCATTCATATTTTCAAACACCAAGGCTGGCCATAGACGGCTTGAATCTCGGGCCGGGGTTAGCAGGAAGCGGCCAAGTATCGAACCATTAATGGGCAGGCTGAATGTACCAAGTTGATCGATCAATTTGGGTACAACTAGCCTGTCGGATTCACTTGCAAGTATTACAAGCTGCTGCTATAGCTGAGAATGATAAGAACTGTCTTTTCCTGGTAGAGATGGCTTCCCTTGCTCCCCCCCCCTCCACCGGGAGAAGACAATTGCTTTGTAGTAGGGATTCCCATCAACACTGTCTGTGTTGCTGGGGGAAGCGTGCAAACTTCTTTACGGCAACGAAATGTGCACCGTCTGCGGCCTGCCCAAGGGTTTGATTTACTAAAGGCAAATAGGCTGTTCACTTTGTAATTTGCAAAGAAATTTTCCCCAGACCTTGGTGATTGTAGTTATGTTCCACTTTGAAAAGGATACCCAATCACAAGCAAGGAAAAAGAAAGAATATTCTGGACAACTGCCCATCACATCTACAATACCAAAAGTCAAAAGTACTTGAATTATTGCGTTCAGGTGTTTCCAGTGAAGGGTACTGCTAATGCTAATTTTCTGACCCAACATGACAGTGCCATGGTTGTAGTGTGATGGTCAGGCGTCACTTTTTTCAGTAAGTGTATTTGGTGTTCAAGTGTCTGGTCAAACATTACAAACCTTTATGGCAGCTTCCCTTAAAGCTTCCAGCCTCTGTCTGCTACTTTCTTTCATGTTCACCACATCTTTGTAATCTCCTTGCAATGCCCTGCGTAGCCCATTAACTGCTTGAAACACAGAGTTCTCACTCTCATTTAGCTCCTTCTGGAAGATTTCAAATGTGTGCACTTGAAAGAGTTTCTCTTCAGGAGACAATCCGGGGTCTTTTTCTACAGCTTTGATAGCATTTTTTAGTTTATTAAGCACCACATGCTTCTGATGTAATAGCCCAGACAGTTTTCGGCAGTTATTGAGGAGCCACTCCTTTTTTTGGCTGGCCGTTGCTCCCTTGCCTCGATGTAGCTTGATGGCATGTTTAGCTACCCCTTCATGCTCTGCTGCATGCATCAGGTGGTAACATAGCTGCAGAGGTAAAACCCATACAATGTAAAACTTCATGGCTTCTTTCTGCTACTGGCAATGATGACATTGAAAATCAGACTCTCCAGATGGCCTTAATATTTTGCGCATGGCTTAAATTTCTAGGAAAAAAAGATTGGAGAAATTACATTTACTTTTATTTTATTTTTGAAGAAAAAAATTATGCAACATGCGATCTCATAATTCAACATTGTTTCTGCCAAGGTTGCTTTATGAACTCTTTTGGCCTTCATTCTGGGTCATAATTTTATTGTCTTCCATGCTAATTTGCCCATACAACCTCATAGCAAACTGTTACTGAAAATATTCATTCTACAACTGTCATTTTCACATGCAAGTTCAAATGTTAATTTACTATAGGGGGACACAGGCAACCTGAATCCACAGCTCCACTCAACACTCGCCCCTCCTGTACATGGACAATTTGGGTGCCGGACCACTGTAGACTGCCTCATGAGAAATATTAAAAAATGTATCAGCCACACTCCACTCGTCTCCTCTTGCTTTTTTTATTAGTTGTTAAAGTGACTGCATACAACAATGTCATCACCTGGGAACCAGCCATCCTTGTGAGCAGGCCAGGAGAGGTCAAACACATTGGCCTCCAATTGGAAACATTGCTGTATGCAGTCACTGTGTTGACCACTAATAAATACGGCAAGCAGAGCTAAGAGTAGAGTGCTGCTTATCATTTTTTTTTTAAATATTTCTAAGGAGCACTAAGGTTGAATGTAATCAAAGTTAAACCGATTTAGATACAACTGCTTAATTGCTAGCACCTGTGAAAATTATGAGAGAAATGCAAGCATAGGTTTAAAAAAAAAAAATCATTTTCATTTTTAAACTTTTCAATTATAATTCTGCAGGCTTAAAGTGGTATCCACTTCCGGACCAGCGACATACCTCAATTGGTTATACCGGCATGATGCCTGCAGCTGTAGGCATCACCCCGGTACCGTTTTTTTAGAGCCAGCGGTTGGCTTTCTTGTAAATGCAGTCCTAGCAGCTAACTATTGTCACCCATAGGCTTACTATGGCCAATTCATTGTCGGCTTTCCCCCTTACTCTCCTGTAGCCGATGCTCCCTGACACACAGAAGTCAATCACATGACTGGACCAGAGAGCCTTAAAGCGGTTGTACACCCAAAAAAAAAAAAAACCTGCAAGACAAAGGCATAACGAGCTAGTATGCATCGCATACTAGCTCATTATGTATTACTTACCTTAGAACGAAGCCCCGACACAGACCCCCGGACATCGCTGCGGGCGCTGCCATGATCCCTCGGCGTCCCTTCCGGGTTCGGCGGCTCCAGCGCTGTGATTGGCCGGAGCCGCGATGACGTCACTCCCGCGCATGCGCGCTGGAGTGATTTTCCGGCAAGCTCCCGACAAGCAAAACTGAAGGTCCCCACGGACCTTCAGAGCGCATGCGCCGCTTGCATGAGCGGCTGCATGCACTGCAAATATCTCCTAAACCGTGCCGGTTTAGGAGATATTAATTGTACCTACAGGTAAGCCTTATTATAGGCTTACCTGTAGGTAAAAGTGTCAAAAAGCGGGATACTACCGCTTTAAAGTGTAAATTTGCCCAAAAAAATGAGTTCTGCTTTCAGTCCTTCCCACTATTATATTTGGCATATCATTTTTGGGGGGAAGGAGCAGGTACATAGGTTTGACAGGTACCTGCTCCCACTTACATGATCAGAGTGGAAGTCCCCCCCCCCTCCCCACAGTCTTCTGGGACACATCAGATGTCTCAGAAGACTATGGGACTATTCACAAAGCAGAGCACAGTGGGCAGACAGCTGTGAAGCTGAAAGCAGCAAAGCCAGTACACTGAAAGACTCGAAGAACTTGCCCAGGTGATCCTGGACAGGTAAGTGTCCTTTTAATAAAAAGTCAACAGCTACAGTATTTGCAGCTGCTGACCTTTATTGTTTTTTTCTTACAGAGTGAAGAACGGCTTTAAAAAATAGTATATGCATCTATCTTGCAGGTTAGTTACTATAGGTGTTAAGAGGTGATGGGAACAGTTTTCAAATTAGTGAAGATTAGCCCAGAATTCTACTTTAAAGTTTGTTATGTAAACCTGCAGGGGAGGTTTACTTTATAGACTATACAGTATATTCAAATTCCTGCAGAGAACTTCGGTAGTGACTGATTCTCTTGCATAGAAAAAAAAAAAAAAAAAAATCATACCCCCCCCCCCCCCCAATAAATCTTTCAGAAAGTATCACACGTGCATGTGACACTCACATGAACTCTTATATGATCAAACAATCTTTATGAAACATAGAAAGCACTGAAAGATAAAGGGTTCAAAGCATTATCTGATTTTTTTTTTTTTTACAGACCACTATCATATCACAAACACACGTTTTCTGGGCTTTTTGTTGTGGTCTTCCACCAAGGACAGCAAAAACATCAATGTAGCAATTTGAGCAAGAACCGTTTATGTTTTCATGGCATTTGAGTGGTGGACCCCTGACTATCAGCCTAAGCCGCAGAGATGTATAGTAACGAAGTAGAACTACTTAAGTACTGTACTTAAGTACCGAAATGCGGTATCTGTACTTTCCTAGAGTAGAATTTTTTTCTCCTACTTCTACTTTTACTTCACTACATTTTTTCGATGATTTCGATACTTCTACTCAAGTATTTTTTTTTTGTGCTGCATAGTTACTCGTTACTTTTAAAAAAATTACCACTGCCAGAACAGTAGATGGCAGGTTGCATAAAGCTCAAAAAATGTGTATAATGTCATTTGTAAATCAGCGCATACGAAAATAAAGGCTGTGTATAATAAAAGCTGCTATACCAAATCTTTCCAATAAAAAGAAAATATGAAACAAACAAATAAATGGTGCTACAGCGCTTAAAGTGCATCAAGAAACTACTAACAAACACAGGTTAATCATTTGAATAAATCATTTGAAATAATAAAAACAATATGATGTTCATACTTTTGACTTCTTTCTTTAATAACTACATAACACAGTACTTGTACTTCTACTTTCAGTACTTGAGTAGAAATTTTTTTTCAAAACTACTGGTACTTTTTACTTTTAGTACTTAAGTAGCAAATTTTTTGAAAAAACTACTTGCAATACTTAAGTAAAAAAAATGTTGAATACTTTAGTACTTCTACTTAAGTAACTTTTTCTGCGAGCACTTCCACTTCTACTCAAGTAATTTTTTGATCGAGCACTTGTACTTTTACTCAAGTAGAAATTTCGAGTACTTTATACAAGTCTGCTAAGCCGTGAGATAGACTGGGAAATACTATGAATGCAGCAAGCAACCAACATTTTTTTTTTTTAAATATTCCACTTTTTTTTTTTTTTTCTTCTTAATCTTTAAAAAAAAAAATTAAAAAAGTTTTATTTGAACAAATTGAGGCATACATGTTCCATAAACACTCACAAAAGAATGCAAAGTTGTAATTTACAAAACATTAGAAAACAAATAGGCAATTACAGCTTCCAATTGCATAGAGCTCACTAATTAGAAAATACAGCCCCACCTAGTGGCTGAGAAGCGAAAAGACAGTGCAAATAGAGCATTAACCAGTTGCCTACCACCGCCGCAGTTTTACTGCGGCAAGGTGACTCGGCTGTGTGAACTAACGTAACTGTACGTCGGGCGCGCGCCCGTCATCGCGGTGATGTTCTGATTCGGTTAAGAACCAATCAGTCATCAGGTCTAGGCCAATGATTTTTGGCCTGGACCTGGTGATCGGTTCTGACCAATTGTAGAAAGTCCTGTGCCTGTGTAATGTAAACACAGGAACAAGAAATTATGCAATCTTCTCTCCTGGAGCCATTTTCAGTTCCAGCATGAGAGAAGAGAACAACTGTGAGTACACAAGCACTGCACTGACACCAGTACACATAGGCACACATTTAACCCCCTGATCACCCCCCCAGTTAACCCTTTCACAGTGTACGCTATATACAGTATACAGATAATTTACAGATCACTGTATTAGTGTCACTTGTGACTTCAGTTAGTGGTAGTTAGAGGTAGTCCCAGATAGGTTTAGGGTACCCGCCATACATCACCTAAGATTTAACCCCATGCCTGATCACCCCAAGTTAACCCCTTTATTGCCCTGTCACAGTGTCACTAATATAGTGTACAGATCTTTTTTCTGATCACTGTATTAGTGTCACAGGTGACATCACTTAGCGTTGACGTTTGTTATCGTCAATACAGGATAGCGTCAGATTACCTGCCGCATATTCAGTAATACATTTTAACCTTTTGATTGCCAGTGACACACACTAAACACCTCCATTACTAGTATAGTGTCTAAACAGATCAATATCTTTGATCTGATCAGAACTATACTAGTGTCCCCAATAGTTTAGTATAGTTTTCGCAAAACGCAGCATTAGCAGGATCAGCCCTGACACCTGCCAGCTCCTGCGTCCAGAGCTTATAGATGTAGTTTCCGGGTTTACGAGGGAAAAGATAGCAATGTGGAGCTCCCCAACTGCCCAGACTACATGGGGAGCAGCGGCAAGATTATTGGGACTTGGTGTCACCCTTATTCGGAAAGGGGTACCATTTTTAAGTGGGCAATTATTACACGAGCATGCCACTTTTTAGTCACTTTTTTTATTTTGGAATCGACGCATGTGGCACCGTGCGACCTAATTGCCGGGGCTTCCCCGAACTGCTTGTAGATTTCCAACTTAGACGGCGGAGAGAGCCTGCTTGAAGTGTAATAAATTGCTTGCAGTGAAGTGGAGACACACGCGATGTTTTCGTTCTGTCCTCCATTAACGCAGATACGACAGTCCAAATTGCAACGGCGACTGGTGTTGTTGAGAAGCCCCTCTGTGTCCATGAATACAATCTTGGGAGGGGTGGATTTCAATGACCAGATGATGGCGCCATACTTAATTGCCCATAAGGCCAGACGCTGGTACATAAAAGTGTCTGTATACTTATTCCAATTGGCTCTGCTGAACGCTTATGTGCTATACAAAGCATCAGGAAGAAGTGGATCCTTCCTAAAATTCCAGGAAGAGATCATCACAGCCCTTCTGTATCCAGAACGTGCTGTGGCCCAAATTCACAATCCAGATGCAGTGAGCTGGCTGCATGAGAGGCATTTTCCAAGTGTCCTCTCTAGTACCTCTATCCAAAGAGCAACCCAAAGTAGATGTTGTGTCTGTAGAAAACACGGATATAGGCGTGATACCTGCTTTTTTTGTCCCTCCTGTCCTGGCCAACCTGGTCTCTGTATCGCTACCACACACTAGTAGAGTATTAGTATAGAGTACAGCATGGCACAGTTAGGGCACACTTTCACACAGGGTCTCGAAAGAGGTTAGATGGTTATCGCATTTTGAGAGACTCTAGCCTGGAACGTTTAAATTGTTTTTACAGTTACAAAAAAAAAAAAAAGTGTAAAAAAAAAATAAATAAAAATGAAAAAATAAAGCAAAAAAATTGTTATTTTATTGAGTTAATTTTCTGTTCTTACTCTACTTTTCTACTTTTACTGTACTTTATAATATACTATTATATTGTAATGTTTTATTGTTACTGTGTTTTGTTGCTAAACCATTGTTTGCTTTGCAGGTACGCCCATCAGCTGTAGCACTGATTTGTTCTGACAGCAACAGAGTTTGCTCTCAGCATATACGTAAACCAATGATTGCAGCGCTGTAGGCGGTGATTTCACCTCTGCAGTAAAAAAAAAAAAAGCATATAAAGGTGAAGGGGTGGACACAAAGGGAGGATCTCCCCAATACTTCGCCATATATTTTTTAACACTTTTCTTGGCAGAGATTTCTTCATCCACATTGATCGATGTGAATGGAGGAAACTGTTAGGTTCTCTTTTTTCGTTCAGCCCACAGCCTGCATGAAAAAAAAAAAAAAAAAAAACGTACAATATATGCTTAACAATGACCAGCAGCGTACTGGTACTGTTGCTGGACTTTGAGTGGTCATACCAGGATGATGCCTGCAGATTTAGTCATCATCTTGGTATCGTCTTTTACAGCCAGCAGTTGGCTTTCATGTAAAAGCAATCCTAGTAGATAATTCTTTGAAGACCTCAACGTAATGACGAAACAGGTCAAGCTGACACGCACGCTGAATACTGTGAATTGTAGCCGTGGAACGCACGCCGGATGCCGGACCGTCCTACAGGAAGAAAACACTTACCTTTCACCCTGAAGTGCTTGGTATACAGCACCCATCCGGTAATTAGTGCATTCGGTCATTTAGCTACATGATTTTAATTTTGAAAATACTACACCATGAGGAGTCCCTTGTTTCTGTTTTAACATCCACCCTGAGACATACAGGATACCCTAATTTCCAGGAGAGTGGACAAGAGTGTACCCTGAAACCGGAGCACTGAAACAAGCGTTATATGATCCAGGTTGCCATACGGTAACAGGATCAACTGCATCTGGTAAGCTCTGACTCCTGCCATCCCTGCATGAGTGCCTAGGAGATATCCACCATCACTGCTCCCCTGCATGGTTGTGATTACTTCACTAGGACAATTTAGGTTGTACATGCACTATGATTGGACTTTGAGCGGATACCCTGAATGGATACTTGCACAGAGCACAGTTGCACTTTATTGATTTATAATCATTGCACCTTAATAATCTTTATAGATATTACACATTTAACCATTTATATATATTTACTTGTATGGATTTGATATGCCACTAAGATGTTCTAAGTATTGGAGGATTGCACAGTATTATATTTGAGTTTGAGTATTGTACAGTATATGATTTTAAAAAAAAGGGGGTGACCCCTCTTTTTGACTTACCACTTTAAAACGCACAGGAGAAATAGTCTAAATTATTAATCATGTATGCACTTTATTGTATGGTAGGATTTTGCGCTGCTAGTATTGAGGTTTTTTAACTTCAAAAATGTAGCTAAATTAGCCGCTAGACTGCTTTTACAAGCAGTAGGAGGGGACTCCCACACCACCTTCCACAGTTTTGCTCAGGCTCTCTTGTCCCACTGGGTAACCTGAGACTGCAGCCGGTGGTTCCATCAGCTGACCATAGAGCTGATTGGAAACTAGAATGGCTCCAATCATCTAGTTGGCCTAAGATACTGGAAGCTACGAGCATTTTATGACTTCGGTTTCGCCAGATATAAACAGCGCCAGTGGGAAATTGGAAAAGCATCTTATCACACCAATCTTGGTGTGGTCAGATGTTTTAAGGGCAGGGGAGAGATTTAGAGTCTAATGCCCCATTTCCACTGAGCTTTCTGGTACGGTTCGGTACGGTACGCTATTTATGCCGTTTGCATTGTGAATGGTACCCTAATTCCGAACCGTACCACTTTTTTGGGACCCTTTCGTTGGGTACCAAGCACATTAGTACCGTACCAACAGGGTGGAGCTACACTCTGCAGAACTTTGATTGGTTGACAGAGAATCGTCTATCACAGCTTTCCTACACCAGGCCTATAATGAAAGGGTACTATTGGCAGTGGAAACGCAAGGTGTACCGTTCCGAACCGTACCGTACCACTCAGTGGAAACGAGGCATTATAGACTGCAATTTCTTTTCAAAAAAGAGCACCTGACACTACTTATTACTATCACAGGGGATATTTAAATTCCCTGTGATAACAATAAAAACGATAAAAAAATAAAATTCAAGCACCCCTGTCACCCCCCTGTTTGCACGCAAAGGCAAACACACGCATTGGTCATGTGTCATATATAAACAGCAATTGCAACATGCATGTGAGATATGGCCGCAAACGTCAGGTTCTGGGCAGCAATTCTTGCAGTAGACCTCCTCTGTAAACCTAAAGTGGTAACCTGTAAAGGCTTTTAAAAATGTACAGAGTTTGTTGCCACTACACGGGGGTGCGCAATTTCAAAGCATGTCATGCTTGCTATCTATGTACTAGGCATAAGATCATCTTTTATATTTTACCAAACAATTGGGCAAAATATAGTGCATTTGTGCATTAAATTTAAACAATGTTTTTTTTCCCAAAAAAATTGAGTTTGGAAAATCGCTGTGCAAATACTGTGTGACAAAAAACATTAGGGCCTCTGCTTTAATATATAATGTTTGGGGGTTCAAAGTAATTTTCTAGTAAAAAAAAAAATTTTTTTCATGTAATCAAGTGTCAGAAAAGGCTTGGTCTTTAAGTGGTTAGAAGAGTGGGTGATGTGTGGCATAGGCTTCTAATATTGGGCATAAAATGCCAGGACAGTTAAAACACCCCCCAAATGACCCCTTTTTGGAAAGTAGACACCCCAAGCTATTTGCTGAGAGGCACGTTGAGTCCATGGAATATTTTGCTACAAGTTTCAGGAAAATTACATTATATATATATATATATATATATATATATATATATATATATATATATATTTTTTTTTTTTACACAAAGTTATCACTAAATTATATATTGCTCACACATGCCATGGGTATATGTGGAATCACACCTCAAAATACATTCTGCTGTTTCTGAGTACGGGGACTCCACGTGAGACTTTTTGGCAATCTAGCTGCATACAGGACCCCGAAAATCAATCACCGCCTTCAGTCTTTCTATGAGCGTAAATTGTTGATTTCATTCCTCCCTACCTATCACAGTTTCAGAGGCCATGAAATGCCAAGCTAACACAAAACCCCCCCTCCAGATGACCCCTTTTCGGAAAGTAGACATCCCAAGGTATTTGCTAAGATGCATTGTAAGTATTTTGCAGCTCTCATTTGTTTTGGAAAATGAAGAAAAAAAAAAAGAAGTATTTTTTTTTTTTCAATTTTAAAACCTTTGTGACAAAAAGCGAGATCTGCAAAATACTCGACATGCCTCTCGGCAAATAGTCCTCTCAACAGCAGCCTGCAAAACCTTGCGACCAAAAGAAGCATCCACAGATGCCAACACATCAACCTAATAAAACTTTGTGAAAGTGTGCACCGAGACCAAGTGGCCGTCTTGCAAACCTGCGTCACTAACGCCTGATGACGGAAAGCCCAGGAGGCACTAAACGCCCCAGTAGAGCGTGTACTAACAGGGAAAGGAGGAACCTGACCCTTGATGGAAAAGGCCTGAATCACTGCCTGTCTGATCCATCTGGAAATGGTCGCAGAGGAAGCGGACAATCCTTTATGAGGCCCATCCATGAGCACAAAGAGTTTGACTTCCTGAAAGACTTTGTAGCTGCCAGGTACACCCTAATTGCCCGGATCACATCCAAGGCATGCAGGGCAATTTCCTATAATGAAAAGAAATGGCTGCACTCAGATGTGTTTAAAATCCAGGTTTATTGGACATCCCAATGTGGCAAAAAAGTGGCAAGGTACCTTGCCACTTTTTTGCCACATTGGGATGTCCAATAAACTTGGATTTTGACCACATCTGAGTGCAGCCGTTTCTTTTCATTATTGACTGTCTACGGAGGCGAGCCGGGGCGAGCACCGCTGTTGGTCATCAAGCTTCCCATTACCTTGAGCAGTGTATCTCTTTCCTTTGTATACAAGGCAATTTCCTGCAGATGTTTAGTCCTGGGACACAGGGAAGGCAACACAATGTCTTCATAAAAAAGAAAACCAGAGATGACCTTTGGAAGGAACGGACAGGGGCGAAACCAGCTTATCTCTGTTAATTTATCAGGTAATGTGAACGACAGGATAACGCAGCCAGTTTCGACACCCTGCGCGCAGAAGTGATAGCCACCAAAAAGGTCACATTCTGGGACAGCGTAAGCAGGGGAATCTCCCGAAGATTCTCGAATGGAGGCTTCTGGAGAACCGAAAGCACCAAATTGAGGTCTCAAGGCGGCAAGGTCTCAACCCCCCATTGAAGGAAGGTCAAGATCCGAGCCATCGAGAAGGAGCAAGGAAGAACCCCAAGAGACTCCCACCACGCAATGTAGGTCTTCCATGTATGATGATAGATCCTCTTAGAAGTAGATTTTCTAGCTTTTAACAGTGTAGGAATTACTGACTCAGATAAACCTCTATCCTTCAGCACCTGGCGTTCAACAGCCAAGCCGTCAAAGCCCGCAACTGTAAAGCAGGATGGAAGATTAGTCCTTGGTACTGAAGATCCTCCCTGAGAGGAAGCTTCCAAGGATCGTTGGAGACCAGCCACACCAGATCTGCATACCAAGCCTGAAAAAGCCAGTCCGAACTGATGACTGGAATCCCTTCTGCCTCGATCCTGTGTAGAAGTCTTGGAAGAAGCTTGAGAGGAGGGAAGGCGTAAATCAGACGATACTGGCCCCAAGGGGCCACCAGCGAGTCTGTGGCGTCCGCCAGAGGATACCTTGACCGAGCCACAAACCTCTGCACCTTTCTGTTGAGCCAAGACACCAACAGATCCACCGCAGGAGTGCCCCACCAGGGATACAATTAATGAAACCCCTTTGGATGAAGGGACAACTTGCATTGCTCCAACGCCTCCCGGCTGAGGTCGAATGGGATATAAATGCATTCATTAGTAACAGTTGAATCAATATTTATATATATGTGTGTTCTTTCTGTATTGCCCATATGTATTCTGTATTTAAAATCCTTATTTATTTTCATTTAGATTTTTCTTGGGATTGCATTTTTATTTTTTGTATACTTTTTGTCCTATTTTGTTATTTTTATTTATTGTTTTTTTTTTTTCATATTTAATTTTGTCTTATTTTTTTTACGTTACGTTTACGTTTTTCTTTTTCCCCTTTTATGTTTCCTTTTTTCCTTCATTATGTTATTGCAATGTGGGTTTTTGGAATTATGATGGTATCTTTTTTGACCACAAGATGGAGCTGTGTCCTGATATGCTGGAATAGATCTATTAAATTAGGTAAGAGTTTTTTCCGGTATTGTGGACAGGAATTAGTAAAATGGTTTTAACTTCTTTTTCAATTATTTTCAAGATGGACTCTAAGGTTCTTTATTGTTGTTCGTTTCCAGCTTGCCTCTCTTGAACGTGAGGCTCGTTGGTTTAGTTTCCTGTGTGTGGACCACACAGGTTACATATGCCTGACTAGTATGGGAGGAGTGTCCCTCCTTTTCCTGTCAGTGAAACGCAATTAATGTTGTAGCCACTAGCCACTGTTGTAGCCGGGTAGTCCTGTTTATATTGCGCAATGTTGTACTCTGACCCCGCCCCTGATGTCAGGGATGATGAAACGCGTAGGGTGGAGTCGTGTCGGTTGATATTATCGCATAGCGGGATGCGGCAGCCCACCCCCCCCCCACCGCCTTCTGGTGCAATCTGCAAGCCAGAGAATGAATCGGCTGGCGGTGGCCATTTACTATAGAGCTGACAGATGGTCCCCGGTCATCTCTATGACCTTTGAAAGATGGGCATGACATTAAAGTGGCTGTAAACCCTCTCTTGGAACTTGTACCTATAGGTCCATGGAGACATCTCCACTGACATCCGATCCGTCAAATCCGGATGGATGGAAACCCTATTTTCCATCCGTCTGATCAGATCGGATTAGAACGGACAGGTGGTCCGTTGTCCTCTATGGGGGAATCGGATGAGAACGGGGATCGGACACCTCTGTCTCCGCACACAGAGCAGAAACGGAGCTGTCATCTGCCTGCTCAGCGGGAGTCCGCCGACGGAGTGGACAGGTGTGAATGGGGGGGTTGGTGTTTTCAGAGAACACCGGCAGAGTATACACTACGGTACAGGAGGAGTTGGTGTTTTCAGAGAACACTGGCAGAGTATACACTACGGTACAAGAGGAGTTGGTGTTTTCAGAGAACACTGGCAGAGTATACACTACGGTACAGGAGGAGTTGGTGTTTTCAGAGAACACCGGCAGAGTATACACTACGGTACAGGAGGAGTTGGTGTTTTCAGAGAACACCGGCAGAGTATACACTACGGTACAGGAGGAGTTGGTGTTTTCAGAGAACACCGGCAGAGTATACACTACGGTACAGGAGGAGTTGGTGTTTTCAGAGAACACCGGCAGAGTATACACTACGGTACAGGAGGAGTTGGTGTTTTCAGAGAACACCGGCAGAGTATACACTACGGTACAAGAGGAGTTGGTGTTTTCAGAGAACACCGGCAGAGTATACACTACGGTACAAGAGGAGTTGGTGTTTTCAGAGAACACCGGCAGAGTATACACTACGGTACAGGAGGAGTTGGTGTTTTCAGAGAACACCGGCAGAGTATACACTACGGTACAGGAGGAGTTGGTGTTTTCAGAGAACACCGGCAGAGTATACACTACGGTACAAGAGGAGTTGGTGTTTTCAGAGAACACCGGCAGAGTATACACTACGGTACAAGAGGAGTTGGTGTTTTCAGAGAACACCGGCAGAGTATACACTACGGTACAAGAGGAGTTGGTGTTTTCAGAGAACACCGGCAGAGTATACACTACGGTACAAGAGGAGTTGGTGTTTTCAGAGAACACCGGCAGAGTATACACTACGGTACAAGAGGAGTTGGTGTTTTCAGAGAACACCGGCAGAGTATACACTACGGTACAAGAGGAGTTGGTGTTTTCAGAGAACACTGGCAGAGTATACACTACGGTACAGGAGGAGTTGGTGTTTTCAGAGAACACCGGCAGAGTATACACTACGGTACAGGAGGAGTTGGTGTTTTCAGAGAACACCGGCAGAGTATACACTACGGTACAGGAGGAGTTGGTGTTTTCAGAGAACACCGGCAGAGTATACACTACGGTACAGGAGGAGTTGGTGTTTTCAGAGAACACTGGCAGAGTATACACTACGGTACAGGAGGAGTTGGTGTTTTCAGAGAACACCGGCAGAGTATACACTACGGTACAAGAGGAGTTGGTGTTTTCAGAGAACACCGGCAGAGTATACACTACGGTACAAGAGGAGTTGGTGTTTTCAGAGAACACCGGCAGAGTATACACTACGGTACAAGAGGAGTTGGTGTTTTCAGAGAACACCGGCAGAGTATACACTACGGTACAGGAGGAGTTGGTGTTTTCAGAGAACACCGGCAGAGTATACACTACGGTACAAGAGGAGTTGGTGTTTTCAGAGAACACCGGCAGAGTATACACTACGGTACAGGAGGAGTTGGTGTTTTCAGAGAACACCGGCAGAGTATACACTACGGTACAAGAGGAGTTGGTGTTTTCAGAGAACACCGGCAGAGTATACACTACGGTACAGGAGGAGTTGGTGTTTTCAGAGAACACTGGCAGAGTATACACTACGGTACAGGAGGAGTTGGTGTTTTCAGAGAACACTGGCAGAGTATACACTACGGTACAGGAGGAGTTGGTGTTTTCAGAGAACACCGGCAGAGTATACACTACGGTACAAGAGGAGTTGGTGTTTTCAGAGAACACCGGCAGAGTATACACTACGGTACAGGAGGAGTTGGTGTTTTCAGAGAACACTGGCAGAGTATACACTACGGTACAGGAGGAGTTGGTGTTTTCAGAGAACACCGGCAGAGTATACACTACGGTACAGGAGGAGTTGGTGTTTTCAGAGAACACCGGCAGAGTATACACTACGGTACAGGAGGAGTTGGTGTTTTCAGAGAACACCGGCAGAGTATACACTACGGTACAGGAGGAGTTGGTGTTTTCAGAGAACACCGGCAGAGTATACACTACGGTACAGGAGGAGTTGGTGTTTTCAGAGAACACTGGCAGAGTATACACTACGGTACAGGAGGAGTTGTACACTGTTTAGCTGTTTTGACAGAACCTAGGGGTAAGGAGGAAAAATGTTGTTGCCGCCTCGGAGGCGGCCATGTTGTTGGTTACTAGCAGGCGGACTAACAATCTCCACTCATTATATCGTGTACTGTAGTGAATATGCTGCGGGTGTTCTGTAAGAACACCAACTTGTCAAAATCTCCAATTACTGCGCTGGAAAGTCACTGGAAGTGACATGAATGGAGATTTTGGCAAGTTGGAGTTTTTGGCAGAACACCGGTATGGAAGTGGTTAACCCTTGAAAATAATAACTAGAAGCTGATTGGTTGCCATGGACAACTGTTCCAGTCTTTGTGAATTGCCCTCAGAATATCCATGTAATAGGTGACTGTGGTGAGGGAGAGAAGTCACCCGGGTGGTGTGTATTGAGCTGTAGTGATGACTTCCTGGGTGGGTGTGTACAGGGGAGGACCATACCATAGAGTCATAGACATAACACTCTAGTAAAGCTGAGCAGAGCCTGGAAAATCTTCCTACTCACCCTTAGAGCCGCCCGCTCTTCTTATCATCGCCCCTCCATATGTCCTCCTGCCAGCCAGGTACAGCCACTGCCAGCGTCACCAGGCGGCACTACACCCCAGATCATCACCACTTCCACAACACACATCCCAATACATCATCACCACACGCCGCGCACGGCCTTCTGGGAGCTGTAGTCCCCTGTACACGTCACCCCTCCACGCACAACTGACACCACGTGGGAGGATAGTCTTGTGTGTGATTGTAAACATTTCCTCACTGATTTCTTTTTACTTTCCCCTATTCCTGTGCATGCTCTCATTCTCCCACGTTCTCTTTTGAGAGCCTTTCCAGACCTATCCAGTCAGGGCTGGGTGACGGGGGAACAGCAGGGTACGCACGTCGTCACGCACGCCTAGCTGGTTGCTATGGGCGGAGCATTTCCTACTGCAGCCCCGCCCGCCACATGAGTGTGGATGTTTGGTGTAAGAGACTCCAACTCCCGGCGTCCTCTGCGGCAAGGGGCTGACTGTCAGTGTGGGGACTGCGCGTGCGCGCTGACACCTCCGAGCTGTGGAGTTGGGTGATCGGTGGAGATAAAATGGTAGGTTGGGGGGTAGAGGGAGGTGGTGGCGTGTATGACAGCAGGCTAGTACCGAGGGTTAGGACTAGTGAGGGCTGGAGGAGAGGAAGGGAGGGGCTGCTGTGTCCTCTGCATGTACAGATCATGGAGGAAGGTCACCCTGCTGAACACCGGGGAGCAGTAGCAGGTCTCCTCACCTGGAGGGACAGTGGGGGGATCCTGTCAGCTGTCCCCAGGTGTGGGGGGAGGGGATGATCACTCCCCTGACATCCCTGAGTCTCCATCACACAGCTTCCCTATACTGCTCCATCACTTCCAATGTAAACATGGCCAGATCACACGTTCTACTCAGTGGATGCATTCAAGGAAAACTAAAGGCTGGACTTTCATTTTAGTCTTGTCATGTTTTTATTGCTGTCTGTGTCCCTGTTAGGGAGATTCTTTGCTTTCTATTCCTACTGTTTACCATTATCATGGAGCGTGAAATAAAATACCAAATTTTAGGTTGTCACCAGGATAGGCAAAAGCTTCCAATAAGAGACTTGTTTTGGTGACAACCAGGGATGCTCTGACTTTGGTATGATTTCCTATCACTTCCTGTTGTGGCTATAGCACAGGAAGCCAAGGGAAATCATCTCCTCAATGGGACACAGATGACAAAAAAAACAAAACTCACAGGGGGTCCAAAATAGAAAAAAAAAACTCACAGGGGGTCCAAAATAGAAAAAAAAAAAACTCACAGGGGGTCCAAAATAGAAAAAAAAAACTCACAGGGGGTCCAAAATAGAAAAAAAAACTCACAGGGGGTCCAAAATGAAAAAAAACTCACAGGGGGTCAGAAATGGAAAAAAAACTCACAGGGGGTCCAAAATAGAAAAAAAACTCACATGGGGTCCAAAATAGAAAAAAAAACTCACATGGGGTCCAAAATAGAAAAAAAAACTCACATGGGGTCCAAAATAGAAAAAAAACTCACATGGGGTCCAAAATAGAAAAAAAAACTCACAGGGGGTCCAAAATGGAAAAAAAAAACTCACAGGGGGTCCAAAATGGAAAAAAAAACCTCAGGGGTCCAAAATGGAAAAAAAAACCTCACATTGGGTCCAAAATGGGGGGAAAAGAACCCACAGGGGTCCAAAATGGAAACAAAAACTCACAGGGGGTCCAAAATGAAAAAAACAACTCACAGGGGGACCAAAATGGAAAAACAACTCATAGGGGGTCCAAAATGGAAACAAAAACTCACAGGGGGTCCAAAATGAAAAAACAACTCATAGGGGGTCCAAAATGGAAACAAAAACTCACAGGGGGGTCCAAAATGGAAAAAAAACAACTCACAGGGGGACCAAAATGGAAAAACAACTCATAGGGGGACCAAAATGGGGGGAAAAAAACTCACAGGGGGTCCAAAATGGAAAAAAACTCATAGGGGGTCCAAAATGGAAAAACAACTCACAGGGGATCCAAAATGGAAACAAAACTCACATGGGGTCCAAAATGGGGGAAAAACCCCACAGGGGGTCCAAAATGGGGGAAAAAAAAGTTTGCCTTCAGTTCCGCTTTAACTGACAACAGAAAGGTATCTGACTGCATTTACGGTTATAGATGATCTTCATCTGTGATAAATATTGATGTTGTACCCTGCCGCTGTCTATGAAGGCATCATGGCGATAGGATTCATAGTAAAATGCTGGCTTCCTGGTTAACATACCGTATACAAAAGTTTTACAGGTCTGCTTTCCTTTTCTGCACTAATGAAGGGGCTCCGCTCACCATCTAGGCTGGCCAAGTAAGGACCCTTTCACACTTACTCGTTTTTCCTGCGTTTACCTTGCAAGAAAAAAAGGTTTTCCTTTCATTCCTATAGGACTCTTTACACCACTGCGTTTTGAAAAGTCCTCTGTGCTGCATCTTTGGTACGGTTTTTAAAACCACACCAAAAATGCAGCTTCCCATTAAAATGAATGGAAATTGCAGGAAAATTGTGGTAAAAATGCACTGCGATTATTTTTGGTGCGTTTTTGAGTCGTGTCGATTTTTCATAGATCCAGGCAACCCAAAAAGCACAGTTAACGCATCTGAAACACAGCATATGCGTTTTTAACACAATTTTGCTACAGAGCAGTGTGACAGGGCCCTAACCATGATGTAGTTAAAGGATTTATAAAACAGGACACTTTAATATTATGTCATCTGTAACAAGTTGATGGAACTTCAAAATTATTTTTCAGTTTGTTTACATTGACAGCTTCTTTTAGAATAATAGCTGGTGATCCTGCCACAAGGGTTATTGTTCAGGCACTTCCTTTCATGGGATGACAATGCTCTTTTGCTATCCCTCACTTGTCTTAATGGTTAGTCACAGTTTGTACAGATTGTACAAATGCTCATTAACACAGGCATGGTCTACTGTTGTCACTGTTAGGGCTCTTTCACACACTGAGTCCGTTGGACGGACTCCGTTTATCTCAGCGGGGGATCGATCCGCCAATCCCCCGCGCTGAGCAGGAGGATGACAGCTCTGTCTCTGCGCTGTGTGCGGAGACACAGCTGTCAGTTCCCAATGCATCTCTATGGGGGAAATCGGATGGGAACGGACCGTCGGTCCGTTCTCATCCGATCCGCTGGACGAATGGAAAATAGGGATGACGGATCGGATCGGATGTCAGCGGACATGTCTCTGCTGACATCCGATGCCCCATAGGGATGCATCCGCCAAAAAAACGGACAGGCGGATCTGAACGGTCCGCCTTTGTTAAAGGGGCCTAAGGAAGCGTCCCCCCCCCCCCCCCCCTGACGAATGATATGTAATCTCTGCTGTACTGCATGTGGACAGTTAAGTGGCCATATTTTATTGTTCAGTCCAGAGGGCCGAATGGAAAAAAGATCCTCCATCCAATCCTCCTCCCTTGGACATTATATTTTTACAGCGGGATTTTGCGCTGTCGGAATACACTGATCAGTGGCTGCAGCTGCTAATCAACAAAACATATTCATTTGAACAGGGAGGGCCACACATGGACTGAAATCTTGCTGGTGCCTGCTAAACCATTTCAATCCAACTATGGCCAGCTTAAGGGCTCATTCACTGCAAGTATAGGAAACAAAGAAGGGGCGTGGTCCTAGCGCATTAACCTAAAAACATGTTTTATTAAATGGTATAAAACGGAGGTGAATGTACTCGCAAACCAATGCTTGCATCATAGCTTAGACATTGGTTGAGCCGGATGGACTGGTGTCTTTTTTCAACCTGACTAACTATGTATATAACATCATCTGCTTAAATCCATATACGTAAATTCACAATGCTTGTAGACCCATCGGCTAAAGGGTTTTGAGGTTACCCTCTACTTCAAAACCTGATAAGAGAAGGACACCCCCTGGACTGACTGCCTAGAGCACTTCCAACACCCGCAGGTGTCAGTCAGTCCAGGGGGTGTCCTTCTCTTAGGCTCTGAAGAAGAGAGTAACCTCGAAACGCGTTAGCTGATGTGTCTACGAGCATTGTGAACTTAAGCAGATGATATGTCTAAGCTATGATGCAAGCATTGGATTGTGAGTACATTCACCTCCGTTTTATGCCATGTGCTAGGCCCACGCGCCTTCTTTGTTTCCTATACTTACAACAATCATATTGGACATCCCCAGTCTTTTGAGGGCAGCGAGGAGCACATTATCCACATGCAGTAATATGTCAAGATAAGGGTTTGACACCACGTTGAGACTTATCGCACAGCGCAGGAGAGTAAATCTAGCGACATTTTCATAAGGGCTCATTCACACCTGATGCGGTGGGACTATGCTAGTAGCTATTTCTAGTGCAGTCCCAATGCATAGACAAAGCAAGATGCCTTGTTTCTGATGGGCTAAAAAGTACTGCACAGGGAGCAATAAAAACCTTATACCATAAACCCAGGAAAAAACTGCACTTGATGTTAAATACAGATAAACGGCTGCTCCCACTATATCCGAGCATAGGATAAACATAAACAAAAAAAAAAGGTTGCTGTCTCTTTAAATCAGAAAGTTTTTATTACCTTAATTTTATTTAGGTTTCATTATTTTATTTGTTTATTTACTGATTTAAAGAGTTAGCGCACCATTTTTGGATTTTCTTTTTTTAGCATTTAAAGCGGAGTTCCACCCGAAAATGAAAGTTCGTTCCATCTTCATGCCCGGGGTCACCTGAAAAACAAATGGATAACCGCAATTTTTTTTTTTTTACTTACCTTGTTTAGAAGATAATATACTTACCTTACGTCCTCTTCCTCCCCTCGGCAGCCACGGCCCGCGCCGTCACTTCCTGGCGTGCAATGATTCCTGGGAGCTGAACGTCATCGCTCCCAGGAATCAATGCGCCTGCACCGGCCCCGACGTCAGTTCCGGTGCAGGCGCCGTCATACCTTGCTAAACAGCTTCTGGGCATGCCCAGAAGCTGTGCAGGGATGACACTGCAGCCCCGGAAGTGACGGCGGGGCCGGTGCAGTGCATCGTGGGACCGAAGAGGACGCAGAAGAGGATCGCGCTGGCTTCAAGCTGCCCACACCTGAGTTGGCAGCGCTGGAGAAGACATTTTCAAGGTAAGTATTTCTTCTTGCAGGTAAGTGCAACCCGGGACAGATCAGAGGCTATTCATTATGGAATGCACTAGCCCTGACTGTCCCGGGGGTATTTTTATGTATTTTTTTGTTTTTTAGCTGGAACTCCGCTTTAAAACCTAAAGCATTTTTTAACTTGTCTCTTCTCTTCTAAAAGTTTTACTGTCATTGTTCTCATTTACTTGTCTTGCCCCAGTGGTTTTTTGTCAAGAAATAAAAGTAAATCACAGTCAGCAAAAAAAAAACTGACAAAGTTTTAACCCTGCTCCACTCTGTGCAAACTTTTTGGTTGTAGTTTGGCTTTTAAGACCAAATGCAGCCAGACACTGGAAGGAGGGGAGCTGTGACATCCCCTGGATTTCTCTCAGTGAATGTTTTCTTTTTAAAGTGGAACTAAACCCATCAATTTAGCAATTTCAAAAAACAATTAAATTCCTGGCACATTCCGTGAATGTAACTGTCACATTGGTTGTGGTCTCATCCAAACTGTCAAAGCATCAGTTGGCTGGTTTCATAACTGATCACATGTGCTGCACCATGGCAGCTGAAGATCAAACAGGCCAAGATGGCAGCTTCCTTGGCTGAAAACGATCGGAGGGTTTGGTTCCACTTTAGCAGTCTAATGGCTCATACACACAATCCGAAAATTGGACGAAAAATACTGCTTTTGAAGCGATCGTACGATAATCGGATCGTTAGTACAGAGTATTCAAGAGCCAATCACGACAGTTCTTCCAAAATTATAAAATCAGACAAGCACGAAAATTTTTCTCGACAATACCAGATCATATGATTTTTGTTTAATCAGTACAGTTGTCATGGCAAAATACAATATAAATTACGGTACATCACTTCTGATTTTTTTATTCTGTAGTACGAGAATTTTTGTAACTTTAGTACCCTCTCCATTTTCGATATGCGCTTAGCATGCAAAAAAAAGGGACGATCTGTCATCCGAGTTTTGAATCGTGTGTACGAACCATAAGGCCCCTTTCACAGGGGTGCTTCTGCTAAGTGGAATCCACTTGCTTAGCGGGGGATTTCTTTGCTGATCTCTGCTGAGTAGGTGGATGACAGGTCCGTGTCCGCTCCGCTATGCAGAGCACACACAGTCCCACTCTTCTCTGAAGGGCAATCATATGGAAACGGACTGAAAAACTGACAGGCGGACCTGATTGGACAGCCCGTGTAAAAAAGGGTCTTAAATGTGGAATAATTCAAAATGTTTTGGCTATTGATTCTCCACAGCATATCATAACTGACATATAGAGCCGGTTCACATTAGCGCGACTTGTCAGCCTGACAAGCCGCGCTCCCTCGCGGTCCTTTGACGGCTACAGGACCCGTTCTAATAGGAGCGACACAAGTCGCTCCGACTTAGAAAAAGAGTCCTGTACTACTTCGGGGCGACCTCGGAGCGACTTGCATAGACTTCCATTATGTGAAGTCCCTGCAAGTCGCTCTGAAGTTGTGGTGCAATGTAATGCACAAGTCGCCCCCGAAGTAGTAAGGAGTCGTGTTGCCTCAGTGTGAACCGGCTCTTAAAGATCCAACTGTCTTTCAGTTATCTTTTTTCCGGGAATCTGTATACACTATATATGTTCCCAGATAACTAGCTACACATACAGAATTGTAAAAAGATGCTGGTTAGTTATAGGCCCCTTTCACACGGGCAAGGCTGCTGACTCTCAGTCTGCGGTGAGTCGCTTTGTCACCAGCAGTGTCCATTAGACGATGTTGCGGTTTCGCCTCAATCTTTTCTATAATATCGCCTGCTGAGCGCAGCATTCCCTACTTTTTTGCCATAACGCAAAGCCTCATGGCCGCAACAGTGTGTGTGGGGCTGTCTGGCAGCCATTGCTGGGTTTTGATAGACGGCTGAGGCATAGTAAAAATTTGCTTCAACTACCTGGTTTTCCCACCACAAAAATGCTTGTGTTGAAGGGACCATAAAGCGTGTCTAAGACAATCTTTAGAATTCTGTCAGTGCAGGGAACAGATTCATGTACTGTACCTGGTGCATGTATCTGTTATATGGAGGGGGGGGCACTGTGAGGGTGGAATGTCCACACTGCAGACATTCTATCCTCAGTGTATTTTCAGCCCCTTGTTAGCTAGGACATTGTTGGCTGTACAGCCAGCAGAATCCTAGCAACCAGTGAAGCATTCTGCCCATTCAGCTGTCAGGTGAGTGTAAACAAAGGGACGTAATGCATTCTGACATCATTGTTTAAATATGGCCACTGCCATATGAGAGTAATATTGTCAGCCACCATCCTTGCCCCTTTGTTTCCACTCACCTGTCTGATGGGGAATCTCCAAATCAGCATCTGATTGGGGCAGAGATGAGTCACCAGTTGCTAGGAGGCAGCTACACTATATTACCAAAAGTATTGCAATGCCTGTCTTTACACGCACGTGAACTTTAATGCCATGCCAGTCTTAGCCCATAGGGTTCAATATTGAGTTGGCCCACCCTTTGCAGCTATAACGGCTTCAACTCTTCTGGGAAGGCTGTCCTTGAGGTTTAGGGGTTTGTCTATGGGAATGTTTGACCATTCTTCCTAATGCGAATTTGTAAGGTCAGACACTGACGTTGGTCTAGAAGGCCTGGCTCGCAGTCTCTAATTCATCCCAAAGAAGTTCTATTGGGTTGATATCAGGACAGACCAGACCATTTAAGTTCCTCCACCCCACACTTGCTCATCCATGTCTTTATGGACCTTGCTTTGTACACTGGTCCAAGTAATTTGGTGGGAAGGGGGGTTATGGTGTTAGGTTGTTTTTCAGGGGTTGGGCTTGGCCCCTTAGTTCCAGTTAAGGTAACTCTTAAGGCGACCACTTTGTGGGAACAGTTTGGGGATCGCCCCTTCCTGTTCCAACATGACTGCGCATCAGTGCTCAAAGCAAGGTCCATAAAGACATGGATGAGTGAGTTTGGGGTGGAGGAACTTGACTGTCCTGACCTCTATCCGATAGAACACCTTTGGGATGAATTAGAGCGGAGACTGCAAGCCAGGCCTTCACATCCACATCAGTGCTTGACCTTACAAATGCGCCTCTGGAAGAATGGTCAAACATTCCCATAGACACTCTCCTAAACCTTGGACAGCCTTCCCAGAAGAGTTGAAGCTGTTATATCTGAAAAGGGTGAGCTAACTCAATATTGAACCCTACGGCCTAAGACTGGGATGCCATTAAAGTTTATGTGCGTGTAAAGGCCCACTTAAAACATGGCGTGGCTGTGCAGGCAGAACCACAATAAGTTCAAAAGAAAATGTGATGCTCCAAGAAGAAGCACCTCATGTATCAGGTGAGTGGGGTGCTGGGGAATGTGGCCATGTTTCATGTTACACCCTAAATAAAGGTGTAACATGAAACATGGTACCAAAGGTGGACTGTCCGCACATCCAAGCAGTTAAGGACAGATGTTCGCCAATTGATTGCATCCTAGGGCAGACATCTTTCCCAAACCACAGGTAACTGTTGGATATGTGGATACATGCTTACAGCCACAGACAGCTCCACCTCCTTTCAGCTTATCATTCATTTATACAGGCTGAGCAGCCACCACTGGTTGCAACATCTGGGATTGTATCCCTCCTTTTCTCCAGTACATCTGAGATCCCGGCTGCATGTACTCTTGCCTGACTGTGGGCAATTTGGCCATGTCAATGAGACCCAAGGCCTGCCTATAAAGAAAATATTTAATACTTAACTGTCCCACTACCTATGCCTTGGTATCTTTAGTATCCATCACTTATGAGTGTGTCTGATGCATGGGCCCCTCAGCGCTCTGTGGTTTAATCTAAGTCGCCTATAGGACCTAGTAGTGACGTAGGAGTCAGCAGATGGAAATGCGGTACTCAACAAGGGACTAGGCACACAACACACTTGGAAGTATGTGCAATGTAGAAGATTCTTCAGCCAAAATGGCATTTACTCTTGCCTGCTGGAAGAGAGATTGGTACATTGATTGGCCTTGTTTGGCTGTTGCTGAGAGGTGTTACATGGAACAGTTAGGCCTCTTTAACACGGGCAGCTGGGGCAGTAAAAACATGTGGTTGACCACCCACCCTAAAGTCTACAGGCAGATGGCAGGCAGCCAGGAGGGAGGGCAAGGGTGTAAAATAGGCTCCCCAACTGTCAACCTAAAGTCTACAATACAGCCAGAGAGGGCTGTTGACATGCCGGAGCTATGCTGGTTTGCAGTGCAATTAAGGCCAATAGGGCCACTCCGCAATCACAAGCCAGATGCTTTGGGGTTCCAACATAAGTTCCATTGAAAGTCGCCATTTGACAGAAGGAAAAAAAAACAGAAATTCAGGGATTGCCTCCTGAATGCCTGACAGTGGCTGCTTAGCTGCACCACCACAAATCATTTTTCAGAGAATGGACTAGTGTGATGTTGGCTGAAGATTTCGAACATTTCAATATTTGCTTAGTATACAGCCGTAAGCTGCTGGCTTTGCACAGTGCAGACCAAGCTCAGGCTGTAGCAGCATGCTGGGACTTATAGATAGAATAGTTTACGGTGCCTTGAAAAAAGTATACATACCCCCTTGAAATTTTCAACATTTTGTCATATTACAACCAAAAACGTAAATGTATTTTATTGGGATTTTATGTGATAGACCAATACAAAGTGGCACATATCTGTGAAGTGGATGGAAAATGATAAATGGTTTTCAAAATTGTTTTACAAATAAATATCTGAAAAGAGTGGAGTGCATTTGTATTCAGTCCCCCTGAGTCGATACTTTGTAGAACCACCTTTCCCTGCGATTACAGCTGCAAGTCTTTTTGGGGATGTCTCTACCAGCTTTTCACAGCTAGAGAGTGAAAATTTTGCCCATTCTTTTTTGCAAAATAGCTCAAGCTCTGTCAGATTGGATGAAGAGCGTCTGTGAACAGCAATTTACAAGTCTTGCCACAGATTCTCAATTGGATTTAGGTCTGGAGTTTGACTGGGCTATTCTAACACATGAATATGATTTAATCTACCATTCTATTGATCTACCATTCTATTGTAGCTCTGGCTATATGTTTTGGATCGTTGTCCTGCTGGAAGGTGAACCTCAGCCCCAGTCTCGTCTTTTGCAGACTCTAACAGGTTTTCTTCTAAGATTGTCCTGTATTTTTTCTCTATCCATATTACCATTAACTCTGATCATCTTCCCTTTCCCTGCTGAAGAAAAGCATTCCCACAACATGATGCTGCCACCACCATGTTTCACAGTGGGGTTCAGGGTGTCGTGCAGTGTTAGTTTTGTGGCACACATAGCCTTTTGCTTTTCAGGAAAAAAGTTAAACTTTGGTCTCATCTGACCAGAGCCCCTACTTCCACGTTTGCTGTGTCCCTCACGTGGCTTCTCGCAAACTGCAAAAGGGACTTCTTATGGCTTTCTTTCAACAATGGCTTCCTTCTTGAAACTCTTCCATAAAGGCCATATTTGTGGAGTGTGTGACTAATAGTTGTCCTGTGCTTCTCCAGAGTTACTGTGGTCCTCTTGGCTGCTTTTCTGATTAATGCTCTCCTTGCCCGGTGTTGTAAAATTTTGTCGGACCCGTGAAAAAATCGGACCTCGTCACTTCCGGCTGGTGCGAGCCCTGGTGCGCATGCGCACAAGGTCCAAGGAAATTCTAAGACTTGGCGAACAGCTGATCGAGAGGAGGAGGGGCTGAGGAGGGACGCACACACCGCCGCGGGAAAATTGCTGTCACGGGCGAACCAAAGCTGCTAGAAACCCCAAAATTATATCGCAGGTAGCCAAAACGCTCCCCTATAGCTGATAGAAATTTGGGGTCCCGGGGATGAAAGGGCGCGGAGTAGTGACCCCGTGGGTCTCGGGGATGAAAGGGCGCGGAGCAGTGACCCCTGTAGGGGAGCGTCTTGGCTACCTGCGATACAATTTTGGGGTCTCTAGCACATATGGTTCGCCCGTGACAGCAATTTTCCCGCGGCGGTGTGTGCGTCCCACCTCAGCCCCACCTCCTCTCAATCAGCTGTTCTCTAAGTCTTAGAATTTCCTCGGACCTTGTGCGCATGCGCACCAGGGGGTCGCACCAGCCGGAAGTGATGAGGTCCGGAATTTTCATGGGTCCGATAAAATTTTAGAACACCGGCCTATCAGTTTAGGTGGACGGCCATGTCTTGGTAGGTTTGTCTTGGTAGGTTTGGTAGGATGATGGATTGAACAATGCTCCGTGAGATGTTCAAAGCTTGGAATATATTTCTTTATAACCCTGCTTTAAACTTCTCCACAACTTTATCTCTGACCTGTCTGGTGTGTTCCTTGGCCTTCCTGATGCTGTTTGTTCACCAAGGTTCTCAAAAAAATCTGTGAGGGCTTCACAGAACAGCTGTATTTAGACTGAGATTAAATTACAAACAGGTAGAGTCAATTAATTAGGTGACTTCTGAAGGCAATTAATTGGTTCCACTAGATTTTAGTTAGGGGTATCAGAGTAAAGGGGCTGAATACAAATGCACCCACACTTTTCAGATATTTATTTGTAAAAAATGTTGGAAACCATTTATCATTTTCCTTCCACTTCACAATTATTTTCCACTTTGTGTTGGCCTATCACATAAAATCCCAATAAAATACATTGGCGTTTTTGGTTGTAACATTACAAATTGTGGAATTTTCCAAGGAGTGTGAATACTTTTTCAAGGCACTGTAGACATAGATTAATAGCTGCAAGGCCACTAATAAATATTTCAAATAATTTACAGACAGGTAGTAAATATATACATTTATTATTATTAATAAATAATAAAAAAAAAAAGGGCCATGTCACACGTTTTTACCTTTTAGGGCTTATTTGCCCACATGCCCTTTTTTACACCACAGCACTGTGATGAGGCACAGTGTGCTGCATTTTAACACAGCACAACTCTGCACGTATGTCACCTCAGTACGTTCTATTGATTTGAATGAAGTGTCATGTTGTGGCATTTCAATAAAGGAAAAATGCTTTGTAACCTAGCATCTCATTACATCTACATATATAGTTTGGTTGAAAAAAAAGACACAATTTCATCCAGTTTAATCCACAGAGAAGGAAAAAAGAAAATCTAGCATTTTAGCGTGCAGGCTGGTGTGGATGTGAATGAGCCTTTAACCACTTCTGGACCAAAAGGATTTGCCCCCTTCATGACCAGGCTGTTTTTTGCGATACGGCACTGCGTTATTTTAACGGACAATTGCGCGGTCGTGCGACGCTGTACCCAAATAACATTGATGTCCTTTTTTTTCCCCACAAATAGAGCTTTCTTTTAGTGGTATTTGATCACCTCTGCGATTTTTATTTTTTGCGCTATAAACAAAAAAAGAGCCACAATTCTGAAAAAAAGCAATAATTTTCACATTCTGCTAAATAACATTCCCAAAAAAAAAATGTAAAAATCAAAATTTTTTAACATTTTAGGCCAATTTGTTTTCTGCTACATATTTTTGGTAAAAAAAAATTGCAATAAGCGTATTTTGATTGGTTTGCGCAAAAATTATCGCGTCTACTAACTATGGGAAAGATATTTATGTCATTTTTATTGTTTTTTTTTTTTTTTTACTAGTAATGGCGGTGATCTGTGATTTTTAGCAGGACATTGGGACTTTGCAACGGACAGATCGGACACCTAACTGACATTTTTTACACTTTTGGGGGGACCAGTGACATTACTACAGTAATCAGTGCTAAAAATATTATTACAGTAACAGTGCATGACACTGGCAGGGAAGGGGTTAATACTGTGGGTGATCAAGGGGTTAAATGTGAGCCTAGGGGAGTGATTCTAAGTGTGAGGGGGGGGGCGTGGCTTGTGAAATGATCATAGAGACCTGTGATCCTATATAGCAGGATCACAGACACTCTGTAATCATTCCAGGGAGAAGAACGGTCAGCTGTGTTTACAACAGCTGACCGTTCTTCTCTCTCAGCCGGGAACGGTCGCACGTGGCAGGCGGCAATCGGAGCCACCTGCCCCGTGCATCCGAGTACCCGCTTCCGAGTGGGGGCGGGAGCGCGCCACCGGCCGTGCGCGCTCGCCCCCTAGCTGCAGGCGCGCTCGCCCCCTAGCTGCAGGCGCGCTACCGACGTATACCTACGTTGGTTTGCGCAGGAGGGGCTGCAGGAGTGTAACTGCAGCTGGCAGTCCTTAAGTGGTTAAAAAAGTCCACCCTAACCCTAAAATCCCTGCATCTATAGACCTCCATGATCTAACAATAACCTATCTACCCCTGTAAAGAAGAAATCGGTAAACATACCTTTTTTTGAAGCTGATACCATGCTGAGCTGTGTAGGTGGGTGCAGAGGACACATCCGACAACGGAAGCCCCATGGGTGACGTCACTTCCCATTCATTCCACAGCTGTTATTGGCCTTGTCCTGTAGAGCTTCCGCTGCTGGAGATTGGGTCAGATCGGCTTCAAAAAAAGTATTTATACTGATTTCTTCTTTACAGGGCTAGATAGGTTAGTGTTAGATCATGGTGGTCTACAGATGCAGCAATTTAAGTTTTAGGGTGGATTAACACTTTAAAGCGGTAGTATACTAATTTTTTTTACCTTTACCTACAGGTAAGCCTATAATAAGGCTTACCTGTAGGTACAATTAATATCTCCTAAACCTGCAAGGTTTAGGAGATATTTGCCCTGCATGCAGCCGCTGACGCTAGCGGCGCATGCACTCTGAAGGTCCGGCGGACCTTCAGAGTTCCTCGCCGGGCACTTGCCGGAAAGTGACTCCCGCGCCCATGCGCGGGAGTGACGCCATCGCGCCTCCGGCCACTCACCGCACTGGAACCGCCGAACCGGGAAGAGACGCCGAGGGAGCATGACAGCTCCCACAGCGGTGTCCGGGGGTCCGTGTCGGGGGTTCGTTTTAAGGTAAGTATTTCATAATGAGCTAGTATGCGATGCATACTAGCTCATTATGTCTTTGTCTTGCAGGGTTTGTTTTTTTTTTTTCCGGCAGTATACAACCGCTTTAAGGCCTCATGTAAACTGCTGCTGATAAACGATATAAACGATGTTTAGGAGCAGTTGGGCGTTTTTTTCAGCAGCCCCCGAACTGTTATCTTATCTGTCCATGTACTCTGAGACATTTATAGTTATTTAGAGGCAGTTAAGTTTAGTGGAATTTTTTTGAAAGCAAAAAAAAAATGCGTTCAGACGGATGTTTATTGGCATTTGAAATGCCAAATGCTTGTAACAGCGTGCAAACGCATCTAAACGCTGTAACTCGTGTTTTTAAGCATTTTGTTTATAGGTGTTTTCAATGGGAATACGTTTCTGATAATTTTACAATGGAAATATGTTTCTAAATGCAAACTTTACTAGCTGTCATATTCCAGCGTTCAGTAGAGGTTTTCAAACGTCCCGTGTAAATGAAGCCTAACTATTAGCTAATCAGAGCCTTGCTATGCCACTTTTTCAGCAAACATTTCCAAGTCTTTGTTGATGCATTACTATGATTATATTAAAGTGGTGATGATCTTTCGATGCCGGTAACCATCATGTGATAGAAAGAAGAGCGTTGTGAGAACAGCAGTTACATTTGGAAATAGTTGTCCCCTGTGACTGTGGGGGTGGGGGTGGGGGGTGCAGACTATAGCAGTGTTGAGAAGTTTGTGTGACACAGACCAGGCAGGCGGCAGAGCAGTGACAGCAGGAGGTGGGGTTGCTGGTATTTTGAGATCGCACACTCAGCTTTGCCTTTTTAGGGAGGCCATGTAGGTGTGTGTAGAGGACGTGGCTATGCCCCTTTCATCACCCAATACTTCCAGGTTGTTTGCATATATTATATGTGAGAGCGCTGCGGCCAGTCAGAGCAGACAGGTAGGGATCAATGTCAATTCATAAGCTAATATTTGCTGCGCTGAGATCACTGGGTGGAGCGACTTGTTCTCATTGTGTGTGTCTCTTGTCTATATAATCAGATGCTTTCATTTTTGTGGTCACTTTAATAGCTTGTTTTTAAAATGCTGTGACTACTATCAATGCCCCTTGTGTGATTTCAGTAAAGCTTACTGTATTTATTAAGGTAATGGTGAGAATAAATGAGGTTGATTTACTAAAACTGGAGAGGGCAAAATCTGAAGCAGCTTCTGCATAGAAAGCGATCAGCTTCCCGGCTTTTTTTTTTCAAAGCTTAATGCCTAGTACACACAATCAGAAAATCTGACGAAAAATACTGCTTTCAAAGCAATCATTCAATAATCTGATCGTTAGTACGCAGCTTTGCAAAGCCAATCACGACAGTTCATGCGAAATTATCCAAAGGGACGAACACAAAAACTTTTCTTGTACGATACCCGTTTAGTTTGATTTTGATCTGTTTCTGCAGTGCATTTTGCGTTTTTGCACACGTTTCTTGATGCCTTTTGCGTTCTTATGCTCTTTTTTTTTTGGCCAATTTGTTGTTGGGCAATCTAAAAAAAAAAGCGTAAAAAAACGTACTACATGCTTTTCTGCAGAGTCTCCATTGAAGTCTATTGAACCACAAATTTTGCGTTTTAAAAGGTCCCTTAACCCTTTCCAAAAACGCAGCGGCTAAAAAAAGCATAGATGTGTATTTTTCCCATAGGAAACCATGTTAAATGGACTATAGTGCGTTTCTTCAAAAAGACCAAAAAACACGTAGGTGTGAACCAGTTCTTAATCAGTACAGTATTCATCTGAAAAAAATCAGAAGACAAAGAGTATGCGTGCTTAGAAACAATAGAGTACATTACAATGCAGTACAACGCATTACATCACTTCCGAAGTTGTATTCTGTCATATGAGAATTTTTGTAACTTAACGACTTCTTACCCGCCCGCCGTCAAATGACAGCGGAGCGGTGTATCCATTGTTCTGGAACGCCGTCATATGACTGCGCACCAGAACAGCCTCTCTCGCGCATGCAGAGCGGCGATCATGGCCGCGCCGTGTTGCTAGGACATGGCGCGACCCCGATCTCGGTAAAGAGTCAATAACATGACTCTTTACCCATGTGATTGGCTGTGTCCAATCACAGCTGGTCCCATGTAAATAAGGAAGTGCCGTTATTCGGCTCTCCTCGCCTCACACTCTGACAGTGTGAGGCAAGGAGAGCCGATCAGCAGCTCCTCCTCGCAAGAGAGACAAGGACATTTAATCAGGGCACTGATCATCAGTGCCCTGATTACAGAAAATCAAAATAAAGTGCCAATCAATGCCTGCAGTGCCCACCATCAGTGCCCATAGTGCTGCCAGTCAGTGCCCATCAGTGCCTGCTCATCAGCTGCACTGGCAGCACCATGGACACTGATGGTGGGCACTGGTGGTGCCGCCCGTCAGTGCCACCACACAGTCCTCATCAGTGCCACCTCTCGGTGCTCATCAGTGCTCATGAGTGCCACCTATCAGTGCGGCATATTAGTACCTCATCATCAGTGCAACCTCATCAGTGCCCATCAGTGCCGCCTCATCTGCGCACATCAGTGAAACATTTTTTATTTTCAAAATTTACTCGCAGAAAATAAGAAAACTTTTTTTTTTTTTTTTTTTTTTCAAATGTTCTGTCTTTTTCTTTTTTTTTTGGAAAGAAATAAAAAACCCAGCAGTGATTAAATACCACCAAAAGGAAGCTTTATTTGTGTAAAAAAAATGATAGGAATGTCATATGGGTGCAGTGTAGCATGACCGCGCAATTGTCATTGAAAATGTGAGAGCGCTGAAAGCTGAAAATTGGCCTGGGCAGGAAGGTGAAAGTGCACTGAAGAGAAGTGGTTAAGTAACCTCTTCATTTTCAATATGAGACTAGCATGCAAAACAAAAAATGGATGATCATTCGTCCGATATTCTCATAGTGTGTAAGAGGCTTAAGGCTCCATTTACACTAGCGCTACTCCAAAGTTGCACGATTTCCAGTGCAGCTTTGGAGCAACTTTGATCCAGCTTTACACTCTCTGGATCAAAGTCGCATCACTTGGATCAAAGTAGTGCAGGCACATTTTCAAAGTCGCTGGAACTTTAAGTCACACCTTAATGGGTGCCACTGAAAAGAATGGGCTGCGACTTGTCATGCGACTTTGATGTCCAAAGTCGCATGGCAAGTTGCACAAGTGTTTTTGGAATCTAATTGTACAAGCTGAAGATAGAATCTGAATGGCTACTGTGCAGAGCTGCCCCAGATTTTACACTGTCTAATTTGACTAAATCGACCCCTATGAGTACTTTCCAGAATGTTCACACATATGGGTGCTATTTGAAAGGAGAATGGAAAAATTGGATCAATCGTGTAGTGGTTACCTATATTGATCAGTTGAATCAATGAAGCCAACTGGTAATCTGCAGTATATTACATTTTTGGTTTTGTGCTTTAAAAGCGTAAACCCAATTTATTTTTATGGGCAACAAAATCAATTACATTGTTTTTGTCATTAATAAACACTACTTTACTTTTTTTAAAAATAATAAGCACTTTTCATCATTAAAATAAAAGATAAAATACCATCTGAAGTCTTCCTGGCCGCTGATTTGTAGGGCTCCTTTACATGGGTGCTGAGCTCCATTTTGGTGTCCGTTTATGAAACCGAGATGAGAAGAGAACCTGATGATCGCAGCTCATCTCGGGTCATTATCGGTTTCTAAAACAGAGATGATTGGGGAAGAACATGTTCTCCGCTGATCATCTCTACAGACGGAGAATCTGTCATTGACTGATACAGAAACTACCAGTTTATAAAGCTGCGATCTCCGCAATTCCCTGGCGATCTGTGCCAGAATTCACACTCCCAGATTCACCAGCCTGGAGGTGGAGAATCGGGAAGAGAAGACTGAATCGGGGAAGAAGGAAGATTCTTGATCTCGTTCTTCCTCCATCAGACCCTCCAAGACAGTGAAAATGTCCCCCTGCCATTCTTTGTGTATGTGTGTGTGTGTGTGTGTATATATATATATATATATATATATATATATATATATATATATATATATATATATATATATATAGTTTAATAACATTAGGTGGAGGTCTCCTCTGAGTATGCCCATGTACTCAGCAATGATCTATCACTGCCTAATAAACGGGCACCAATGATTTTCTGGTACTGTAACCTCGGCCTACTCACTTCTACACAGATCTCTGTAGTTTTAAGAGGAAAAACTACTCCTCTGTTCTCTCTGTAAGAAGTGAAGTTCTCCTCTTCATAAACAGGGTGCCAAAGGAGATAATATTCCTCTGAGAACTGCCGAGAAGTGAACTGAGAGCACAATTCTCAGTTTCATAAACATACACTATAGTGTGAAGAGCCCTTTGTTTACTTCCCTGTCCTAGCACTGAGTAGTGTGTAGGCAGTCCATATTAGTGAATAGACACATACCTATGGTTTGGACTCCCGTGCACCGTCGAGTTTTTAAAGAAATGGCCCTTCACATTATATGGGGGCTGAGCTCTCAGTAAGGGCTCATTCACATGTCGGGGCTCGTTCACATCATGTCAGTTGACCTGAATAGAACAACGCAGGCTCAATGCCAGGACACATAAAAAAAGATTGTGCAATGGTGTACGCTACTCAAAAATGCAGCAGGTCTGCATTTTTTCACAGCGCAGATCATATGTCACCATTTTGTGACATTTCAATGAAGTAAATATGAAAAAGTAAACGGTGCCTTGCATTTGTTTAGCGCGCTTTAAAGAAATACTCCAAGATTTAGGCAACAGGGGCCCTACTGCAAGAGGCTCCTCCTCTGACCCGCTGTTGACTCACTGACAGTCCCATTCACTTTAATGGGACGGCTGGTGATGCGGCAGTGACACAGCAAGGTGAGGGATGTGACGGCAGCAGATGAGTGAATGCCCAATAACAGGCGCTGCTATGATGGATCTGAAATGACAGGTGCTCTTTAAAAGTAAGGACTTATTCTTGATAGATTTTGTTTTTATTTCATTAACAAAAAAAAAATCATTGGTCTTTATCCACCCTGGTAAGGCAGTTGAATTTGGGTTAGTGTATGGGCAGTTTAAGATCTCACACTGCAGATATTCCGCTATGAGTCAGTAGGCACTAGGAGTGCCTAGGCACCTTCACATACCAGGAACTGCTCTGCTATTTTTCTGTAGAATATAAAAAGAAAAAGATACATTTTTAAGAGTACTACATTGGCCACCCCCGGTCCCAAAATATTTACCGGAGTTTTGTATCAATCCAGTGCTGTGCCCGTCTGCAGGTCTTCTGTCCTCTCTCTTCACTTTCACAAGCCTGGCTGCTGTCTGTGAAATCCTATGAGGAGGGGACAAGGCCGAGCCAAGCTGTGTGTGTCAATGGACGCACACAGCATAGCTTGGGAGCAAGACCACAAGTGTGCCCCCATGGGGAGCAACCTACTATAGTGGCACATGGAGAAGAGGCAGAGTGGAGAGCACTGTCGGGGAACCCCAGAAAATGAAGTTTGGGTCCGCTCTGTGCAATACCCTTGTAAGGTTCCTTTCACACAGACAGCCAGGGGGTAGTAAGAACAGGCGGTTGATCTGCTATTTTATTGCCCTCCTACAAGCAGACATGGTGTTGCTTGGGTGCGTATACATTTTAACATTTCTTGCAGTTGGACTTCTGCAGTGCAGAATCGCCATTTAGCTATAAAAAAATAAATAAAAGGTAGCAGTATCGCCTACTGAATG
The DNA here is from genome assembly GCF_965119305.1 of Pelophylax lessonae. NCBI lineage: Eukaryota > Metazoa > Chordata > Amphibia > Anura > Ranidae > Pelophylax > Pelophylax lessonae. The sequence goes on from NC_138769.1 coordinate 465,715,348, forward strand.
CGCCTGCAAACCGCCTTCCACCACCCTCTGAAAACCAGTTTAATTGCTTTTCAGGGGGGAGCTGGATGGGTAATTCTATCAGTAGTGTGAAACGGTCCTAACTGGGACCAATTGTTTTGTTTAGTATTGGCCTGACCAAACATTGGAACCTCTGTCAGATTTTGGTTTTTGCTTTACCTGTCTCCATTAAAGGGGAAGCTCCGCTTGTCTGCCTCCTACCCCCCCTCCGCTGAAACCTTTGGCAGCTTTTAGGGGGGACCGGGTACCTGGTTTTGACAGGTACTCGATTCCACTTCCGGCTCAGGTCGCCGCGGCGAAGGAAGCTAGAAGTTCAGTACCCCCCTCCGCAGATGGCAATTCGTGCATGCGCAGTAGGAAACAAGATGTGAAGCCGCAAGGCTTCACTGCCAGTTACCTTTAGCTGAGATGGCAGTGCCAACACCTGAGAGCTACTTCAAGAATCTTCTTGGGTGAGGACAACCCTGGATGCCTGCTGTTTGTAACTGCTGACTTTAAATGTATTTATTTATTTTGAGGGGGGGGGGGGTGAAACTTTTTCTTAGGAAGATTTTCCCTCAATTCCAGTTATTGTAACCATCGTGTCTAATGCTAGAAATTAGTGGAATTCAACAGAAGGCATTAAGCAATAATCGTATGACGATTCCAAAGTTAAACCTCTATTTACACCAGTTGGACATATATAAAAGCTGTTTTATCTATAAAACTACTTGTGTTTGTCTGCCCAGCCATCTGTCAGACAGTACAGCCAGGCCGCTGACCTAACTATTCTCTACTGCTATCGTGCAGCACAGCTGGTCTGCCTCCCTCCCCAAAGCCTGTGAATGGACAGTGAAGGAGCAGCAGGAGACTGATGAGGTCACATCTCTGTTAAGCTCCCCCTGCTGTCCCCTATTAAAATGTTCCTTGATAGTCCATCTGCATGCAGGAATACTGGTTCCAGGTACTGCTTCTCTCTCTACCAATCTGAGTGCTGCTGTACCGGGGATTACTATAGAACTAGTAAAAGTCAGGCATTTACATCCAATCATTGCTCTTTTTTATATAAAGCTGCCCAGAGTTGAGATTTAACCCTTCCCTGTGTACTGAAAATAATGTTTTTATTGGTAAATGTGTCTTGGTGACCTCTGTAACTGGAAAAGAAGGTGCAGATAATAATACATAGAAACAGGGGAAGGGCTAGCAATAAAACCCGCCATTGGGTGTAACTGTTGCACATTTATGCTCAATAAGTTCTACATTTAATTATTGCTTTCCCAGAAACCTATAGTGAGGTTGCAATAAAGTCTAGTTGCCCTTCATTGTTTGATCAATGTCATTAGGATACTGCTGATTGGAAGAAATCTTTTCAGTAAGCTGCTGGAAAGGAAATGCTGAAGAATGATTTTATAGCTGACAGGCCTTTGAAAGGAGATGTAAGCACTAATACTTGTCATTCCAAGCAGAAGCGCCTTCTATGCTGTAGATTTACATTAAAAGGCACATAGGAAGCAGGGATTGGGGACTTCCAAAAATTCCATTAAGATGTTTCTTCATAACATTTATAATTGGCGGCTCACACTTTAGCGATGTCGGATATCGCATGTGATTCGCACCACATTGCTCTGCAAATCACATGCAATGTCTGTGCATTGCGAATTCTGCCGTACAGATTGCATGGCTGAATTTGCATCACATTCGGACCAAAGTCGCACAGGAACCTTTTTTTTGGTCCGCACCATCATTGGATTGCATCGGTGTTCACATCCATGTGATCCGATCCCTGTCCAAATTGACATTTCGCACTGCGATATGCGAACTGATCTGGGAGTGTCAATAACTTTGTATTGACACCCTCAGCGATTCGCATATGGCAGTGTGAACTGCCCGTGAGTCAGGTGCGATGCGGGAATCCGCAGGCACAATTGTATACAAACATGTACACAGTGCAGGATGGCTTGATAAAACAGAGGGGCTGGCAGTAATCTTTCTTTGAGTTTACAACCACTTTTAACTGGAATATGGACAAGGAATAAAAGATAAAGGAGCTGCATACTCAGTAAGGCTCCATTCATACCTGAGCGTATCGTTTTCATGTTTTGCAGGTGGTTTTTCTAGCATTTTTCAGGCATTTTTTGCAGGTGTTGGAGGCAGGCATTGACATCTAACAAAAACGCTTGTAATCTGCCAAAAAAGAAGCTCATGTACTTTTTTGAGCTTCAGGCGTTTTGCTTTAGGCAACAAAATGCTCATATGTGAACAGGGGCCAGAAGGATTTACCCCCTTAATGACCAGGCCATTTTTTGCGATTCGGCACTGCGTTATTTTACCTGACACTTGCTCGGTCATGCGACGCTGTACCCAAATAAAAATGTCTTTTTTTTTCCCCCCCACATACAGAGCTTTCTTTTGGTGATATTTGATCACCTGTGCGATTTTTTTTTTTTTTTTTTTTTTGCTCTATAAACAAGAAAAGAGCGACAATTCTGAAAATAAAAAAAAACAATATTTATCACATTCTGCTATATTCCCAATAAAAAAAAAATGAAAAATCAAAATTTTTCATAATTTTAGGCCAATTTGTTTTTTGCTACATATTTTTGGTAAAAAAAAATCGCAATAAGCGTATTTTGATTGGTTTGCGCAAAAGTTATTGCGTCTGCAAATTAGTGGAAAGATTTATGTCATTTTTATTTTTTATTTTTTTTACTAGTAATGGCAGCGATCAGCGGTTTTTAGCGGGATTGCAGCAGACAGATCGGACCTGAACTAACATTTTTGACACTTTTGGGGGGGACCAGTGACATTACTACAGAAATCAGTGCTAAAAATATGCACTGTTGATGTAATAATGACATTGGCAGGGAAGGGGTTAACACCAGGGGGTGATCAAAGGGTTAAGTGTGAGCCTAGGGGAGTGTTTTCTAACTGTATGGGGGAGGGACTTGTGAAATGACCACAGAAACCTGTGATCCTATATAGAAGGATCACAGTGTCTCTATGATAATTTCAGAGAGAAGAACGGTCAGCTGTGTTTACAACAGCTGACCGTTCATCTCTCGCAGCGGGGAGAGATCGTGGGTGGCCGGCGGCAATTGGAGCCGCTCACCCCTCAGCACCACGCGCGCGACCAACGTAGTACTATGTCGCTTCGCGCAGCCGAGCCAGTCTGCCACTGTAAAACTGCATCAGGCGGTCGGTCAGCAACTGGTTAAATAGTTGCATTGGTCCAGCTTGAACCATGCTGCCCGTGGATCGGCATCCCGGCTGCCTAGTGCAAAGCAGGGAACAAAAATGAGCACGTTGCTAAGTAAAATCAGCACACATTACACATAGTAAACATTGTTCCACATACCAATAACCCTTTGATTGCCCCAGGTGGTAACCCCTTCCCAGCCAGTGTCATTAGTACAGTGTCAGTGTATATTAGTGTCATTGGAGATGTCAGTGGCAGTTAGCCAGTTCCTACAAAACCAAAAATGAGTGCAGTGCTACTGTAAACTCCCCATATTACTTTTTTTATATAGTGAAATCATGTAAATACCTATTAAAATAAATAGGTTAAATCCAACATATATAAAATTCCCTGAAGTAGTACAGTAGCAGTGTAGTGAAAGCGCTTGTTTTGTGTCAGCTGCAACTGGAGATATGAGATATATTAAGCCCCGGTTCACACTTCTGCGTGTGCGGGGTTCGCATGTAATATCGGAGCGCACTGCTCCGACATTACATGCGATCAGCTGTGCGGTGCGAGTTTAGCCATACACTTTGTATGGCTAAACTCGCATCGCCCCCGGAGCAAACACTCACAGGAGGCATTTTTGCAGCTGCATCAGGATCGGATCGCACAGCGGTTCACACTTGTGCGATCCGCTCCTGTGCGAACTGCACGATCGCACTGCGATATGCGATCAAACTGGGGGTGTCGTTAAGATTACATTGACACCCCCAGCGTATCGCATATGGCAGTGTGAACTGCCGGGGGTGCGTGTGCGATGCGGGAACAGGCTGCGAATTCGCAGCCTTCCCGCATCGCATAAGTGTGAACCGAGCCTAACAGCATGTTCGCGATAATAGGTTTGCACGAATTGTATATTAAATATTTGAGTTCCTACAAAGTAGTAGTTTGGGGGAGATTTACTAAAATGGGTGCACACAGAATCTACTGCAGCTGTGCATAGTAACCAATCCGCTTCTAGGTTTTATTGTCAAAGCATATTTGAGCAGGCTGAAGTTAGAAGCTGATTGGTTACTATGCACAGTGTGCACCAGTTTGGGCCCTTTCACACATACAGATCATTTGTCCGTTTTTCATCCGATAACGTCCGCAATCCCATAGACATACATTATGCACTATTCTATACATCATGTCCGTTTTTTATCCACAAATGGATGGGAGGAAAAAACGGACATATGGAACAGACCGTAAAAAAGTGGATCTGTGTCCGTTTGAAAAAAAAAAAAAAAGTGACTGAACGGAGAAATAAACTGAACGGACCGTGTGAAAGAATCCTAGGCCCCGGTTCACATTTGTGCGATCACGGAAATCGCACTGCTCCTAAATTACATGCGATCTCTGTGCGGTGCAAATTTCAGCCGTAAACTTTGTATGGCTGAATTCGCACCGCATCCGCACTAAACACGCACCTGACCTTTTTTTTTTTTTTATCCGCAGCCGAATCGGATCGCATAGTGGTTCACACTAGTGCGATCCGATTCTGTGAGAACTTTCAGATCACACTGCAATATGCAATCGCAACTGGGGGTGTCGTTAACTTGTAATTGACACCCCCTGCGTATCGCATATGGCAGTGTGAACTGCCAGGGGTACGGATGCGATGCGGGAACACGCTGTATATTTGCAGCATTCCCGCATCGCACAAATGTGAGCCGGGACTTACTGTTACTCAGACACAGCCGCCATACATGGCCCCGTGCATACCACCATTTACAGTTTACACAGGATCTTGCTGGCAGATAGATCCTGCGTAAAAGGGGGTCTGTATTGCATTTCAACTCGAGCGCTTTTATCCTTATTCAAAAAGACTAAAACCAAGTTCATTTTCCCAATTAAAACTGATTACACACTATTGATGTTTACAGGTCAGTCTAGAAGCTGGCCATGGACAGATCTAAATGATTCAGCCGGCAGCACAGGCGTTCCATACAGTGACAGGCTGACAGACACAGTGGACTGAGTCAAGGGGTGTGCTTCTGTCCCTGAACAGATGTAAATGATTGGCTGTTTGGGAGGATCTGTACAGTGCTGCGTCTGTCAGCCTGTCATTTATTTTTAATAGGCTGCTGGCCAATGCTGTACCAAATACCTGTGTCTCCCAGGGGCATAAACACCACCCTTCTGCAAGCTGTACAGCCCCGGCACCCCAGTGAATGAGCCCTAAATATGTTTTAACCACTAGCCCACCAGCCGCCGTAGTTCTACAGCGGCAGGTCGGCCCTGTTACGTGAAACGACGTACCTGGACGTCGCTTTGTGTAACAGATAGTGGGGGGCGCGCACACGTGCCAATTGGCCAGAGGGGGAGCCAATCTGCGGGTCCGGCGGAGTCGATGTCCGGCGGGCACCCACGATCGCTCCCCGTGGAGATGTAAACAAGGCAGACTGCTGTTCTGTCGGTGATGAACACAGGGATCCTGTGTTCCTCCTATTTAGGATGTGTTCATCCAGTAAGTAGAACCCCACACAGTTAGAAAGCACTCCCTAGGGGCACACTTAACCCTTTGATCGCCCCTGATGTTAACCCCTTCCCTGTCAGTACAGTAACAGTGCATATTTTTAGCACTGATTACTGTATTACGGTCACTGCTCCCCTCAAGTGTCAGAAATGTCAGTTAGGTGTCCGATCTGTCCGCTGCAATATCCCAGTCCTGCTTAGAATCGCTGCTCGCCACCATTATTAGTAAGAAAAAAATAAAAAAAAATAAAAACGACATAAATCTATCCCATAGTTTGTGGACACGATAACTTTTGCACCTATTGGGATTTTTTTTTTTTTTTACCAAAAATATGTGGCAGACTATGTGATAAATTAAGTGTCAGCGCTGCTCAATAAATATTTGTGTTCCCATATAAATAAATACATAAATTAAACCATTAGTGCAAGAATATACAGTACTAAAGTGCAAAAAATCCAATATCATGTGCAAATAATGCAAAAATATTAAAGTGCAATCTGAAAACCAATATTCAATTAATTTAATAAACCGTCTCTCAATACAATAAAAAGTGCTCAGTGTTTCTTTCTCCTTTTCACACAAAGTGCTCCGTGCTCGAATTCCTCGAATAAGGTGCTTGCACTCCGTGCTCCCTTCTCAGTACCCCACTCACCAGATATTAAGATCAAAAAACGCCTATCACAGCTCATGAGTGGTTAATGGAGACTGCAGTGGCTCTGGAATCCTTGGGTAACCTTAATAGTTCTCCCCATGGGTGTAAAGAAGAGAGATCTCCATAGTAAAGTACCGTCAAACTTCTTTATTTTTAAAAACAAAAATACACTACCAAAAAAGCTGAAATAATGAACGCCTTATCGGTTTCCTGGAGGTGGACGCCGCTTCCGTGTTCTGCCCTCCAACCACCGGAGCAATGTTGCCCGCATGTACGACGTCAGATCCGGTGGTTGGAGCGCAGAACACGGAAGCGGCGTCCACCTCCAGGAAACCGATAAGGCGTTCATTATTTCAGCTTTTTTGGTAGTGTATTTTTGTTTTTAAAAATAAAGAAGTTTGACGGTACTTTACTATGGAGATCTCTCTTCTTTACACCCATGGGGAGAACTATTAAGGTTACCCAAGGATTCCAGAGCCACTTTCTTTTCATACTGGTGTTGCAGCAGGAGGAATTGCAGTCTCCATTAACCACTCATGAGCTGTGATAGGCGTTTTTGATCTTAATATCTGGTGAGTGGGGTACTGAGAAGGGAGCACGGAGTGCAAGCACCTTATTCGAGGAATTCGAGCACGGAGCACTTTGTGTGAAAAGGAGAAAGAAACACTGAGCACTTTTTATTGTATTGAGAGATGGTTTATTAAATTAATTGAATATTGGTTTTCAGATTGCACTTTAATATTTTTGCATTATTTGCACATGATATTGGATTTTTTGCACTTTAGTATATTCTTGCACTAATGGTTTAATTTATGTATTTATTTATATGGGAACACAAATATTTATTGAGCAGCGCTGACACTTAATTTATCACTTATTTAAAGGGACACTTCCTTTTTTGCCTAGCTGCAGTTCATAATTAGTTAGTTAATTTATTATATTATTTATTATCACCATAAGCGCAGGTACCCACACCTTATACTTATAATGTGGCAGACTATATATTGGCCTGAATTGATGAAAAAAAAAAATTTTTAAATTGTTTTTATTGTGAATGTTTTAGCAGAAGGTAAAAATATTGTTTGTTTGGTTTTTTTTCTCAGAATTGTCGCTCTTTTTTTGTTTATAGTGCAAAAAATAAAAACTGCAGAGGCGATCAAATACCACCAAAAGAAAACTATTTGTGAGGGGAAAAAAGGACATCAGTTTTGTTTGGGTACAGTGTCGCACGACCGCACAAATGTCAGTTAAAGTAGCGCAGTGCCGTATCGCAAACGAAATGGCCTGGTTATTAAGGGGGTAAAACCTTATGGTCCTTAAGTGGTTAATTAACTTCACTGGGAAATAAATTGGGATGTATGTTTCTGGAACAGTTCTGTGCAGTTTCTCTGTGTATACCTCCTATTTTCAGGCTGGTGTTTTCTTGTTGGGCTTTATGCTGATGAAAATGCTAAGTTCATACAGCAGGAACCTTGGTATCCCCCTCTTTTGCTTTGGAAAACAAAACTCCAGTCTGTAGCAGAGAGGGCATTCTGAAATCGGCCTTTTCTTTGAGGAAGCTTCAAATTTTGGGTACTTTTCTAACTGAGCTTTAGGCCTCATGCACATGGGCATATAAAAAAAAAAACAAAAAAACAAAAAAAAAAACACTGTTTTTACAGGTGTCCAATATATATCTATATAGATATATACAGTATATACAGTTGTGCTCAAAAGTTTGCATACCCTGGCAGAAATCGTGAGATTTTGGCATTGATATTGAAAATGTGACTGATCATGACGAAAAAATTGTCTTTTAAATAAAGGGAATGTAAAGGCAGAAGGTTTTTTTTTTATCTTAATGCATTCTATGCATTAAGATAAAAAAGCCTTCTGTGTGCACCAGCCCCCGTAATACTTACCTGAGTCCATTTTTATCCAGCAATGGTGGAGGAGTTTTTCAGCTGCCTAGGACTCCCCTCCTCATTGGCTGAGACAGCAGCGCGTTTGGCTCCCGCTGCTGTCAATCAAAGTCAGTCAGCCAATCAGGAGAGAGGGGGGGCAATGTTTGGTCTTGGTACAGACGCACAAGGTGACACACGGTTAAACTGGCAATTAAAGGTTAATTTCCCACATCTGTGGCTTTTTAAATTGCAATTAGTGTCTGTGTATAAATTGTTAATGGGTTTGTTAGCTCCCACGTGGATGCACTGAGCAGGCTAGATACTAAACCACGGGGAGCAGAAAAAAAACTGTTAAAATACCTGCGTAACAAGGTAATGGAAAAGGATATAGAAAGATATCTAAAGCCTTAAAAATGCCAGTCAGTACTTTTCAATCACTTATTAAGAAGGGGAAAATTCAGGGATTTCTTAAATCCAAGCCAAGGTCAGGTAGACCAAGAAAGTGTACAGCCACAACTGCCAGAAGAATTGTTCAGGATACAAAGAAAAACACGCATATAACCACAGGGGAAACACAGGCCGCTCTGGAAAAAAGATAGTGTGGTTGTTTTTAAGGCACACAATATAACAATACTTGAACAAAAATCAGCAGCATGGCTGAGTTACCAGAAAGATGCCTCTACTGCTCCAATGCCACAAAAAAGCCCTGTTACAATATACCCAGCAACACTTTGACACGCCTCACGTTGCTTTTTTGTGACATCCGCGCACTAAAGGCTTCCTTCTGGCAACTTGACCATGCAGCTCATTTTTGTTCAAGTATCATCGACTGACATTTTCATGGCTTTGGATACCTTTTTATATCCTTTTCCATCTTTATAAAGTTCCATTACCTTGTTACGCAGGTCTTTTGACAGTTTGTTCTGCACCCTATGGCTCAGTATCTAGCCTGCTCAGTGCATCCATGTGAGAGCTAACAAACACATTGATTATTTATACACAGACACTAATTGCAAATGAAAAAGCCTCAAATGTGGGAAATTAACATTTAATGCCATTTTAACCTGTGTGTGTCACCTTGTGTGTCCAAGGCCAAACATTCCAGGGTATGTAAACTTTTGAACAGGGCCATTTGGGTGATTTCTGTTATTATGATTTAAATAGGAGCCAACCAACTATGTGATAATAAATGGCTTCATATGACCACTATCCTTAAATAAATGACAGTTTTTTGGGCATATGTTCAATATCAATGCCAAAATTTCAAGATTTCTGCCAGGGTATGCAAATTCTAGAGCAAAACTGCGTGTTCTATACACGCTATGTTACCAAAAGTATTGGGACGCCTGCCTTTACACGCACATGAACTTTGATGGCATCCAAGTCCTAGTTTGTAGGGTTCAAAATTGAGTTGGTCCACCTTTTGCAGATATAACAGCTTCAACTCTTCTTGGAAGGCTGTCCACAAGGTTTAGGAGTGTGTCTATGGGAATGTTTGACCATTCTTCCAGAAGTGCATTTGTGAGGCCAGGCACTGACGTTGAACGAGAAGACCTGGCTTGCAGTCTGTGCTCTAATTCATCCCAAAGGTGTTCTGTTGGGTTGAGGTCAGGACTCTGTGCAGGCCAGTCAAGTTCCTTCACCCTAAAATCACTCCTCCATGTTTTTATGGACCTTGCTTTGTGCACATGTGCGCAGTCATGTTGGAACAGAAAGGGGCCATCCCCAAACTGTTCCCACAAAGTTGGGAGCATGAAATTGTCCAAAATGTCTTGGTAAGCTGACGCCTTAAGAGTTCTCATCACAGGAACTAATGGGCCAAGCCCAACCCCTGAAAAACAACCCCACACCATAATCCCCCTCCACCAAATGATTTGGACCAGTGCACAAAGCAAGGTCCATAAAGACATGGATGAGCGAGTTTTGGGTGGAAAAACTTGACTGGCCTGCACCTCAGCCAGACAGAACAGAGTCCTGACCCCCAGCCCGACAGAACAGAGTCCTGACCCCCAGCCCGACAGAACAGAGTCCTGACCCCCAGCCCGACAGAACAGAGTCCTGACCCCCAGCCCGACAGAACCCCTTTGGGATGAATTAGAGCAGAGACTGCGAGTCAAGCCTTCTCCTCCACATCAGTGCCTGACCTCACAAATGCGCTTTTGGAAGAATGGTCAAACATTCCCATAGACACACTCCTAAACCTTGTGGACAACATTCCCAGAAGAGTTGAAGCTGTTATAGCTGCAAAGGGTGGGCCAACTCAATTTTGAACCCTACAAACTAGGAATGGGATGCCAGTAAAGTTCACATGCGTGTAAAGGCAGGCATCCCAATACTTTTGGTAATATAGTGTATATCTTCTAAACTCCGTTCATTGTTAGCCCATGTTCCCATGCACATCAGGGGGTCAGTAGAGTGAGTTTGCGCGCATACGCTTCTAAATGCAATATACCTGCAAATGCGCAGAATTGCATGCCAAAACAAGCTTTCTTTTCTTTTTACACTTGATTTCTCTGGCATCATAAAGAAAGATTCAGCATAGATAGGAGTTGATGTTTTTTTAATAAGCTCATGTGCATGAGACGGAACATACCATACAATACCAATGAGGTTTCATGATGCATCATTTCTCTCCTGCACAGGATAGCGGTAGCGAGTGTTGTACTTTGCTGTGTAACCATGTAGTAGAACGCTTTACCAAACTATGGTTTGTTTTTGATAGACGTATATAGATGCTGTCCTTTTGAGTTTGCAGATAAAGCATTTTAAGCTCAGAAGAACAAAACTTTGTCACCTTATGCTGATATGACGCATATTACTGAAATGAAGCATGTGCACAGCAAGAGACCTAAATCTTTGTAATGAATAAAATAAACCTAAAGTACAATGCTCAAACAACTTCTGCTGCTTCTTTTGCATCCCAAAGCATAAACTTAAATCGTCTCAGAAGGACAAGGTGCGCCAGTTTATGGCATTTACCCAAGCTGGGGAAAGGACTGCAATATACTGTTTAACACAGAATGACTGGAAACTAGAACTGGCAACAGACAACTACTTCCAGAACACAGCCTTGTACAGCAAAGAGTCAATGAAAAGTACAGTAGACAAAAAGAAACTAGAACAATTGTATAACCGATACAAAGGTAAGGAACTCCATTGAACTGTATCAGCTGCACCCGGGGCTTTGTGCTCCAGTATGTATTCATGTGCCTGCATTGGATGTAACATAGAAAGACGTCATTTATTTTCATCATCTGATTCTTCAAATGTCTTTTTATGTTAGCTGTATGATGTTTGTTTAATAAGGATTGTGCAGTTCTGTATGTTTGCCTGTTATAGCAATAAATGCCAAAGCAGAAAGCTATATTTACACTATGGGGTGTACTGATAAAAAAAATTCACAAAACTGAGAGCCTGGGTTCACACTGGTGCGATGTTAGGCATCGCATGTAATTCGCACCGCACTGCTGTGCAGATCACATGCGATGTCTGTGCGATGCAAATTCAGCCATACAGATTGGCTGAATTTGCATCGCATTCGCACCAAAATGGTGCAGGGCTCTTTTCTTTTTTCATCCACACTGGAATCAGATCGCATGGGTGTTCACACTGATGGTATCCGCTTCCTGCATTATTTGGCAGTTCGCACTGCAATCTGCGAACCAATCTGGGGGTGTCATTAACTTTTCATTGACACCCTCAGCGGTTCGTAGTTGTCAGTGTGAACCGCCGGCAGGTGACATGCGATGAGCACTGGAGTCACACTGGTTCCTACATCGCATATATGTGAACCAGGACTCAATCCTGCGAAACTACATGCATTCGTTCTGTGCAAATGTCAGCAAAAATCAGTTTTTAGTGCTATTTTTAAGCTAGATGTTCTTCACTCAGGAAAATGCTGCATTAATTATAGCCATTAGATGGAGCTGATGATCATAAGATAAAAAACTCTTCTTTACTGTGGTCACCTGCTCCATCTAGTGGCCATAATGTGGTATTTTCCTGATTCACGAAGAACATCTGGCCTGCAGAGAAAATGGCCATGCAAGTACAGTACATGCAGTTTTTTTTAATTACAACCCTATCTTTGTTACCCTGTCTTAGAGGGTTCTCGTTTATCCAGCTCATGGTATACCTAGTAGTCTGTCACATTCAACTGCACTTGTTCGTTAAAGTTAAAGATATTTTTTAGCTTCTCCCAGCCACTTTTTCAGTTCCAATGGGTGTCCGGAAGATACCCCAGCATTTTATATTCACTACAGGAAACCTTAAAGGGTAACTCCACCTTCATGGGGAAAAAAATGGCAAATAAAAAAAAAATAAATATAGCCTATACAATTGTCATATTGTAATGGAATGTTTATTAAAAATTACATTTCCTTTTCCATCTGCAGTTCTGTCATTTTCTATAAAATGCATAATGGCTACCTGGGATGTTCTGTACACAGAATATGTACAAAACACCCCCCAGAAACATAATTTCCTGCTTGTGTGATTGGCGCACTGATTTTCCCAGAAGTCTGCCTAAGACACAAGTCAGATTTTTGGCATCTCCTGCAACAAAAGTGTCATTTTTGGTAAAATACTCCCAATAGGAAATAAAGTCTAAAAGGATACAGACTCTGCAACTTTTTTCATTAAAACCCTGATTCTGCAACAAAGTTTGTTATAATCCTTGCAATGTACATAGATCATCCAGAGGGGAATGCTTTTTTCTCTATAAAAGTGGAGTTTCGGTTTAATAGATGGATCGAATCTTGACCAATTCAGCAGTGTTCTGCTGGTCAGGAAGGCTTCCGATGCTCCCCACTGGCAGAACGCAATAGCGCTGTGGGAGCAGTTCTTCCATAAACACTGACTGTGTTGGTGGGGGAATTGAGTGATTTTTAAAGCTGCATAATCTATGGGCTGCTTAAATCCAACCACCATGGAATGTGTAGATGTTGATTGAGAAGAGGACATGTTTAAAGCGGTGCTCCACCCAAAAGCGGAAATTACACTTCTAGCCCTCTGTCCCCCTCCTCCTCCCCAAATGGCACTTTTTTTTTTGGGGGGGGGGGGGGGGGTACCTGGTTTTGACAAATACCCGCACCCACTTCTGCTCAAATCACCTAGAAGTTCTCCTCTGGCCATCCCTCCCCGTAGTCATCTGTGACACGTCACAGGTCCCAGAAGGTGGCGGGGCCATTCACAATGCCCAACGATGCCGGCACCCGGTTGCAAAGTAGCAAGCTGTCACAGCTGGGTGCCACCAGTTGAGATGCCATCACTGGGGACAGGTGAGTGTCTTTTTTTTCTTTTCTTTTTTTTTTTTTTTCTTTTTTTTAAAGTCAGCAGCTACAGTTTTTGTAGCTGCTGACTTTTATTAAACACAGAACTAACTGGAGCTCCTCTTTAGGTTGTCCAGGCCAGGTGTCTTAAGGTGGAATAAAATGCTGGGGAGTCTTCTGACACCCTGGGAACTGAGGAAATGGCTTGAATAGGCTAAAAAACATCTTTAGCATTACAGAACACGTCTAGTTGAATGTGACTAACTACATTTACACCTCTTCTTCTTCTTTTTTTTTTTTTTTTTAAATACAGGGTACTAACCTAAAACAAATGGGTGTAAATGTAGCTTTACTGAGAATGGTTATAAGATACCTTGACGTTTCACTACATCTATCCATTTGTCATGGGTCACTGACCATATTTTCTCTTTGCATTTTGTGATTAAATTAGGCCTTTCGTTACTAAATCAAATGTATGTGTTAATGTTCGCTTGTACATTAAGAAAGATATATATATATATATATATATATATATATATACACACACACCTAAAATCTAGACTTCATGTTGTGAAATCTATCCTATTGCTGAAATTTCAGTTTTGGATGGAAACCAGTGGGTTGGATTACCTAAATCTTGTATCAAGACACCTGCCACAACTATTACAATGCCAAGCAAAAATGACAGTTATTGGATGGTAATTTTACCTGCTGCTATTCTCTCCAAACTGAAATACACAAAATCTTTGGCTAACATTAAAGTGGTTATAAACCTCAGACATAAAATATGAACAAAGCATATCCCTCTATAGTGTGTACTTGTCTCAATTAGGAGCACTAAGCGTCATTTCTGACTGCTGCTTTGTTCCTCTGCTATCAGTATGAATCACTTCTGACAAGTTTTTCTGACCCTCAAGAGAAAAATGGTGACAGGGCCACCAGGATCACCAGCAGATTGACAACCTAAGCTCTGTTCCAGTGTACAGTGTGAAGGGGGCTGTCTCCCTTCCCTCCAATCAGCTCTCAGAGCTCTCCTCACTGAGCTCTGCAGAGTGTAACTTCAGCTCTCCACCCCCCTTGTTCTGAACTTTCAGACATGCTTTAAAAATTCTGGGCTTTGAAGGGATGTAGAGAAAAGAAGACTACAGATAGACAGATCCATCCTATGTAGGAGGATTTGTTTTATCTCTGTGTATCCCGAGGCCAGTCATGTCACTGGGTATATGAAAAGGTTTACAACCACTTTAAAGTATTGTTCCATAACTCATAAGTATATCAGACATTCCTAAATCCAGTGCTAAGTGCAGACTGATACTGTGATTGGGTCAGGATTTCCTTTGTAATATGTTCAACCATCAGGAGAAATCCAGTTCACTTAGGCCTCTTGCACATGGACACAATAATTTACTGATGTTTATACGCTGGGTCTGGCTGTCAGAACAATCCTGAGTATACGTGCGCATGTGTATATACATGTAAAATTCTTCTTCATCCTCTTTTAGCTGCCAGTATTGCACTTTGCACATGTACTTTATATATACAGGTCCCTCTCAAAAAATTAGCATATTGTGATAAAGTTCATTATTTTCTGTAATGTACTGATAAACATTAGACTTTCATACATTTTAGATTCATTACACACAACTGAAGTAGTGCAAGCCTTTTTTTATGTTTTAATATTGATGATTTTGGCATACAGCTCATGAAAAACCAAAATTCCTATCTAAAAAAATTAGCATATTTCATCCGACCAATAAAAAAAAAAAGTGTTTTTAATCCAAAAAAAGTCAACCTTCAAATAGTTATGTTCAGTTATGCACTCAATACTTGATCGGGAATCCTTTTGCAGAAATGACTGCTTCAATGCGGCGTGGCATGGAGGCAATCAGCCTGTGGCACTGCTGAGGTGTTATGGAGGCCCAGGATGCTTCAATAGCGGCCTTGAGCTCATCCAGAGTGTTGGGTCTTGCGTCTCTCAACTTTCTCTTCACAACATCCCACAGATTCTCTATGGGGTTCAGGTCAGGAGAGTTGGCAGGCCAATTGAGCACAGTAATACCATGGTCAGTAAACCATTTACCAGTGGTTTTGGCACTGTGAGCAGGTGCCAGGTCGTGCTGAAAAATGAAATCTTCATCTCCATAAAGCTTTTCAGCAGATGGAAGCATGAAGTGCTCCAAAATCTCCTGATAGCTAGCTGCATTGACCCTGCCCTTGATAAAACACAGTGGACCAACACCAGCAGCTGACATGGCACCCCAGACCATCACTGACTGTGGGTACTTGACACTGCACTTCAGGCATTTTGGCATTTCCCTCTCCCCAGTCTTCCTCCAGACTCTGGCACCTTGATTTCCGAATGACATGCAAAATTTGCTTTCATCCGAAAAAAGTACTTTGGACCACTGAGCAACAGTCCAGTGCTGCTTCTCTGTAGCCCAGGTCAGGTGCTTCTGCCGCTGTTTCTGGTTCAAAAGTAGCTTGACCTGGGGAATGCGGCACCTGTAGCCCATTTCCTGCACACGCCTGTACACTGTGGCTCTAGATGTTTCTACTCCAGACTCAGTCCACTGCTTCCGCAGGTCCCCCAAGGTCTGGAATCGGTCCTTCTCCACAATCTTCCTCAGGGTCCGGTCACCTCTTCTCGTTGTGCAGCGTTTTCTGCCACACTTTTTCCTTCCCACAGACTTCCCACTGAGGTGCCTTGATACAGCACTCTGGGAACAGCCTATTCGTTCAGAAATTTCTTTCTGTGTCTTACCCTCTTGCTTGAGGGTGTCAATGATGGCCTTCTGCATAGCAGTCAGGTCGGCAGTCTTACCCATGATTGCGGTTTTGAGTAATGAACCAGGCGGGTCGTTTTTAAAAGCCTCAGGAATCTTTTGCAGGTGTTTAGAGTTAATTAGTTGATTCAGATGATTAGGTTAATAGCTCGTTTAGAGAACCTTTTCATGATATGCTAATTTTTTGAGATAGGAATTTTGGTTTTTCATGAGCTGTATGCCAAAATCATCAATATTAAAACAATAAAAGGCTTGCACTACTTCAGTTGTGTGTAATGAATCTAAAATATATGAAAGTCTAATGTTTATCAGTACATTACAGAAAATAATGAACTTTATCACAATATGCTAATTTTTTGAGAGGGACCTGTATATAATATAATATTTGCGTATGCATGCAAATTACTGCACTCAAATGGAAAATTTTCTATTTTGCGGCTTCACAGCCGGTTCCCTACTGCATATGAGCAAAGCTTGGGATGTGTCCCAGAAGGCTGCAGGGGAAGGAGGGGAGCCAAACCTCTGGCTCAGATTGCCACGGCGAAAACCAAAAGTCCAAGCCAGGTACCCCCTTCACCCCAAAAGGTGCCAAATGGGGCAGTGGAGGGGGGGATGGGTGGAAAAAGAGGAACTTCCTTTTTTGGGTGAAGTTCCGCTTTAAGGATACTGCCATTGACTTTTCTTTTTAGCCCACATTTTTAAGTTCTCAAGACTCATAGAGTGGGAAAGACTTAAAATAAATCACCTTCTTATTACTGGCTCTTACCTTGTTTCTGTGATTCAAGAAGTGAGGGGAAATCTCTCCAACAAAGGTACAGGCGGTCCCCGGGTTACAAACGCCCGACTTAAAACGACTCCAACTTCCAAACGGAAGGAGACAACAGGAAGTGAGGAGAAATCTACCCCTAGGAAGGGAAATTCACTCCTGTAAGAGTTATCCTGGGAAAAAGGTGTCTTCACTGAAGCTTTATTACCAATCCATGGTTCCACAACAACCCAAAATTTTCAAAATCCAGTTGTCATAGGGACAGAAAGTGAGGTGACATCTTCTGAACAGGGGCACAGACAGCAAAACAAATGGTACAGGGGTGTTAACCCTTCCCTATGCTATCAATAAAACTTAAAAATTATTATTTTGGCTGGGGCTACACTTAAAAAATTTACCTGTTCCAACTTACAAACAAATTTGACTTAAGAACAAACCTACAGTCCCTATCTTGTTTGTAACCCGGGGACCGCCTGTAATAAAAACCTGATGGAGGATCCAACACTGCTGTGTCCAGAACAAAGAGAATTTTTGCTAGTGTTGGACTTTAATCACCAAGTGCATATTAGTGGAGGCTGAACAGGTTAAAATGCTTTTATACGAGATTCTGGTGTTCCGCTTCAAAAACCATAAATGTACAGGTTTACCTGTTATGATTCTGTTAAGACAATCTTGTGATTTACACATTGCATGCCCAGCAAGTTTGAGTTTCTTGTTACAGTGCATTGCACAGTATTTCCACAGTGTTCTCTGCTTTAGGCCCCCCATTCAAACTTTAGTATTTTTTTTAGTCCAATTAAATGAATTCAACATTGCACATAACATGCATGAACGCAAAATAGTGAAAATACATGTGTTTTTACATGCATTTTATTACAGTAGGTGCCCTCTTTCCTCTGAAATCAAACACAATACTGCGTGACAAATGCACCTGAAATAAACTTAAAAATAAATGCATTTTGTGATGCACAATCGTGGCGTAATGTGGTAGCAATATACAGATTCGGAGCAAAGTGCCTAACATTTTCTTTACTATTCATGCGTATTACAAAGGAAATCCCAGGATAACCCATGGTTAGGAAAGGGTTACGCAGGTTTACATAACCCAAGTATTATATAATCTGGGGATTGGCTGTGTTGATTGTCAGAAAATACAAAGTGTGTTCTGCAAAATAATATGCTTTGTTTGTTTGTTTTTCTTTCAAAATTTCAGATCCACAAGATGAAAATAAAATAGGAATAGATGGAATCCAGTTGTTCTGTGATGATTTACATTTGGATCCAGCCAGTACCAGTGTATTAGTCATCGCATGGAAATTCCGAGCAGCTACACAATGTGAATTTAGTAAAAAGGAGTTTGTTGATGGCATGACAGAGCTTGGGTACGTATGCCCATAGTCCACCTAACCACAACCATAGTTTGAGATTGCCTTTTATTGCAACATTTACAGTGTCAGCAAAAATAAGCATTTCTCTTTCGTTCATTAAAGGACACAGCTCCTGATCTTCTTAACCATTGGGTTATACTGAACCCTACAGGAGAAGGACACTAGGCAGAAAAAAAGTCTGACTACGTCTGTGGGCAGTTCCAGGGGGTAAACTCCCTCTCTCTGCTATAGGTACTCAGTTTTTTTCTTGCCTAGTCAGGAGTAAGGACTTCCTTGCTGGGATTCCTGGCATTTTTTTCTTTTTAGATAGAAATTGTAGATCTCACAGGAAAAAAACAATCAACTGCCGGACTGGGCGACAGGCTGGATACTCTAGATCCAGTGGTCACCCCAGTCTGGCCAGCGATCATGCGCAGACCACAGCTCCGCGCTAGGTCGGCCGCAACATAGCTCCAACAGATGGGGCTGGCCTGCAAATTAAACGCCTCGCGAGGTGGCCTATGACCAGGTCTCAGCCCGAGTCGCAGTGTTCCTCCTGACTGACAGCCCCTTTATTTAGATGGCGAGGGTTTCTGTCTGGAGAGGTGCCCGCCTGGTTCCTGGTATGGTGAGTAGCTGTCCCCCCTCTCCCCCCACGTTCCCTTCCTTCCCGTCAGGCACCCCCCTTCATCTGTCCCCCCATCCAGTTATGCTCGGGCTGTGTGGGTGGTCTGGTCCACCTCCTGGGGTGGGGGCAGGGTGCTATGATGGCAATGGTGGCACGGGACTGGCTACTTGGATGACCTCCTTCTGCGAGCAGAGTCTCCTACTGCTGTGGTGGAATGGAAAAACTGGCAATCACCATATAATCTCTGAGGGAGTTTGGCTGGATTCAAAATTTTCAGGAGTCTGCTCTGGTTCTGTCCACAAAGCTGGACTGTCTGGGTCTGACTCTGGACTCGGCCTTAGCAATTGTGCTCCTTCCATTGGACATACTCCAGAAATTGCAGGCTGCAATTCGTCTCCTGCTGTCCAGCAGATGGTCATCCCTCCGGACTTGCATGCGGGTGCTGGGCCTGATGGTGTCTACCTTCGATGTGGTTCTCTTTGCACAGTTCCATACGAGGTCCCTGCAAAGGGAGATTCTTGCCAAATGGGACAAGACTCCGCAGTCCCTGGACAATCCGATCCGGCCGAGCCGGGGATTGAAGGAGTCACTGATATGGTGGCTTCGTGCTTCGGCTGGGAAAATCCTTCCTCCACTTGTATTGGACAGTGGTCACCACGGATGCCAGCCTGTCCAGCTGGGGAGGCCTCCTTGGCAAAAATTCTGCTGAGGGGCTCTGGACACTGGAAGAGTCCAGACTACCGAGCAATCTGACTGTGCCTGGACCATTGGACGGCTCGTCTTCAGGGATGTCCAGTGCGCAGTCAAGTCACGGCTGTGGTTTATGTCAATCACTAGAGGGGCACAAGAAGTGTCCTAGCGGCTCTAGAGGGTAGCCGGCATTCTAAGATGGGCAGGGCGGTTCGTTCCAGCCCTCTCCGCCGTTCACATTCCTGGGGAGGAAAACTGGCAGGCGGATTACATCAGTTGGCAGGCGTTGGACCAAGGGGAGTGTTCCCTTCTTCCAGGGATGTTTCATCAATTGTGTCTCCGGTGGGGCATCCCCGAGGTGGATCTGTTTGCATCTCGGCTCAACAGAAAGGTGCAGAATTTTGTGGCTCTGTAACGGGATCCTCTGGCGGACGCCACAGCTGCGCTGTTGGCCCCACAGGGTCATTGTCGTCCGATTTACGTCTTCCCTCCCCTCAAGCTTCTTCCAAGACTTATCCGCAGAATCGAGGCAGAAGGGATTCCGGTGATCTTAGTGGCTCTGGACTGGCCTCACCAGGCTTGGTACGCCGATCTGGTCCGGCTGGTCACCAACATTCCTTAGAAGCTTCCTCTCAGGGAAGATCTGCTGTCCCAAGGACCAATCTTCCATCATCCTGCTTTACAGTCGCTGGTTTTGATGGCTTGGCTGTTGAACGCCAGGTGCTGATGGATAGAGGTTTCTCTGCGTCTGTGATTCCTACACTGTTAAAAGCTAGGAAATCTACTTCTAGGAAGATCTACCATCGTATGTGGAAGTCGTACGTTGAGTGGTGTGAGTCTCTTGGGGTTCAACCTCGCTCTTTCTCGGTGGCTCGGATCTTGACCTTCCTTCAACGGGGGTTTGAGCAGAAACTGGCCTTGAGTACTATCAAGGGTCAGGTGTCGGCCCTAGCAGTTTTCTTTCAACAGCCCTTGGCCACATACTCCCTGGTGGGTACTTTTCTTCAGGGAGTTAGGCACTTGGTCCCTCCAGTGCGTTCTCTATTGCCGCCTTGGGACCTCAATTTGGTGCTCTCAGTCCTCCAGAAGCCTTCTTTTGAGAATCTTTGGGAGATTCCCTGCTTAAGCTGTCCCAGAAGGTGGCCTTTTTGGTGGCTATCACCTCTGCGCGCAGTGTCGGAATTATCAGCGTTATCCTGTCGTTCACCTTTCTTGGTGATTCACGGAGATAAGGTGATTCTTCTTCCCTGTCCGTCGTTCCTTCCAAAGGTTGTCTCATTTGAATGAAGACATTGTGTTGCCTTCCACTGTGTCCCAGGCCAAAACATCCAATGGAAATTGCCTTGCATAGCTAGGATGTGGTCCAGGCAATTAGGGTGTACCTGGAAGCTACGGAGTCTTTTAGAAAGTCAGACTCACTATGTGTGCTCACTGATGGGCCTCGGAAAGGGTTGTCTGTTTCCTCTGCGACCATTTCCAGGTGGATCAGACAGGCGGTGATTCAGCCCTGCTCCATCTAAGGTCAGGTTCCTCCTTCCCCTGTCAAGGTGCACTCTACTCGGGCGCTCAGTGCCTTCTGAGCCTTCCGTCATGAGTCGTCAGTGACGCAGGTTTGCAAGGCGGCCATCTGGTCATCGGTGCACACTTTCACAAAGTTCTTTAAGGTGGATCTGTTGGCAACTACGGATGCTTTCTTTGGCCGCAAGGTTTTGCAGGCTGCTGTTTAGAAGACCTGTTCCTTATGAGGGTGTATTGTTTTTAAGGTGAGCTCCAGTTGTTTAGGTTGAGCTCCTGTTTACCTCCTTGGCTAGAGTTAGCCTTAGGAGTTTCTTTTCACTGTTGCCACCCCTCATGTTTAACACTGCTTTGGGACGTCCCAATGGTTAAGAAGATCGGGAGCTGTGTCCGTCAATGAACAAAAGAGAAAATGGGGTTTTTGCCTGACCATAAAATCAATTTCTCTGATGTTCATTGACAGACACATAACCCACCCCTCTGTGGAGTTGTAATTCTTCTGATACTGCTTGTAACGAAACTGAGTCCCTATAGCAGAGCAAGAGAGTATACCACCTGGGACTGCCCATAGGCGTAGCCACACTTTTTTTTGCCTAGTGTCCTACTCCTGTAGGAGGCAGTATAACCCAGTGGTTGAGAAGATCAGGATCTGTGTCCGTCAGTGAACATCAGAGAAATGGATTTTACAGTAAGACAAAAATCCCATTTTTGTATATTTTGTCTTTATAATAGGTAAAGTGGTATTAAAGTCTTGTTATTTTTTGCTTAAAAATAACAAAGATGTTATACTCAGTTCTGCGTGTAATGGTTTTGCTCAGAGAAGCCCAGATCCTCCTCTTCTGCAGTCTCTCGCCGGTGCTCCTGGCTCCTGCCGAGTGCCCCCACAGCAAGCAGCTTGCTATGGGGGTGCATGAGCCGCTGTTCTGTGTGTCAGCTCAGACAGGGAGCCGCAGCTCAGCCCTGCCCCCTCTCTCTCCTCTTTGGCTCACTGACTTTGACAGCAGCAGGAGCCAATGGTGCCTGCTGCTGTCTGAGCCAATGAGGAGAGAGAGTCCCGGACAACCAAGGCTCTCGTGCAATATCGCTGACTCGGGTAAATATTAGGGGGGCTGCTGCACACAGAAGGTTTTTCATCTTAATGCATAGAATGCATTAACATAAACCTTCTGCCTTTACAACCACTTTAAGAATACTGCAATAACATTTTCACTATATATTATTGCAAAAATGGTTAAAGGGATTGTAAAAGCCTAAGGTTTTTTACATTAATGCATTCTATGTATGAAGTTAAAAAAGCTTGGTGCAGCAGCCTCCCAAACCCCCCCCCCTCCCCCCCAATACTTAACTGAGCCCCATCCCGATCCAGTGATGTGCACGAGAGCCTCACACTCCCTCATTTGCTGAGACAGCAGTGAAGGCCATTGGCTCCCGTTGCTGTCAATCGCAGCCAGTGAGCCAATGTGGAGGGAGAGTTTGCTGCACTGAAAGTAAAGGGGCTGAATAATTTTGCACGCCCAATTTTTCAGTTTTTTATTTATTAACAAAGCTTGAAATGTCCAATAAATTTCGTTCCACTTCATGATTGTGTCCCACTTGTTGTTGATTCTTCACAAAAAATTACAGTTTTATATCTTTATGTTTGAAGCCTGAAATGTGGCAAAAGGTCCAAAAGTTCAAGGGGGCTGAATACTTTCGCAATCCACTGTATAATTCTGTCCAGCAAAGTGTGTGGTTACCTGACTTAACAGTCGAGAGTGACACCACTATCTCTGTTGAGGCCTAAGTTTAGATTGGATTAAAAACCTAAAAATCAACACAAGGGACATAATTTACACTTCGCATGATGTGTCCATGTGTTGATTTTCCTCTGATGAGAAATCTTCTTCCATCCTACCCTCGCCATTGTAACCTTCTAGTGTGACGGGGGTTAATAAGGATAAAGGGCTGTCAGGGGCTCTCATCAAGAACCTGCCTATGTCTGCCATTCATCGAAGCTGTATTACAGAGCCGATGAATGACACATCTGTTAATGGAGGGGGGCGAAGCTACCAATCGCCCATCTGTCCCCATTCACAGATCCTATTTTGATCATAGGAGCTGTAATACAGCTTCTATGAATGGCGGATCCGGCAGGAAAGGTGGGCTCTCTTGATGAGACCTCCTGGCAGCCCTTTAGTTGTAATAATGCCTGCTTCTGCACCAGACGTTTACGGGGGGGGGGTTCTGGTAGGATAAATACATTTCTTTATGAATATCACATAACAGCATTAAATATTGCTTATGTATGCTTGGAGTTCAGCTTTATCTTTCACCTAGCAGTGTTCAAATAATTATTTTCCTGAATTGAAAAATGATTTTAACACTGTTGAAGAATTATATATATTTAACTTAAAGAATCTTCCAGTTATGGATATATTTAAATAGTTGCATTGGTCCAGCTTGAACCAATGTAACTATTAACATACCATAACTGTGGGATCCCTCCAGAAGCTGGAGACCATTATAGTAGAGCCCACTACTCCAGTGATCTCCACTTGTGTTCAGGTTCTGTGCTGATCGGCTGCCCTGCTACATTGTGAACACAGGAGGTCGCTACTTAACACAGGTGTCATTCAGAGAAGGCTATGCATTTTCTCAATGAATGCAAAGCATTCTCTAATTGGGCAAGGTGGGCAGGCAGGGCAGTGACATCACTTTCCACCTCATCCAAACAGAGAATGCTTTGCATTAGGCATGCACCGATACTTTTTTGTTTTTAGTACTCTTCCATACCAATTACTGATAGCACCTGCAACAGTTTTGTATACACTTTAGCTGTCAATAATGGTACAAAGCATTGAATTTTTTTTTTTTTTAATTTTGCGCTTTTTTTTTCAATGTAAAGTGAGCAAATATATGTTAAAAGTGTAAAAATATATTACCGATCAAAGCAAAAAAAAAAAAGTTTTATTTATTAATAGTTTATAAAATAGAAATGAACAAAAAAAATATCAGCAGGAAAATAAGAATGAAATGGAGGAGAATAAGGAGTTATTAAGGTTGATTAGAGTAAATTAAGCGCTATTAAGGGGTTAAACAGAGGAACATTGAATAGTTAATCGCTTTGATTTGTAGATGAATAAACAGAACAACCGTGTTTCTTTTTATCTTTCTGTTTCAGCCGCTGATCAATGTTGTTGCTAAACATTGCCTGCTGCTTTATTTTTGACAGCTTCAAAACCGAGACTTCGTTTGCACTTCAGCTGTCAACAGGGAAGCCCTACAGCTGAATAAGTCATCAGTTGTTAAGGACGCGTCGGCCCCGCTCCTATACAACTGTAAATTGCCTTCTTTTTTTTCTTTTTTTTTACTATCCTGCTGTCAGTGGGAGAATCCCACTGACAGCTGAAAGAACCAAGCCTGAAGTATCGGTTTTAGGTATCGGAGCATTTGCATGAGTACCGATGGTCGTGTAAATGCTTAGCATCGATACCGGTATCAGTGCAACCCTACTTTGCATTTATTGAGAAAATGCAAAGCATTCTCTGAATGGAGCCTATGTTGAGTGTCACCTCTTATGTAGAGGGGCAGCCTCTCAGCACAGGACTCAGACATTAGCGGAGATCACTGCAATAAAAGTGTCTACTACAGTGATTTTTACCTTTCTAGGGAGATCCTACAGGTATGGTTTCTATATGGGCCCATAGGTGCATGCACCATCCATATACTGGATCAATGTAACTGTAAAAATATCCATACCTTGAATTATTTTATAACTAAGGAATGCTTTTGTTTGCTTGCTGTTTGTTTTTTTAGAGAATAAATGCATTTTTAGAACACCTTCGCTCCATTTAAGGTCAGTTGAATGATCAGGGAGCTTGCATATTGTAGCTATAGAAATACTAGAAATACATTTATTGACTGTACCCTCCTGCCCACTGCACATTTACTTTGTACCACTTGCATTTCATTAATGGCATGTACTGTTATTTAATCTGTCGCTTATTACTTTTTATATCCAATATTTATTTTTAAATGTATACTTTTAGGTGTGACAGCACAGAAAAACTGAGGGCTCAGTTACCCCGGCTTGAACAAGAGCTGAAAGATGCGCTTAAATTTAAAGACTTTTATCAGTTTACATTTAATTTTGCAAAAAATCCTGGACAAAAAGGGTTAGGTAAGTATGCGTTTATTTAATGACTGATTGCTCCCTCCCCCATGTGCGCTGTGATGGTCATGCTGTTATACGGTGCCCTAGAAACACAAGGCAGATGCTGAGATGTGCATTGCAGGGGGCCTTGACTATTTCCCACTCTATCCAAAACCCTTTTCATTTTAATGACGCCAGTGCAAAAGTTATAACCGAATGATTCCTTTCCTATTGTTCCTATTTCATGAATCAAGTGATAGTCTGACACACAGCAGGTAACAGTAGCCTCTGGTTTCATAACAAGCTTTGCATTTCTATATTCCAATGGACAAAGACAATAAATGGCGATATGGGATAGATGCCCTCCTGGTATATTATTAATATATTTTAATATATATTATTTTATTTGTTACTTTTTAGATTTGGATATGGCAATTGCATACTGGAATTTAGTATTATCTGGAAGATTCAAATTTTTAGATCTGTGGAATAAGTTTTTGTTGGTAAGTAATTTATGTGCATATACCTCAGAATATAGATTCTTTTTTTATTTTTCATTCATTTTACAACAGTACTGCTATATACAGCATGGCATGCATTCATGTAAATTATTTTGCTTAGTGGTTTTAGCTGCTGCCTAATATTTGTTAATCAAATGAGATGAAATCTGCTTGTAGACTGGTATCATTATGAAACCTCAGAGCAAAGACAGTCTTCAACATTGGCTTCCTTAACCACTTGACCTCTTGGAGCATTTTACCCCCTTCATGACCAGGGCATTTTTTGCTATTCAGCACTACGCTTCTTTAACTGGCAATTGCAACACTGCACCCAAAAGACATTTTTCTAAATTTTTCACACAAATATACATTTCGTAATTAATCACCACTGGGGTTTTTTTATTTTTTGCTATTAAAACGAAAAAAAAAGACTGAACATTTTGAAAATAAATAGTTTTTTTTGTTGTTGTTTCTGTTATAAAAGTTTGCAAATAAACAATGGTTCTTTGTAAATTTAGGCCAAAATGTAGTCTGCTACATTTCTTTGGTAAGCCCCCGTTCACACTGGGGCGACCTGTGAGGCGACCTGGTCGCCTCACAGGTCGCCGCAGGTCGCCTCCCATAGGGAAGCTGCGGACCCGTTCTGATAGGAGCGACACAAGTCGCTCCGACTCAGAAAAAGGGTCCGGAGCTTCTTTGGGGCGACCAGGAGGCGACCGCCATAGACTTCAATGTTACGAAGTCCGTGGCGGCCGCTCCTAGGTCGCGGCGCGCTGCTCGCACCGCGACCTCGGAGGTCGCGGTGCGAAGTATCGTCGCCCCAGTGTGAATGGGGGCTAAAAGTAACCCAAATCAGTGTATATTATTTTGCCTGTACAAAAGTTTTATAGAGTCTACAAACTATGGTATATTTTTTTGAAAATGTATCAATCCTGGTGTACTGATGAACTATCTCATTTTTTGATGCCTTAAAACGCCAGGAGAGTTCAAATACCCCAAGATTACCTCTTTTTGGAAAGTAGAAAGTCCAAGCTATTGTACATACTGTCACCAGTGCAGTACAGCGTCATCAATCATGTAACTGGTGTGGCGTTGATCAGAGAAACGTACTAGTGACAATATGTAAAAAATTAAAACATTTAAAACTTTTTTTACTCCATTTTTATTTAAACTTTTTTTAAGATTTTTTTTTTTTTTTACATACTCTCATCTGATTAGGTCAGTGTCACCATAGGGGGGGGGTGATCAGTTTGTTTGTTTTTG
Source organism: Pelophylax lessonae (assembly GCF_965119305.1). Taxonomy (NCBI): domain Eukaryota; kingdom Metazoa; phylum Chordata; class Amphibia; order Anura; family Ranidae; genus Pelophylax; species Pelophylax lessonae. The sequence continues at coordinate 465,742,490 of NC_138769.1, forward strand.
TACACTATTATTGCTTATAACCGTGATGATTACTGGTATAAGCAATAGTTTTAGCTGTCAGGATTGGCTTTTATTCATGACAGCTTGCTTACTATTGTGATCTGTGATTGGCTATAGCCAAATACATGTTACTTGGGGTTGTGATTGGCCCAGGTATCATGTGATAGCTGTGGGCCAATCACAGTATTACAATAGTAGGCAATTCATGACTGTTTTGCTTATCATGTGATCGCTATAACCAATCATACCAAGCACCGTGATCCACCATGTCCACCGGAAACAGCGGTCAAGGGATCACGCTCAGTGACGTACTTATACATCGCTGAGCCTGTAACTGCTGCCCACTTGCAGAAAAAATACTGTGGACTTGGAGGCAAGTGGTTAAAATTGAATAACCTGGGGAGAAAAAAATGCCACTACATTGTTGTCGATGACACATTCTGTATTTATTATTACAGTAATTAACAAATGCCTCTTTAGGCTAGTTACTACAAACAGGAGATTTACCACACTTTTTCTTAATGGAAGGAGCTTTTCGTAACCATAAACTTACAGGGAGAAAGTAGCGGGGCACTGCAGGCTGTGAGTTTGCCAAATGTGTGAAATCTGAAGTGTTCTGCAGAGAACACTGACATGCATGGGGATCCATACAACATGTTAAAGCAACTGTTTAAAATAAGATTTTAGGTTGCAAAATTTGATGCTTCTAGTCATCCTTTTTTTACCACATGGGTTTAGAAATTATAAAAAAAAAGTTCTAGTTCAGTTTCCTGTTCTATTTAGTGTGTTTTTTGTATGGGAGATTGAACACGTGTTGATACTTTCTAAAGCGGAGGGCTTTTTGGAATGCATTCATGTGTATTGGCCTTTTGATTTAAATGTGTGCATAAGTCCTAAAGCAGATCTTCGCCTAAACATGAGTTACCTTTTGTTATTTCCCCTCCCCCAGCCTGTAAAGAAAAAAACACGACTGGTATTGAGTTTTTGGTAGTACCCGCTCACACTCCCTTGTTCCTCAGTGAGCATAAGGTCTCCTCAGTACACCACCCCAACTTCCCATTTTGCTCATATTCACACGATTTTGCGTTCTTCTTTCTTGATCACTATGAGCTAGGGCTCTTGGGAGACCAGCACACCAACAAGAATAAGCAGAAAAGAGGCTTAGACAAAAAACCTTGGTTAATCCCTTTAAGAAGCTCTGACTCCCTGTAAAACTCGTCTTCTTTTTAGTCCTGCTATCAAGAAATAGTATGTATACCATTGGGTGCTATATCTACATTATGCCATGTTTAGTGCCATGTGATCTGATTCTTGTGACCGCTATTCCAACAAGAGTTCCTGCTGTATGTCACTAAATTATCTTGTGCGTTTACTGACATTAAATGTAGGCTTCACATACCAGCATATTTATGGTGTAAATTTTTGTCATACTAAGTATATCTTTCAGTTGCTCTCACTTGCGGACAATTGGAAGAAATACAATTTTGGTTCAGTTTCTGGTTTTCTACTCTGTGAATAGTTGCAGGTATGATAAGGTTTCCTGTTATAGAGTTACTGAGTGAATTTACAGCTGGTTGGCTTCTCTTTCGTGATGAAATGTATGGTAGAGTGAACATTTATTTTGTTTTATTTATTTGTTTCAGGAACATCATAAAAGATCCATCCCAAAGGATACCTGGAACCTCCTGTTGGATTTTGGAAATATGATTGCAGATGACATGTCCAACTATGATGAAGAAGGTATAGCCTTTGTAACAGTGTTGTAATGACATATATTCCCATCCAGTTGAATTGATGCTTATAGATGCTTCTAAACTGGCTCCTATAATTTTGATCCTGTGGCTTTAATTGTTTTACTTACGAGCCCATTATAACTATGCAGTTCAAGAGGTCTGAATTCACTTGCTGCATATTTGTTCTGACTCCCTAATAAAATACTGGAATCAGCGAGGCGCCATGACTGCCAGACAACCAGTACGTTGAGAAGAAGGTCAACCGCACCATATTTTGCAATTTCTCAGCACAGGTTACCTTTAGGGCCCATTCACACTAGGTACTACATGTGAGTCACACAGGATTGCACTGCGTGTTCCTGTGCGATTCACATGCAGTTATGTGCAGTGCAATTTCTGTCAATTAATTTTAAATGGGCTGAAATTGCACCTTACTGCATGCACTACTTTTAAAAAGCCACAGCAACCTGATTGTATGGTACGCTTGTACTATGCGATCCGGTGCGGGCAAATGCACTATTTCCTACCTGTTTTTTTTTTTATAGTCTTTGCACTGACCCCCCTTAGGGCCCGGCCCGTTCACACTAGAATGCTGTGCAGGAAACCCGCTTTACATGCTGGTTTCCCTCACCACACTCAAATTGCACTGCGCTTGCAATCTACAGGGGGTGTCGGTGCAAAGTTAAAGTGGTTGTTAACCTACTTATACAACTCTATGTAATCCTCTGTGTAGCCTGATTATTAATGATCCTGTCTCTGTGTTTTATTAAAAAAAATGCAGCCTTTATCGTATTTCAGAGCAGCTCCCGGTGATCACGTGACCAGCCGGCTCTCTCCTCTCCCCTCTCCGCCTCTGACAGATGCAGGGGGCCGGGCCGAGATTCCCTTGCTGACGTCAGGCTGGGCGAGAGGAGGAGAGAGAGAGCGAGTCGGACGGTCACGTGATCGCTGGAAAGCCGCTCTGAAATACGGTAAAGCTGGCATTTTTTTTTTTTTTTTAATCACAGCGACAGGAGCATTTGTAATCAGGCTACACAGAGGATTAGGACAAGAAAAGTTTTAAATGCAGTAGGAGGTGAGGGGGCAGGCTCTGACACAGGAGCAGACAGGCAAGGAGGGGAGAGGGAGAGGAGGACAGAGAGCTGCAGGTGACAGATGCATGTACACTGACCATGGTGTCAGGGCTCAGCAGCCATGATACACTGTGGTCAGTGTACATAGGGGAGGGTAGAAACTGGCAAGTTCAGCCAGGTTTTTCAGGTTATACGTGGTGCCAAATTGCACAAGCTCTGTGCTGTATAACATGCTTTAAAGGAACGGGATCTTTATTTTTTTTGGGGGGGGGGGTGTAACAAACGCTCTACTGACATCCCAAATACAAGTAGCAAACACAGTGCATTTGTCCGCACTGGATCACATGATACAAATGTACCATGTAACCCGGTTGCAGTGTGCTTTCAAAAGTAGTGAATATACTACTTTTGGTGTGGTGCAGTGTAATTTTAGCCCATTAAAAATGAATAGGCTGAAATCACACTGCACGGAACTGCATGTGAATCGCACAGGTGCATGCAGCGCAATCCTGTGTGATTCACATCAGTGTTAATTTTGGCAGCAAATTTCAATTTAGTTTTAGTCTTAGTCTTAGGACTAAAATGGCATTTTAGTTTTAGTCCCATTTTAGTCTTCTGCAAGTGTTTTAGTTTTAGTCGTATTTAGTCGACTAAAACTCCAGTACATTTTAGTCGACTAAAACTAATTTTCGTCATCTATAATCTACTGGGTGTAGTTCAATTGTAATTTGTAATGCATTATTTAAGCATTTCTCTACAATTTCCAATTTCATTATACACTACTGCTGGTCCTGGAGTGAAAAATCTAATATGTTATTATTTATGGTATTAAGCTTTGAGCATGCACCAGTGTTAATTTTGGCAGCAAATTTCGATTTAGTTTTAGTTATAGTCTTTTGACTAAAATGCCGTTTTAGTTTTAGTCTTATTTTAGTCATCTGAATTGTTTTTGTTTTAGTCGTATTTTAGTCGACTAAAATTGTGTTAATTTAGTCGACAAAAACGTTTTAGTCGACAAAATTAACACTGATTCACATGCAGTTCTTAGTGTGAATGGGCCCTAAAGTGGAACTGAGGTTGTAGACATGTGGGCTTCCATTGCTGAATGGTCTTTGAAAATTATTTGCATTTAAATGGTTTCAGGACCATTATCTTAACCCTGGGTTCGCTACTTATTGTGTCACAGCATGCAGCCTTGTTTCAGGTCAATGACCCCCTAAATTCTGTAGCCAGGATTAAGATGACAGCCCTGAAGCCTTCACGTTTTTAAAAGCAATCTTTGTTGGAATATTTAACAGTATTTTGTGCTGTGAATAATTTGGTTATGTCTATTTGTATTCTAGGGGCATGGCCTGTTCTAATAGATGATTTTGTGGAGTATGCAAGACCATTAGTGACGAGCGAGAAACGCAAAGCTCTTTAACTATAAACTTTTGCAAAGGACTAGTGAAGCTTTTGCCATTTCATTTAGATAATGAAGACTGTTTTTCGCCAACAACTGAGAGTGTGCGTGCAGCAGTCACCTGGACATAAGGACATGGAAAATGCCACTGTCTGATTTCTGCCTTAGAACATTATGGTGGACGGCTTTTGGCAAGATGAGAAGATCCCACAGTGGGAGTACGGGCTGTTTGTAGGATGCTGGCTTCATATCTTATATTGGTTGTATCCTATAGGATGTAGAGATTGCATGATTTTATACTTTGGAGCCGTTTCAATAGAGGCCATTTTATTAAAACAAATTCTAAGAAAAAAAAACGAAAGAGCATGCCATTCAGTTTACAAGCCAGAATAAACACCAGCAGTTACTGAACAGCTGTATTATATTGTATCTATATAAAAAGCAGTATTTGTGTTGTAAATTAAATCTCTAATGGAATCTTACATGCCATGTTGCATTTTTTATTGCTGTATCTTTATTATAATACGAATTTTTAGCTTTAAGGCCCCTTTTACACTTGTGTGACCTAAAAGTCACGCAATTTTTTGGCCATGATTTTGACTGGACTGGCAATGCCTGTGTAATGGACCTCAAAACGCATCAAAGTCAGACCAAAGTAGTGCAGGGACTACTTTGAAGTCGTCGTGACTTCACACAAATATGAACGGTACTCATTGGAAATCATGGAGTACGACTTGTCATGTGACTTTGCAGTCCCACGTCACAGGACAGGTCGCACAAGTGTGAAGGGGCCTAAGTTTAATTCTTTAATTGTGCATAAATGTTACTTTGCTTTGTGAGGTCGGCATATATCTGTGTCTAAAATAAGGAGAGTCTCAGATTACAATCTGTTGATATGATTTTAAGCCACAAATATGTCAGGGCACACACAGCTGGTGCTCAGTAAACACAATACCACCCAAGAATTTAGTCTATGCCAGCCTTTCTTGACCTTTTCAACACAGAGGAACCCTTGAAATAATGTTCTAATCTCAGGGAACCCCTGCTAAAAATGACTATATTTACAACTCATGATACATTAGTGTGATGGTCAGTGGGATGAATGCTCCTTACACTTGTGGACACTAGGAAGAATTACCTTCTTTCAGATAGCTAAAAAGATCAATGGTGTCAGGGGGAACTTATCTGAACGGCAGAAATTGCCAATTGCTCAAGGAACCCCTTTCAATCTTTGGAGGAACCCTAGTTGAAAAACCTTGATCTATACAGTACTACAAGTCATGAATACAGAGTGAGCCACATGGTAGGCACATGGAGGATTATTAAACCTTGAGGGCTCCTTCCCATTACCGCGTTGCATATGACATGCATTGGTGTGCTGCACTATCATTCATTTTGAATGGTACCCAAATGTAACTTCACAATGCATCTTGCGTTGTGGTATTCTGGGACCCAAAAAGGCAGCAGTTATCGATTATCAGGATAAGCTGACCAGATTTTTTTAAAAGAAATCCGGGGACATATTATTATTTTTTTTTCATTGGCAAATGGCACAGGACTGCAAAATACACAGAGCGCTGGGCACAGGACTGCATAATACACAGAGCGCTGGGCACAGGACTGCATAATACACAGAGCGCTGGGCACAGGACTGCTTAATACACAGAGGGCTGGGCACAGGACTACATAATACACAGGGCGTTGGGTACAAGACTACATAATACACAGAGCACTCGGTACAGGACTACATAATACACAGAGCACTGGGCACAGGATTGCATAATACATAGAATGCTGGTTACAGGACTGCATAATACACAGAGCACTGGGCACAGGACTGCATAATATACAGGAGGGTGTTGGGTGTTAGGCATAGAGTACAGGGTTCCGAGGTTTGCTATGCACAGAGTACACTTCTGCCCCCACATCCATAGCTCACCTCTGCACCCTTCACTCACAGTTTATCTCTGCTGCCACCTCCTAGCTGTTCCCCCACAACAGCTAAACTCTACATCTCTCCATGCAGCTGCATCAATTCTGACCCCTGCTCCCCCACTGCCCTCCCCTGTGTACAAACCCCCCCCTCCCCCCCATCTGCTCATTTCCCGTTCTCAGCCCTCCAAACAGTCAATTTTTGGCTCTGCCTCTCCTCCACTGAACAGCAGCAGGAGCAGCAGTGAGATCGTCCAGCAGGGGGCATCTTCATCTGAGCCACCAGGCTGTTTTTCAGCCAGCATGGGATATCCTGTCTACATTAATCCTGCCCTGAATCCGGGGACAAAACCGGGGACAGACTTGGACCGGGGACAGTGTCCTCAGTCCAGAGACTGTCCCTGGAAACCGGGGACATCTGGTCACCCTACATTAGGAAGCTCATTCAAATGAATGAGCTTCTTTAACTCATGTGGCTTACATGCACTGCAACAAACCTGACCAGTGTGAATAGGCCCTGAATGCAAGCAATGTTTTTTGATAGCTTAAGATTCTATTTATAAAGCAGTTGCTGGTCTGAAGTCGTCTGCTTATATTTGCAGTCAACCAGTCACCAGTCCAGTCAACTGGTCAACAGAGCTGTAATATGAGCATCCATGTGATTAGATTCACTTAACAGTTGGTGTATAAGGATATTATTTGTGTGCTTTGTAAACCTCTTCCCATATCATAACCCTGTTCCAACGTTCCTCCATTTTGAAAGTAAGATTAAAAAAGAAAGCGTTAAAAAATTATACTCACCTGCTCTGTGCATGGGTTTTGCACAAAGCAGCCCAGATCCTCCTCTTGAGCACTCCTGGCTCCTCCCCCCTGCCGAGTGCTCTAATAGCACGCCTTTTGCTATGGTAGCACTCAAGCAAGCTTGATTCAGAGCCGTGCTCTGTGTCTCCATTCACACACGCAGCGTGGCCCCACTCCTCATTGGCTCACTGGCTGTGATTGACAGCAGCAGGGGTCAATTGCTGCTGTGTGAGCCAATGGGAGAGCTGCTGCTCCCTGGATTGAATTGGGGCTCAGATGAGTATAAAGGAGAAGCTGCACCCAGAAAGTTTTTTTTTTTTTTTTTTTTTTTTTTTACCTTAATGCATACAATGCATTAAGGTAAAAAAACGTTGAGCCTTTAGAATCACTTTAAACCAGGTACTGCAAACCTTTGGGTGCTTTTATACCTCTGCTTCTTTGGTGCCAAGGATTTCCACACTGCTACAGTATAGGAGTTGGTTATACACAAGTTGATATATTTGATTTAGCCTGTGGAAAAAAAATCGAACAGATTCCTCCCCTGTCAGGATATTGAATTCTGACTGCTGTCATTGGGGCGGTCAGAATACCCAAACAATGACTGTATCTGAGTGGATGCAGCTGCTGTTCAGCCAACAAGTGTATGGTAGCTTTTTATTTACATGTATGCACTTCAGACATCAAATCATGTGTAGGGGAATATATATATATATATATATATATATATATATATATTATTGAAGGGAAAAGGGAGGAAAACATGGGGGGGGGAAAGGGAAGGGAAGAAGGGAAGGGGGGGGGGAAGGGAAAAATGAAGGACAAGGGAAGGTATAGGAGGATTGGTGGGACTTTAAATGAGACTCCTGCCTTGGGTCTCCATCCCTATGTCTACTTTATCATGTAGAGCACATAGTGCTCAAAAAATGTTTGGGACTTTGTATGAGATGTGGCCACTGGGCACATGGTGTTATATATGATATTGCATATACCTGGGCTGGTAAGCACAAAACAAGTATAGAATCAATTAACATCATGTGTTTTTAATATTGTATAAATGGCAGTTGACAATGATATATAAATACAGTACAATGAGGGTAAAAGGGGTATGTATATATAAGGTTTGATAAAAAACTGTAACAACATAAATAAACATTCAAGGAGGTACTACAAAACATTCGTGTATGCCAGGTGAAACTTGTGGGTATATTGTTTGCCTCATAGGCTCGACGCGTTTCGTGAATTGCATTTTTCACTTCCTCAGGAGCAGGCATGGTAATGGCATCTAGAAATATATACACATATAAATGTGATATTACGTTAAATAAAGGAATGTTTTGTAAAGTTAGCGCAAGAGACTGAAGCTTACACATGAGTATGGAATGTCAATCAGGTGATGGAATCGCCCGGAATTGAGTCCCCAATGGGAACTGAGAAAGCGGCCTCCACAAACACAGTCAAGGCGCAAGATCCATTGTGTGGTGAAGAAATCAGGAAGAGGTATTGAAGGGCTCGATTTGGTAATAACATGACACTGTACAAAGAGATAGAAATATGCATATATGCATAAACCAAGCCAGTGATCCATACATAAAATTCATAAGCATAGAATGGTAAAGAAAGATGAGCCCAAACCATATGAAAAAAGATGAATCCAAATCAGAATGCCAAAGTGTGAGGTAGAAGTATGTGACTGTATGGACATACCAAAGCAGAGAGAGAAAAAGGGTGAGACATGCATAAAAAGTGTTTGAACTAAAAAGACCAGTGACATCCCTAAAACATCAAAGAAAACGGTGCTAAAAAATGAAAAGATAAGTGAGAATCACAATTATTAGGGAAGGAGAGTCCCAGGGGTGAGGATACTAAAAAGTGTGACGAAAAGGAGGACGATGGTGAAGCTAGGACAATTAAATGAAGTGAGTCAAGGGACCTACGCTGGGACCGGGCGGGAGGCAGCTCTCAGCGTCACAAAGCTGTTCAGTACGGAGGGAGTCCATCGGGCAAGCCGGTGTTGCCCAGGACGGTCTCCCTCAAATGAACGCTGATGGAATCACGTGCAGGGACGCCAACAAGCGTGTGACGTATTGCCCTGCACGGAAAGATGTGACGCCGATGCGTCGCGGCCACGGCCGAAGATCCCGCCCCCACCTCGGCATCTATCCGGAGGGGGGGAGAGAAGGACGGACGCGGACGGGGCGCATCGCAGTTCCCAAAAGGGACCACACGGGAGACACACAACCCAATGGCATGGGTGAAAAAAAGTAAAACAATGAGAACCAGTATTGAATAAACATACAAAATCAATATACAATACCCAATGCATATGTAATTCGTATATATGGTGCCAATTTGGGATAATACATAATTATATTACAATGATAAAACCACTGGTTTCACATCTCCATCCCTGAATCAATGTTATTGAAGGGAAAAGGGAGGAAAACATGGGGGGGGGAAAGGGAAGGGAAGAAGGGAAGGGGGGGGGGAAGGGAAAAATGAAGGACAAGGGAAGGTATAGGAGGATTGGTGGGACTTTAAATGAGACTCCTGCCTTGGGTCTCCATCCCTATGTCTACTTTATCATGTAGAGCACATAGTGCTCAAAAAATGTTTGGGACTTTGTATGAGATGTGGCCACTGGGCACATGGTGTTATATATGATATTGCATATACCTGGGCTGGTAAGCACAAAACAAGTATAGAATCAATTAACATCATGTGTTTTTAATATTGTATAAATGGCAGTTGACAATGATATATAAATACAGTACAATGAGGGTAAAAGGGGTATGTATATATAAGGTTTGATAAAAAACTGTAACAACATAAATAAACATTCAAGGAGGTACTACAAAACATTCGTGTATGCCAGGTGAAACTTGTGGGTATATTGTTTGCCTCATAGGCTCGACGCGTTTCGTGAATTGCATTTTTCACTTCCTCAGGAGCAGGCATGGTAATGGCATCTAGAAATATATACACATATAAATGTGATATTACGTTAAATAAAGGAATGTTTTGTAAAGTTAGCGCAAGAGACTGAAGCTTACACATGAGTATGGAATGTCAATCAGGTGATGGAATCGCCCGGAATTGAGTCCCCAATGGGAACTGAGAAAGCGGCCTCCACAAACACAGTCAAGGCGCAAGATCCATTGTGTGGTGAAGAAATCAGGAAGAGGTATTGAAGGGCTCGATTTGGTAATAACATGACACTGTACAAAGAGATAGAAATATGCATATATGCATAAACCAAGCCAGTGATCCATACATAAAATTCATAAGCATAGAATGGTAAAGAAAGATGAGCCCAAACCATATGAAAAAAGATGAATCCAAATCAGAATGCCAAAGTGTGAGGTAGAAGTATGTGACTGTATGGACATACCAAAGCAGAGAGAGAAAAAGGGTGAGACATGCATAAAAAGTGTTTGAACTAAAAAGACCAGTGACATCCCTAAAACATCAAAGAAAACGGTGCTAAAAAATGAAAAGATAAGTGAGAATCACAATTATTAGGGAAGGAGAGTCCCAGGGGTGAGGATACTAAAAAGTGTGACGAAAAGGAGGACGATGGTGAAGCTAGGACAATTAAATGAAGTGAGTCAAGGGACCTACGCTGGGACCGGGCGGGAGGCAGCTCTCAGCGTCACAAAGCTGTTCAGTACGGAGGGAGTCCATCGGGCAAGCCGGTGTTGCCCAGGACGGTCTCCCTCAAATGAACGCTGATGGAATCACGTGCAGGGACGCCAACAAGCGTGTGACGTATTGCCCTGCACGGAAAGATGTGACGCCGATGCGTCGCGGCCACGGCCGAAGATCCCGCCCCCACCTCGGCATCTATCCGGAGGGGGGGAGAGAAGGACGGACGCGGACGGGGCGCATCGCAGTTCCCAAAAGGGACCACACGGGAGACACACAACCCAATGGCATGGGTGAAAAAAAGTAAAACAATGAGAACCAGTATTGAATAAACATACAAAATCAATATACAATACCCAATGCATATGTAATTCGTATATATGGTGCCAATTTGGGATAATACATAATTATATTACAATGATAAAACCACTGGTTTCACATCTCCATCCCTGAATCAATGTTATTGAAGGGAAAAGGGAGGAAAACATGGGGGGGGGAAAGGGAAGGGAAGAAGGGAAGGGGGGGGGGAAGGGAAAAATGAAGGACAAGGGAAGGTATAGGAGGATTGGTGGGACTTTAAATGAGACTCCTGCCTTGGGTCTCCATCCCTATGTCTACTTTATCATGTAGAGCACATAGTGCTCAAAAAATGTTTGGGACTTTGTATGAGATGTGGCCACTGGGCACATGGTGTTATATATGATATTGCATATACCTGGGCTGGTAAGCACAAAACAAGTATAGAATCAATTAACATCATGTGTTTTTAATATTGTATAAATGGCAGTTGACAATGATATATAAATACAGTACAATGAGGGTAAAAGGGGTATGTATATATAAGGTTTGATAAAAAACTGTAACAACATAAATAAACATTCAAGGAGGTACTACAAAACATTCGTGTATGCCAGGTGAAACTTGTGGGTATATTGTTTGCCTCATAGGCTCGACGCGTTTCGTGAATTGCATTTTTCACTTCCTCAGGAGCAGGCATGGTAATGGCATCTAGAAATATATACACATATAAATGTGATATTACGTTAAATAAAGGAATGTTTTGTAAAGTTAGCGCAAGAGACTGAAGCTTACACATGAGTATGGAATGTCAATCAGGTGATGGAATCGCCCGGAATTGAGTCCCCAATGGGAACTGAGAAAGCGGCCTCCACAAACACAGTCAAGGCGCAAGATCCATTGTGTGGTGAAGAAATCAGGAAGAGGTATTGAAGGGCTCGATTTGGTAATAACATGACACTGTACAAAGAGATAGAAATATGCATATATGCATAAACCAAGCCAGTGATCCATACATAAAATTCATAAGCATAGAATGGTAAAGAAAGATGAGCCCAAACCATATGAAAAAAGATGAATCCAAATCAGAATGCCAAAGTGTGAGGTAGAAGTATGTGACTGTATGGACATACCAAAGCAGAGAGAGAAAAAGGGTGAGACATGCATAAAAAGTGTTTGAACTAAAAAGACCAGTGACATCCCTAAAACATCAAAGAAAACGGTGCTAAAAAATGAAAAGATAAGTGAGAATCACAATTATTAGGGAAGGAGAGTCCCAGGGGTGAGGATACTAAAAAGTGTGACGAAAAGGAGGACGATGGTGAAGCTAGGACAATTAAATGAAGTGAGTCAAGGGACCTACGCTGGGACCGGGCGGGAGGCAGCTCTCAGCGTCACAAAGCTGTTCAGTACGGAGGGAGTCCATCGGGCAAGCCGGTGTTGCCCAGGACGGTCTCCCTCAAATGAACGCTGATGGAATCACGTGCAGGGACGCCAACAAGCGTGTGACGTATTGCCCTGCACGGAAAGATGTGACGCCGATGCGTCGCGGCCACGGCCGAAGATCCCGCCCCCACCTCGGCATCTATCCGGAGGGGGGGAGAGAAGGACGGACGCGGACGGGGCGCATCGCAGTTCCCAAAAGGGACCACACGGGAGACACACAACCCAATGGCATGGGTGAAAAAAAGTAAAACAATGAGAACCAGTATTGAATAAACATACAAAATCAATATACAATACCCAATGCATATGTAATTCGTATATATGGTGCCAATTTGGGATAATACATAATTATATTACAATGATAAAACCACTGGTTTCACATCTCCATCCCTGAATCAATGTTATTGAAGGGAAAAGGGAGGAAAACATGGGGGGGGGAAAGGGAAGGGAAGAAGGGAAGGGGGGGGGGAAGGGAAAAATGAAGGACAAGGGAAGGTATAGGAGGATTGGTGGGACTTTAAATGAGACTCCTGCCTTGGGTCTCCATCCCTATGTCTACTTTATCATGTAGAGCACATAGTGCTCAAAAAATGTTTGGGACTTTGTATGAGATGTGGCCACTGGGCACATGGTGTTATATATGATATTGCATATACCTGGGCTGGTAAGCACAAAACAAGTATAGAATCAATTAACATCATGTGTTTTTAATATTGTATAAATGGCAGTTGACAATGATATATAAATACAGTACAATGAGGGTAAAAGGGGTATGTATATATAAGGTTTGATAAAAAACTGTAACAACATAAATAAACATTCAAGGAGGTACTACAAAACATTCGTGTATGCCAGGTGAAACTTGTGGGTATATTGTTTGCCTCATAGGCTCGACGCGTTTCGTGAATTGCATTTTTCACTTCCTCAGGAGCAGGCATGGTAATGGCATCTAGAAATATATACACATATAAATGTGATATTACGTTAAATAAAGGAATGTTTTGTAAAGTTAGCGCAAGAGACTGAAGCTTACACATGAGTATGGAATGTCAATCAGGTGATGGAATCGCCCGGAATTGAGTCCCCAATGGGAACTGAGAAAGCGGCCTCCACAAACACAGTCAAGGCGCAAGATCCATTGTGTGGTGAAGAAATCAGGAAGAGGTATTGAAGGGCTCGATTTGGTAATAACATGACACTGTACAAAGAGATAGAAATATGCATATATGCATAAACCAAGCCAGTGATCCATACATAAAATTCATAAGCATAGAATGGTAAAGAAAGATGAGCCCAAACCATATGAAAAAAGATGAATCCAAATCAGAATGCCAAAGTGTGAGGTAGAAGTATGTGACTGTATGGACATACCAAAGCAGAGAGAGAAAAAGGGTGAGACATGCATAAAAAGTGTTTGAACTAAAAAGACCAGTGACATCCCTAAAACATCAAAGAAAACGGTGCTAAAAAATGAAAAGATAAGTGAGAATCACAATTATTAGGGAAGGAGAGTCCCAGGGGTGAGGATACTAAAAAGTGTGACGAAAAGGAGGACGATGGTGAAGCTAGGACAATTAAATGAAGTGAGTCAAGGGACCTACGCTGGGACCGGGCGGGAGGCAGCTCTCAGCGTCACAAAGCTGTTCAGTACGGAGGGAGTCCATCGGGCAAGCCGGTGTTGCCCAGGACGGTCTCCCTCAAATGAACGCTGATGGAATCACGTGCAGGGACGCCAACAAGCGTGTGACGTATTGCCCTGCACGGAAAGATGTGACGCCGATGCGTCGCGGCCACGGCCGAAGATCCCGCCCCCACCTCGGCATCTATCCGGAGGGGGGGAGAGAAGGACGGACGCGGACGGGGCGCATCGCAGTTCCCAAAAGGGACCACACGGGAGACACACAACCCAATGGCATGGGTGAAAAAAAGTAAAACAATGAGAACCAGTATTGAATAAACATACAAAATCAATATACAATACCCAATGCATATGTAATTCGTATATATGGTGCCAATTTGGGATAATACATAATTATATTACAATGATAAAACCACTGGTTTCACATCTCCATCCCTGAATCAATGTTATTGAAGGGAAAAGGGAGGAAAACATGGGGGGGGGAAAGGGAAGGGAAGAAGGGAAGGGGGGGGGGAAGGGAAAAATGAAGGACAAGGGAAGGTATAGGAGGATTGGTGGGACTTTAAATGAGACTCCTGCCTTGGGTCTCCATCCCTATGTCTACTTTATCATGTAGAGCACATAGTGCTCAAAAAATGTTTGGGACTTTGTATGAGATGTGGCCACTGGGCACATGGTGTTATATATGATATTGCATATACCTGGGCTGGTAAGCACAAAACAAGTATAGAATCAATTAACATCATGTGTTTTTAATATTGTATAAATGGCAGTTGACAATGATATATAAATACAGTACAATGAGGGTAAAAGGGGTATGTATATATAAGGTTTGATAAAAAACTGTAACAACATAAATAAACATTCAAGGAGGTACTACAAAACATTCGTGTATGCCAGGTGAAACTTGTGGGTATATTGTTTGCCTCATAGGCTCGACGCGTTTCGTGAATTGCATTTTTCACTTCCTCAGGAGCAGGCATGGTAATGGCATCTAGAAATATATACACATATAAATGTGATATTACGTTAAATAAAGGAATGTTTTGTAAAGTTAGCGCAAGAGACTGAAGCTTACACATGAGTATGGAATGTCAATCAGGTGATGGAATCGCCCGGAATTGAGTCCCCAATGGGAACTGAGAAAGCGGCCTCCACAAACACAG
Source organism: Pelophylax lessonae (assembly GCF_965119305.1). Classification (NCBI taxonomy): domain Eukaryota; kingdom Metazoa; phylum Chordata; class Amphibia; order Anura; family Ranidae; genus Pelophylax; species Pelophylax lessonae. Next base: position 465,757,621 of record NC_138769.1, read on the forward strand.
TCAAGGCGCAAGATCCATTGTGTGGTGAAGAAATCAGGAAGAGGTATTGAAGGGCTCGATTTGGTAATAACATGACACTGTACAAAGAGATAGAAATATGCATATATGCATAAACCAAGCCAGTGATCCATACATAAAATTCATAAGCATAGAATGGTAAAGAAATTACCATTCTATGCTTATGAATTTTATGTATGGATCACTGGCTTGGTTTATGCATATATGCATATTTCTATCTCTTTGTACAGTGTCATGTTATTACCAAATCGAGCCCTTCAATACCTCTTCCTGATTTCTTCACCACACAATGGATCTTGCGCCTTGACTGTGTTTGTGGAGGCCGCTTTCTCAGTTCCCATTGGGGACTCAATTCCGGGCGATTCCATCACCTGATTGACATTCCATACTCATGTGTAAGCTTCAGTCTCTTGCGCTAACTTTACAAAACATTCCTTTATTTAACGTAATATCACATTTATATGTGTATATATTTCTAGATGCCATTACCATGCCTGCTCCTGAGGAAGTGAAAAATGCAATTCACGAAACGCGTCGAGCCTATGAGGCAAACAATATACCCACAAGTTTCACCTGGCATACACGAATGTTTTGTAGTACCTCCTTGAATGTTTATTTATGTTGTTACAGTTTTTTATCAAACCTTATATATACATACCCCTTTTACCCTCATTGTACTGTATTTATATATCATTGTCAACTGCCATTTATACAATATTAAAAACACATGATGTTAATTGATTCTATACTTGTTTTGTGCTTACCAGCCCAGGTATATGCAATATCATATATAACACCATGTGCCCAGTGGCCACATCTCATACAAAGTCCCAAACATTTTTTGAGCACTATGTGCTCTACATGATAATATATATATATATATATATATATATATATATATATATATGATGTAAAAAGAAAAGTGCGCTGGTCTGTGATATGCTGCTCCCAGATGAAAAATAGTACGTGATAAATAATGAGTGGTGCGCTATATCAATAAATTGTGTGTATATTCCAAACAATAACAATCAATAAATAAATACAACCTCAAATATAAACAAAATATATTGGTGCAGAAATGTATATGGTGTAAAAAGTCCCAAGACACAACCGTGTCAATAGTAGGACCACCGACAGTGGTGTATTGGTGACAGGTTATAGTTAATTCACATTGGTGACTTGAAATTCCCGCCACCTGCTGGAATTCCTCCTTACCGGACGGAATAGAATAAGTGCTTTTCTATGGTGAAAATAGACGAACCTGGTGCTCAAACCAAACAAAGTGCTCCCCACCGTGCATTCACAAGAGCCCGTCAGGCCTCTTACCAGATAAATAGGGATATCATGCACTGCTCACTGCTCTCAGATCCAACCGATGCTGGCAGCCACAATGGATGTAGAAGTCATATACCACTCTACTGTTCACAGTCGGGTAGATTTCTATGTCCAGACAGTGCTCATGGCCACTTGTTATAGGTGATTAGGAGGATCGTTTCACTCCAGCATTACATGTAAAAGAATAACTGCCCATGGTGCATTACCCTTGATATTACTTTATTAAAATACAAGATTGCACTTACATGTATGAGGAATAGACTTCACATAGGGATTACAAAGCGTTGAGGGATTCCTAAATATTGCCTGGGTCCGGCTGCAGCTCGGATCCTAAGCGACGTGGTGATGGCACGCCTCCTGTCTGACGCGTTTCCGCCGATTGGCTATCTTCAGAGAAAGGAGGTCTTTTCTCTGAAGATAGCCAATCAGCGGAAACGCGTCAGGCAGGAGGCGTGCCGTCACCACGTCGCTTAGGATCCGAGCTGCAGCCGGACCCAGGCAATATTTAGGAATCCCTCAACGCTTTGTAATCCCTATGTGAAGTCTATTCCTCATACATGTAAGTGCAATCTTGTATTTTAATAAAGTAATATCAAGGGTAATGCACCATGGGCAGTTATTCTTTTACATGTAATGCTGGAGTGAAACGATCCTCCTAATCACCTATAACAAGTGGCCATGAGCACTGTCTGGACATAGAAATCTACCCGACTGTGAACAGTAGAGTGGTATATGACTTCTACATCCATTGTGGCTGCCAGCATCGGTTGGATCTGAGAGCAGTGAGCAGTGCATGATATCCCTATTTATCTGGTAAGAGGCCTGACGGGCTCTTGTGAATGCACGGTGGGGAGCACTTTGTTTGGTTTGAGCACCAGGATCGTCTATTTTCACCATAGAAAAGCACTTATTCTATTCCGTCCGGTAAGGAGGAATTCCAGCAGGTGGCGGGAATTTCAAGTCACCAATTTGAATTAACTATCACCTGTCACCAATACACCACTGTCGGTGGTCCTACTATTGACACGGTTGTGTCTTGGGACTTTTTACACCATATACATTTCTGCACCAATATATTTAGTTTATATTTGAGGTTGTATTTATTTATTGATTGTTATTGTTTGGAATATACACACAATTTATTGATATAGCGCACCACTCATTATTTATTCTGTCTAATAACTTGCCTTCACATGGTTTTATGTTTGTCTTCACTTCATGTCCCCTCAATTCTCACTATAGTAAATAAGACCCTTTGAATATGTAATTGGAGGATGGGTATAAGCAAGACATTTTGTTAAATGGACTTCTAACTTAAAAGTGTTTTAAGGATGGCTTAGCATACTTCACAGACCATCTCAAATCTGTTTACCTAGCTTATATCATATTGGTGTAACTCTTCCCGAGCTGGCAAATGGGAATAAAACAAAGGTAGAAGATGTTTGAGCCAGGGTATTAGATGCTGTAGCAATAAATATACATTCTATTCAAACTGAATATGCAAGATGAGGTAAATGAACTTTACAGCATCTACACACACCCGGGTAGTTCAAGCTGACCATATACAGTAATAGGAACACATAAGCAAGAGCTATCTTCAATGAAAACCATATTACAGATATTGCTCACTGAAGTTCTTTGCAAACCTGGCCTTCATGTTAAAGTCATGCTTGGGCATGCTACGCATGTATCCTGAACTTCATTATTGGTCTTTGAGGCTGCCTGTCTTATGAAAGGACCAATAGGAAGACTGAAGGAAGAGGGGACAATATCTCGGACAATAGCTTAAACCAAACAAAAAGGACTAATGGGCCATACACACTATAACATTCTCTGAAGACTTTTTCCTTTAGACTTACCAAAACCAGATAATATGAGGTCAAACCTAAACACTTTCAATTTGTATGCAATCTGGCAGGCCCTTACACTACATAGAAAAGGTAAATCTGAAGGAAAAAGTCTTCAGAAAATCTCATAGTGCGTATGGCCCTTAAATCTGTATATAATTTAGCCTCCTTAATGTGGATCCTTCTAGTTATGATGATATACTATTGTTATGGAAGGTAACATCTACTTATGTATTTTTTCCATCATATATTCATCATATGTTTAAAGCGGGATTAAACCCAAAGGCAAACATTTATTCTATTGCAGCTTTTCTTCAATGTGATGACTGCATTCGTTTTCTTTTTAGACTTTATTTTTACCTGGTGGTCCAACCAATAAATTAATTTATCAAAAGAAGAAGCTCTTTTGCAAATGTGGCAATTAGAGGGTTGAGACAAACCATATATCACTGACAGGGGAGCTTACAATGATCAGATTTCATTCATGTAAAAACCTTTATCTCAAAAGGAAAACAACTGTTCGCTGTAACTGCTTTTTAAGTGTGAGCTGAAGTTTGAGCAGTACATCTAACACTGGGAGGAGCCGGGTGACGTCACTTCCGGTCTACGGCCGAGACCGGATGTTTGGAATTTCACGCTGCTATTATCCTGGGACCCCTTGCTCTGGTTCCTTTGCTACATTTGCTGTCTTCTGCTTGATTGTAAGTGACTACTGTTTTTATTAAAGCTATATTTTACATACTGCACTATGGAGAGCCTCATTTTATTTTACAGCTGAGATTTACCTGCTATGGAGTGAACCTCTTCAGCCAACGACTGACTCCCATGTAAACGCATTACTATTTTTCCTAAGGTGAGCAGCCACTGCATTCAGTGTTGGATATCGGTTGTAGGGAAAAAGCATTTGTCATTTTTTGGATCACCGTATTCACGGATCAATAGACTTTTCTGTTGATCATTTATCACTATTGCACAATGCATTTGAACACGTTTCTTTAAATCTCTGAGTATTTTACATGATATATACAGTTTCTCACAAAAGTGAGTACACCCCTCACATTTTTGAAATGTTTTATTATATCTTTTCATGTGCTGATGGCACTGGGAAGCTACAGTTCATTGAGGGAACCATGAATGCCAACATGTACGGTGACATACTGAAGCAGAGCATGATCCCCTCCCTTTGGAGACTGGGCCACAGGGCAATATTCCAACATGATAACGACCCCAAACACACCTCTAAGATGACCACTGCCTTGCCAAAGAAGCTGAGGGTAAAGGTGATGAACTGGCCAAGCATCTCTCCAGACCTAAACCCTATTGAGCATCTGAGAGGCTCTTTTTATACGCAATCATGTTGCCAATTGACCTAAGTTGCAAATTGGTCCTCCAGCTGTTCCTTATATGTACATTTAACTTTTTCGGCCTCTTATTGCTACCTGCCCCAACTTTTTTGGGATGTGTAGCTCTCATGAAATCCAAAATGAGCCGATATTTGGCATAAAATTTCAAAATGTCTCACTTTCAACATTTGCTATGTTATCTATATTATATTGTGAATAAATGATAAGTTTATGAGATTTATAAATTAGTCCATTCCTTTTTTACTCACAATTTGTACAGTGTCCCAACTTTTTTGGAATTGGGTTTGTAGATCACCCAGAGGGGAATGTTTTTTTCCTCAACAAAAGTGGAGTTACGCTTTAGTTTTTTTTTTTGCACATGCACTTTTCATTCATCATAATTATTTTTTCACATGCATATTATATGTGTTGAAGGAAGAGATATAAATGATGTTGTTATAAATGTTTTTTCACTATTGAATTATTGATATAGCTATGCTCCATACTGTTTTATTTACATCTAGCACTGCCCGCCCCTGAGACTGACAATGCTGCTGTCGAATGGGGCCCCCCTGTGCTCATTCATCCAGAGTGAGGGCACTATAATACAGGAGGTATGTTACTGGCCAGATCACCAGGTAAAAACAGAGGGTAAAAAGCCTAAAAAAGAAGCATTATGCAACCATCACATCAGGCTCCATGCACACAGGGCGTCATAAAAACGAGCTCCAAAGCTGTTTCTTGACGCCAGGAAAAAGCAGCTGTAAAAACGTGCTTTCAGTAGCTTTTTCCATTTGTGTTATTGCACGTTTGGCCACGTAGCTTTTAGCAGCGTTTTTTCTGCCTTCATTCAAAATCAATGGTTCCCTATGGGAGCCTATTGATTTGAATGGAAGTCGCACCGCAAGTCCTCTATTCTTGTCTTCTCCTCTCCGGTCTTCTGCTCTTTTGCTGTCCGCTCTTTTCTTCTTCTCTCCGGTCTTCTGCTCTTTTGCTGTCGGCTCTTCTTCTTCTTCCTCCAGTCCTCCGACGACGTCTCCGGTGATTATGCCGATCTCTGCAGCTTATTATATAGCCATTGGGGGCGTGGCCACCAGATGAAGTCATCTGTGACATAAGGGGGCAGGGGTCTCCCGATGACGTCATCTGGCGGCCACGCCTCCAATGGCTATATAATAAGCTGCAGAGACCGGCATAATCACCGGAGACGTCGTCGTTGGAGGACCGGAGGAAGAAGAAGAAGAGCCGACAGCAAAAGAGCAGAAGACCGGAGAGGAGAAGACAAGAAGAGCGGACAGCAAAAGAGCAGAAGACCGGAGAGGAGAAGACAAGAAGAGAGGACAGCAAAAGAGCAGAAGACCGGATGAAGATTTTTAATAAACTTTCCAAAACGTCTCCTGTCGTTATTTACACACACTGCCTTTTATGGGGTGAATGGGTAGGGGTACAGTGTACCCCATACCCATTCACATAGGGAGGGGGTCCGGGATCTGGGGGGCCACCCTTGTTAAAGGGGGCTTCCAGATTCCGATGAGCCCCCTGCCCGCAGACCCCCACAACCACCGGCCAGGGTTGTGGGGATGAGGCCGTGTTTTTCCCCATTTTGGCGTGGAGTTCCCCCTCAAGATTCTCACAGCGCAAGTCGTGCCGCAAGTCGGATCATCCTGATCCGACTTGCGGTGCGACTTCCATTCAAATCAATAGGCTCCCATAGGGAACCATTGGTTTTGAATGGAAGAAAAAAAACGTATAACAGGGCTTAACGCACGTTAAGCAATGCTATTCAGCCTTTAGCAGCGTCAGACGTTTTTACAGCTTGACGCTGCAGCTCCAGAACGCACAGTTCCTGGGTTTTTTTTGGAGCTGTAAAACGCCTATGCCACTTGGAGCTTCTAAAAGCTCTATGTGTGCATGAGGCCATAGAATAACATGGATGGGCGTTCTGCAGCTGCAAAAAAAAACGTCTGACGCTGCTAACAGCAGCTCCAAAAACGTCCAGTGTGCATGAGGCCTAAAGGTAGTTTAAATGCAATATATTACATTTTTAGTTTTGGGTTTAATACCGCTTTAAATTGGTCAGGTGTATGACAGATTCACTTTGGGTGAAACCTCCGGCAGTGAATGACCTGTTTATTACACAGTTTTTCTAAAGCATTTCTAGTAGTTTTTCTAAGTGTGGTTTTATTTTAAAGTGTATGTCTAGCCAAATATAGTTGTAAAGAAGAGGGTAAGAACTCCTGTATGGTTTTCTTTGCCTAGTGAAGGAAAATCCCCTTTCCAGTTGTCACCAGAACAAGTGAATTCATTGAAAGATTTCCCTTCATTTTGACAGCTGTGAAATGTTGGATTTTCCATCACTTATTTTAACAGTTAGTCGTCACCAAAACCAATAGGATGCATCCCACTGGCAGGGACAGAGCAATAAAAGTCTGACACTATACCTGTATGTGGCCATGTATGAGAAATAACTTGGTACACATTAGTGGTTTTAGAAAGTTTAAATTGAAGTGTACCCGGAAAAACAGCAAAATATAAAATGTACACAGGTCCAAGGAATCCTCTTTTGCTGGACTTCGCTCTTCAATGATGGCTGAGGCAGCCAATGGAATCATTGAAGAAGTGCTCGCAGTATTGGTTGTCCACCATTGGAGAGACGCACAGTGCTATCTTCAGCACAGCCTGTAAGAATAGAAGAAAAATGCCCTTTTAGCTGGAGTAAGGCTGGGTTCACATGGGATCGGCCACAGCTGTCTTTCTGACAGAAGCTGGTCTAACTACCAGCTTTTATCAAAGGGACATGCTGAAAAACCAGCATGTGATCAGCGCTCACAGCCAATGGCTGCAAGCACTGATCAGTGTGTTCTGGCGGGGGCCAGTTCCCCTGTCAGGATACAAAGGCACAGAGGGAGTGATCGCCGCACTAACATCGTTTGTGTTGGTATAGTGAGCTGTCATTTTTTTTTTCATTCAGCCTGCTGGGTTGAATGAAAAAAGCTTTACGCGTGTACCAGGATTTAGGCTTTCATTTTTTTGTCATTACTAAAAGTGGTTGAAAACCTCATATATGAAATATGAACAAAACATATCTCTCTATAGCAGGGGTCTTAAAACTACGACCCTCCAGATGTTGCAGAACTACACATCCCATGAGGCATTGTAAAACTCTGATATTCACAGACATGACTAGGCATGATGGGAATTGTAGTTCCTGAACAATTGGAGGGCCATAGTTTGAAGACCCCTGCTCTGTAGTGTGCATTTGTCTCAATTAAGAGCACTAAGTGTTATTTCCAACTGCTGCTTCATTCGTCTGCTATCAGCATGGCTCACTTTTGACAAGTTTTCCTGACACAAGAGAAAATAGGTGACACGAGAGGGAGCTCCAGCAGATTGACAGCCTCAGCTCTTTGTGTTGTGTGAAGGGGAGTGTGTCCTTTCCCTCCAATCAGCTCTCAGAGCTCTCCTCACTGAGCTCTACAGTGTGTAATTTTTCTGACAGCTTAGACAAGCTTTATAAATTCTGGACTTTGAATGAATGTAGAGAAGAGAAGTCTGCAGATAAACAGGAACAATGTATGTAGGAGGATTTGTTTCATCTCTGTGTATCACCTGAAGTCAGTCACTTCACTGGGTATATGTAAGAGTTTACACTTTAAAAGATAAGTATGACCAAAGCACAAATAAGTGCACTTCTCTTACCCAGAATCAGCCTACAGTGTGCAAAAGCCTGCTGTCTGCTGATGTCACTAAGTCGCTCCAGTCCCTGGATGTATCCTGACAATAATGTTGGGATCCACCACTGCGAGCAAGTTGTTCCTGCCCCCTCTGCTACCCAGCGCTCCAGTGAGTGCTGGAGAGGCAGAGCAGAAAGTGGTGACTGACAGTCACTGCTCAGAGCGGACCCAAGAACTGAGCGATCAGTGGTCACATGATATCTCAGTTCTCAGGCTTAGAGGCAGCGGGAGACAGCTGCAGCTTCGGACCAATACTGCAGCCATATAGGGTGAGTATGCGTGGGGTTTTTTGTTAGTTTGTTTTTTGTTTCCGGCACTTCTATAAGTCCAAGTTATTTTAAACAATATGTCTGTTCAAGGTTGCACAGCTGCACAGCAGAATGAACATAATTGCCACCCTATGTCAAGAAGTGGAAAAATAAGTACTCACCTGGTATGGTGAACAAGTAATAAAACAAAGAAAGATATAAGCCGCACTCCAGAATTTATCTGCTCTTTCTGTGTTCGATTTGTCAAAAAAAAGGCTGCATACATTGATGTCTGCCCCCGAAACCGACCTTCCTTGGCGCATTTCACCGCTCCTGGTTCACTCACAACAAGGAAAGGGGAAGACTTCTCCCATCAGTGCAGCCGATGTGTCCACGTAGACATGAATGGGGCTGCCTTCATGTGGATGCGCAAAAAACCTGTGGGCAAAGACGGCCATTTGCACAGGTATACGGATAAGTACACCCAAGTACATGAAGCAGGTCGGCAAGTTCCCACGAATCGCCGTAACTGGCGGTCCGCAGGAGCAATCCTGGGGGAGCGAGCGTGCCAGCGGGGAAACCAAACCACAGGGCCGGTGGCCGCGAATCCTGCCGGGGCCCTGCAATCGCTCCCCGAGAAGAAAGAATGGCAGTCTGCTGTTGTAAACACAGTAGACCGTTGTTCTCTCTAGAATCAATGCAGAGCTCCTATGTTCCTCCTATTTAGGAACACAGGTCTCTGTATTGATTTCACAAGCTCATCCCCCCACAGTTAGAAAAGACCCCCTAGGCATACACTTAACCCTTTGATCACCCCTGGGTTAAACCTTTCCCTGCCAGTGTCATTATTACAGTAACAGTGCATATTTTTAGCACCGATCACTGTAGTAATGTCACTGGTCCCCCTAAAAATGTCAGTTAGGGGTCCGATCTGTCTGCCGCAATGTCGCAGTCCTGCTAAAAATCGCTGATCACCACAATTACTAATAAAAAATAAAAATGACATAAATCTTTCCCCTAGTTTGTAGACGCGATACCTTTTGCACAAACCAATCAAAATACGCTAAAATGATGAAAACATTTGATTTTTACATTTTTTTTTGGGAATGTCATATAGCAGAAAGTGAAAAAAATAAATAAATATATATATATATATATATATATATATATATATATATATTTTTTTTTTTCAGAATTGTCGCTCTTTTTTTGTTTATAGCACAAAAAATAAAAATTGCACGGGTAATCAAATACCACCAAAAGAAAGCTCTATTTGTGGGGAAAAAAAAGGACGTCAATTTTATTTGGGTACAGCATCGCACGACCACGCAATTGTCAGTTAAAATAACGCAATGCCAAACCGCAAAAAATGGCCTGGTCATTAAGGGAGAAAATCTTCCGGTCCAGAAGTGGTTAACACATTCTTGCACATTTAGACATGTTTAATCATAAATACATGCGTCTACATCTTTTTACTTGCATGTTCACATGTTCGGTGTTAAGTTTGCATGTGTTTAGTGACTGATCAGATCCTGGACACACAATTCTACTTTCTCTGAACTGACTGCTCCCAAATGCAGATAAATGCATATTGTGAATCGCACCCATGAAAGATTATTCCATGAATATGTATTGGTTTACAAATGTCCTCTAAATGCATATAAAACACAGGTTTGACAGTGGCAGTGTGAAGACAGCCATCTAAAATCATGTGTATGCCTGTATAAGATATAAGGATATATAGAGGCCTTTGTATTGGATGGTTTAATTGCATATGACTTCAAAACTTACCTTTTTTTTTCTTTTGCCAGGTTGACATGCTGAAACATACAGTGTATTGATGTATATGTGTCCTGACAATTCTAAATTGTTGTACTTTATAGCATGCTGCAGATTTCACCAGCAGATGTCCCACTTGTACTTTTATTGGAAGTTGAAATATCCTTAGGTTGGATCAGAGATGGGTACTAATCTGCACAATTAAGGACTATGCTGGAGAAATAAATAGTTGTGGTATGTTCAGCTTTATTTAATAAAGAATGCAAATACACAGTGCTTAATTTATGAATCTGAAAGACAGATGCAGCTTGCTTCTAGGTGCATTCAGTTTTGCATTTGAATTCAGATTGAAGTGAGTTTAAGATCATTCAGAGTTAAAGTGTGTGTAACCTCTAACTAATAATTCTAATAATTTGTCTTATTTGCTCCCGTATAATCTGTTAAATCCATGGCTTTTTTCAGCGGGAATTCGCGGGGGGGGGGGGGGTTGCAGTTCCAGCACTGGATGTATGTAATGGCAAGGGGTGCTGGAGTGTCCTGGAGGATCTATTGATGCTGGCTGCTGGGGGATTAGTCTGGAGGGGTTCTATATTGCAGAGGGGGGTCAGTTGTTGCTGGTGGGGGACCTAATTTTGCTGGGGGTGGGTCCTATATTGCTGGGGGGGTGTCAGTTGTTGCTGGGAGAGATCTATTGTTGAGGGAGAGATCTATTGTTGTTGGCTGATGGAGAGTATATTGATGCTGGCTGTAGGGGGTCCTGTTGTTGCTGCTGGGATTCAATTCTTGCTAGGGGTGAAATTTTGTTTGGTGGGTGGTCTATTGTTGTTAGGGGGATCTATTGTTGCTGGTGGAGGGGCATTATTGTTCCCGGATGCAGGAGATCTATTTTACTGCTTTTAACTTTTAACTTGCTCTTGTTATCATTACCGAATTCCATACGAATTACTTAGCACCCCAATTTATATGTAGTTCTGTGTTCTCTAAAAGGGCTGTACTGGGAGGTGGGTAGGGGTGGAACCAAGGAATGGTGCTCAGAGGTGGGTATGAGAAAAAGGGTGACTTAGAGAGGGGGAGTTCTTGCACCTATTCTCTGAGAAAAAAAATCCCTACCATTGAAAATGTTTTATATCTGTTCAACAAGTCCAAAAAATAAAAATTAGATGTTCATCCAGCCAGACTCTTGTGCGCTGATATCTTCCTGCACTCTCTGTCTCTAGAATGTTATCAGTTAGCATTTTTATTCAAGGGGGCACTCTTTACATCTGGAGGAAAAGAGATTTACAGTTGCGCTCAAAAGTTTGCATACCTTGGGAATTGGTAGTATACAATATGTATAGTATACTTGACCTCCAGAAGATTTACTTCCCCATGACCAGGCCATTTTTTTCAATATGGCACTGAATTACTTTAACTGACAATTGCACGGTCGTGCGATGCTGTAATCAAATGTATGTCCCTTTTGCCCCCATAAATAGAACTTTCTTTTGGTGGCATTTCATCACCTCTGCATTTTTATTTTTTGTGCTATAAACAAAAAAAGACAGACAATTTTGAAAAAAAAAAAAAAAAAAAGCATTTTTTCTTTCTGCTATAAAATATATCCAGCAAAAAACAGAAAAAAAAATCAAATTTCTTCTTCAATTTAGGCCAATATGTATTCTGCTACGTGTATCTGGTAAAAAAATTTCCATAATAATATATTGATTGGTTTGCGCACAAATTTTAGTGTTTACAAACTATGGAATATTTTTATTTATTTTTATTTTTACTAGTAATGGCGGTGAATATGGACTTATAGTGGGACTGCAATATTGCGGTGGACATTCTGATACTAATTGACACTCTTGACACTTCTTGGGGGACCAGTGACACTAATACATTGATCAATGTTAAAAATATGCACTGTCACTGTACTAATGACTGGGAAGGGGTAACATAATGGATGGTCAAAGGGTTAACTGTGTGCCTAGCCAGTGTTTTACTACACTGTGTGGAGTGCTTTTACTAGGGAAAGAGATGGAATTTATTCTCTGCTTTGCAGGAACACAAATTCCATCCATTTCCTACTGTCAGAATGGTGATCTGCCTTGTTTACAAATCACATTTCTGTCTCTCTGCCTAACGATCAGCGGGTGCCGGAGGACATCGGATACCGTTCACCCGTCGATCGCTTCCGCTGTGTGTATTCACAGCAGAAGCGAGCTGCAGGTGGCATGCGTGCGCACCCCCTACCCGGGAGTGTATATATATATATATATATATATATATATATATATATATATGTGATCTGGTGCACAGGTACGTGATCTGATGCACAGGTGCTGCCCTGTAGCAGTAAAACTGCTATAGGGCAGATCTGAAGCGGTTAAAGAAAACATGAGTGAGCAGGCAAAACACATTTCTTTTATTTCTTATGGAATTCATATAGAACTGTAGGTCATAAAAGAAAGGCACAATCATAAAACAAAACATGGCAACAAGTAAACGAATGAAATGAGCCCTGTTGAAAAGTCTGCATACCCTTAGTTCCTAATACTGTGTATTGCCCACTTTAGCATCAATGGCAGTGTGCAGTCTTTTGTAATAGTTGTCTATGAGGCCCAGAATTCTTGCAGATGGCTGCCCATTCGTTTTGGCAAAATGCCTTTCATGTCATACAAAGTCTTTGGGCGTCTTGCATGAACCTCAAGTTTGAGATCTCCCCAGAGTGGCTCAACGATATAATGGTCAGGAGACTGTGATGGCTGCTCCAGAACCTTCACCTTTTTCTGCTGTAACTGCTGGATCGTCAACTTGGGCTTTTGCTTAAAGTCATTGTCATGCTGAAAAGTCCAAGAGCATCCCATGTGCAGCTTTCGTGCAGAAGAATGCAAATTGTGTGCTGTATTTTCCCATAACATGCTACATTCATCTTGCCATCAATTTTCACAAGATTCCCTGTGCCTTTAGAGCTCACACAACCTTAAAACATCAGTGAGCCACCACCATGCTTCACAGTGGGGATGATATTCTTGTCACTCTAGGCATTGTTAACCCCTCTCCAAACAAAGCGCTTATGGTTGTGACCATCTATTTTGGTCTCCTCACTCCAGATTACATTGTGCCAGAAGCTGTGAGGCGTGTCAAGGTGTTGTCAGGCATATTGTAATGTGACTTTTTTGTGGCATTGGCACAGTAAAGGATTCTTTCTGGCAACCCAACCAAGCAGCTCTTTTTTGTTAAGGTATCGTTGTATTGTGCTCCTTGAAACCACCACATCATCTTTTCCAGAACAGCCTGTATTTCTCCTGAGGTTACCTGTGAGTTTTCTTTCTAAATACAAACAAGAGGCCACTGCCCCCACCTATAACTGGTCTTTGCAGCAAGGAGCGCTGAAAGGGCGACGTATGTCAAATAAAACCAAAATACATTTTCAAGCTCAACTTACCGACCAGCCTGCGACCAACCAAATTGACCTGTCTGGCAATATGTGTTAAAAACAGGGGTTTAGTCTGCACACATTTGCAAGTAAATGCATATGCTACAGGCCCCATCAAGCCACAACATTTTCTGTAGTGTGTAGTTTAACTAGTCTAACTCTAACTTTTGAGAGTCTCCACAATGGAAGCACATGCTTTTTAATGGATAGAAAGAAGGTAAGTGAGCCTGGAAGGAGGTTTTCTTTCTATTCTTAACAATTCTTCTGGCAGTTGTGGCTGCAATCTTTCTTGCTCTACCTGACCTTGGCTTGGTATCAAAGGATCCCTATATTTTTCACTTCTTAATAAGTGATTGAACAGTACTGACTGACATATTCAAGGCATTGGATATCTTTCTATCCTTTCCAATTTTTTTAAAGTTCCATTACCTTGTTACGCAGGTATTTTGACAGTTCTTTCCTGCTCCCAATGGCTCAGTATCTAGCCTGCTCAGTACATTCACATGAGAACTAACAAACTCATTGACTATTTATACACAGACACTAACTGCAATTTAAAAAGCCACAGATGTGGGAAATTTGGCCTTAATTTCCATTTTAACCTGTGTGTGTCACCTTGTGTGTCTGTACCAAGGCCAAACATTCCAGGATATGTAATATTATGGGGGAATCCCACGCAAATGGAAAGAAGAAATAAAAAGGAATAAAAATGTAATGTATTGGTGAAGTTGCTTCCTACTCTGAATGCTTCTCACCGAAGTGGGAAGTATAAGTTGAAATATAAGTAGTAAAGGGTGGTGGCGCTACTGATGACATCAATGCTGATGAAACGCGTAGAGCTGGACAGTACGTCGCACCGTCACTTCCGCTAGAGTGGTTCCGGACATTGGAACACATCCTTCCCTGGATATCTGGCTCGCACACCATGCCAACGGTTCGATACAGAAAACTTAAACTGGGCATGTTGTGAGGGAACCCAGGGACATCGCTACGGGCTCCAGTACATTTGGAGGCATCCATTTCCACCAGGACTAGGACGCATAGGCCAACTGCAGTATCCGGAGGGATAATCGCAGGATCACCCAGATTGCTGTGCAAGGCTTGCTACCCCATTTAGGGCAGAGCATTGCGGTGAATGCAATTTCAATAGGGGCACAGAGCACCGCACTGAGCACAGCAAAGTAAAAGTAAAGTACAGCACCGTCGTCTCACATACCTCCTAGTTTTTTAGCACCGCATCAGCAAACTAACCACAAGCTTGTATTACTCACCTTTCCTAGACTGGTTTTGCACTAAAGCACCTTGATGGTGCAATATGGCTGATTGCATCATATAGCACACTTTATTGGGATTGGACAGAAGAAATATTGATTTATCACCATTGCTATGGAATTTATAACTTTTGTATATATCTATTTATTGCATTCGTTTATTCACACACATTTTTGCACATAGCACCAGAGCACTTTTTATACACCATTGTATATATTAAGGGACCCTTTTTGGTCCATGGATTTATTGCACTTTTTCACTTTCTTTGATCTCACCCAGTCACCTTAATTAATATATGTATATTTTTAATAATATTTTTGATAATATTTTTATTAATATAATTGTTGCATAAGTATATATCATACAATTCCCACATTTCACTGGTTGGTCACCAGCACTTTATGATTTAAATTTAAATTTAAATTTACACTCACCTTACTCAAATTTGTAATATATCCAATTGCAACAGTATACAGAAACATCTTACAGACCAGTCTACATTTGAAGTAGCGCCACCACCCTTTACTACTTATATTCCAGGATATGTAAACTTTTGTTCAGGGCCATTTGGGTGTTTTCTGTTATCAATATGATTTAAAAATGAGCCAAACAACTTTGTGATAATAAAAGGTTTCATATGATAACTATCCTTAAATAAAAGACAGTTCTTGGCATGATCAGTTACATTTTCAAAATCAATGCCAAAATTTCATGATTTCTGCCAGGGTATGCAAACTTTTGAGCACAACTGTAACCAACAAATACAGAAAGGCTTCTTGACAGTAGGAGCAGTGAAAATATGGAGTAGACTCCCTCAAGTGCTAGTTATGGCCAGCTCAGTAGATTACTTTAGAAAAGTCATGGATGCATTCCTAAGTGCACAAAGTATAACTGGATACTCACATAAGTAAAATAAAACAGGTGAATTTTGTCCAGGGAATAAATATCTGATTGCCTCCTGGGGGATCAGTAGGGAATTTATTTCTCTCACTGAAGCGAAATAAATCATAATTCATAGGGTTTTTTTACTGCCATGGGAAGTCTCAAGGCCGTACGCATGATAAGAAGACTGGAAGAAAAATCTTGTACAATCGGCCAATCTGATCGTTAGTATAGTGCTTTTGACAGTAAAAGTTTTTTATTGCAAATGAACACACTGTCCGATTTTCATTGAATGTGTACAGTAATCGTATGGAAATAATCAAATAGAAAATATTGCGCATGTTCAGAAGCATAGAACAACCCTCTACTTCCTCTTCTACTACCCTAATATGTAGTTGTTGGCCGAGATATTTTGTACAAGTCTATACCATTCCGACTACAACATGATATGCACTTTCATGGAAAATTGAACAATCGGTCATCCGATTTTCTCATCGATTGTACGAGGCTTAAATGTGAGCACCACCCACTACAACATCCAGCCATACTTTAGCCTGTCATAGATTTTCAAAGGCTGCTGGCAACAGGCTGGACACTTCATCCGTACCTCCTGGGCTCATGAAAACACCAGGATTTGATGCTGACAAGCCAAACCTGTGCGTGTTTTACTGAGCTGGAGCAGAGAAAAAACAGATCTGGTTTCCTGATAGACATGGCTGTGCTGTGTGGCAGAGCTATGAAAATCTCATGAATGGATGAACAGATACATACAATACAAATCTTGTGGCAGGTAAAATAAATCTATTATATTTATTTCATTAGTGTATTAAGCTGATGTTAATACTGTATGGTAAATGCTTATTTTTTTTTATTTTAGTTTTACATTTTTGATTTTTTTTTATGATATTTTGCAGTGCAATGTATTTGAAGTTTGTTTTCTCTTTATTTTTATTTTACCTTTTCTTTATTTACATATTCTTTTTTCTTTTCCAGATTCTGTTATTAGAATCTGTTCTCTCTCTCTTCTCTTTTTTTTTTTCCTCTCCCCCTTGTAACCAAAGACATCTGGGTGATATGTATGTGCTAGCTTTTGTATGAATGTCTTTTAGCACAATCAAGGCTTTTGATAAGATATAATACAGCCTTTTATTGCTGTAAATATATTTGAACCAAAGGAATGACTAGTCAGTAGGGGGACAGGGATCACCCAGGTAGAATACAGTCATGGTGGTATTTATGTTAGCAGTTTCTAATACTTGTACTGTGAATGGACAATGTCCAGTTGCAGGGATGGGTTCAGCAAAGGAGGGGGGGGGGGGTTGTAGCAGGTTCTGATAATGGCAGTGCTACCTTTTATAGTCAGGGACAGGAGCTCTGCCAGCCAGAGTGACACTAAAGTTAGACCTAGTAGTTGTCAGACAAAAGAGGAGTACGATCCTGTAAGGTCCTCTAATCATGGAGAAATTCACAGCTGCTATGCTGCTGGCCGCAGTTGGGGACTCTTTGGGCTATAGAAACTTCAGCTGGGAAATTTGTTCTTCAGGTGTAAAGATCCACGAGGAACTGAAAGGACTTGGAGGTATAGACAAGCTGGTACTATCGGCAGATAAATGGCCTATCAGTCACAACACCCTAATGCATATGGCCACCGCAGAGGCACTTGTCACAGGTAAGTCTTTGTTTTTAATAAAGGTGTGCATTAGAAAGGCATCAATATCTTCTCCAATCTAAATTGTACTGCCAATCCACAAAGTTGTATACTTTTGAGTATATATATTGAAAATGAATCTCTGCTGTGTAATTTCAAATTTTATTTCCTTCATTACAGGTATTTTATATAGCACCAACTATTAATGTAGTGCTTTACATACCATACATTTACAATCTAAAGCTGGCCATACACTGTAGTCTCTTTTTATTCATCCAGCAGGTTATGTGGATGGAGACACAAATGAGGTGGTTGGAGGAATCCCCCTCACTAGGACATTGTGTTTCTGACAGCTGCACCATGAAATTTATTCCAGCTTGCCCTTTCGACAGAAGTTGATCAAACAATAAACTTCTGTCAGAAGGGGGCGCTGATCGAAATTAGGCTGGTCCCTGCTGAACTGATCAATCAGTGTATGGCCAGCTTAAGATCCCTAAATCACATGTAAACATACGCTATATTACCAAAAGTATTGGGACTCCTGGCTTTACATGCACATGAACCTTAATGGCATCCCAGTCTTAGTCCATAGGGTTCAATATTGAGTTGGCCTGCTGTTTGCAGCTGTAACAGCTTCAACTCTTCTTGGGAGGCTGTCCACAAGGTTTAGGAGTGTGTCTATGGGAATGTTTGACCATTCTTCCAGAAGCGCATTTGTGAGGTCAGGCACTGATGGTGGCCTGGCTCGCAGTCTCCGTTCTAATTCATCCCAAAGGTGTTCTATCGGGTTGAGGTCAAGACTCTGTGTAGGCCAGTCAAGTTTCTCAACCCCAAACTCGCTCATCCAGGTCTTTATGGACCTTGATTATTGCACTGGTCTAAATCATTTTGTGGAGGGGGGTTATGGTGGGGGGTTGTATTTTAGGGGTTGGGCTTGGCCCCTTAGTTCCAGTAAAAGGAACTCTGGGGGCATCAGCATATCAAGACATTTTGGACAATTCTATGTGCCCAACATTGTTAGAACAGTTTGGGGATGGCCCCTTCCTGTTCCAACATGACTGCGCGCCAGTGTACAAAGCAAGGTCCATAAAGACCTGGATGAGTGAGTTTGGGGTGGAGGAACTTGACTGGCCTACAAAGAGTCCTTACCTCAACCCGATAGAACACCTTTGGGATTTAGTAGAGCGGAGACTGCGAGCCAAGCCTTCTCCTCCACATCAGTGCCTGACCTCACAATTGCACTTCTGGAAAAATGGTCAAACAATTCTATAGACACACTCCTAAATCTTGTGGACAGCATCCCCAGAAGAGTTGAAGCTGTTATAGCTGCAAAGTGTGGGCCAACTCAATATTGAACCCTATGGACTAGGACTGGGATGCCATTAAAGTTCAAGTGCCTGTAAAGGCATGCATCCCAATATTTGGTAATATAGTGTATAAGCACACATATACCAGGATCAACTTCAGCAAACAGTTAGCTTGTTTTTGTTCAACTAGCAGACCGAACAAAAAAGTTATCAGATTCCTCCAGCCAAACAACGAAATAGATGGAAGAATCCTCCCCACTAAGATATTGTATTGTAACAGCAGGACCCAGAGCTGTCACAAGACACTGATCAGCAGCTGCAACCAATTGAGAAAAGTATTCCAGCTTGTCCGTTGAACGGAAATCAGTCTAAAGCTGGCCATACAATGGGTCGAATTCCGAAAAAAATTTCTTTCGAAAGTCAGAAAATTTGTGAGTTTTGTGATCCGATGGTGCCACCATTTATTTCAAAATTCGACCGACCAAGCCTTTAATTTCACCTCATGTTGCTACAGAAAAGAATTTTGGTGACCATGAGTCTTCTTTTCTTTCCAGGTCACAGCTCATGCACTTTTCTTTTTCGATTATATTTCTCGCACAATTCTCCCATCATTGATTAGAAATTTGTTTGTTTTTCCAAAAATTTCCAACATGCCCAATCACTCAAATTTGATGGTCACATGAAAATCGTGCCATTGCTGCAGCCCACTAATGGTGCGAAATTCAAAAGAAAGTTCTTAGTTACAATTTTCGTGAGAAAACAATTTAGAAATTCTACCAATGTATGGCCTGCTTAAAGTCTAGTACACATGGTAAGATTTCTGTTGGGCTAAACGAATAAACCTGAAGAGCTAATGAGGAGGTCTGTGTATTAATTGTTCAATGTTGGTACAGTGATCTCCCTGTTGAGCTATTCTTATTTGTTTAATAAATTTGTATTAAAACCGAGAGAGACAGGTACACATAGAAATGGTCCTTAACAGAGGACAGGAACAGCAGATTGTATAACACAAGAACAATAAGTAGGTATGCATCAAATTCAGCCATTTTTAACCAGGTAGAAAGCAGTATACATCACTAGGAAGCTGGTTGTAAAACGCACAACGACAATAGGTCTCTGCTGAGCTATTCTGTTCAGAACACACCAGTCATCACTCACAGCTATTCGTTGATTGGATGCCAATTGGCTGCTGATTTTCCAGCATGCTCGTTCGACAGAAGTGGTCTATGAGCTCAGCTTCTGTCAAACATGGTCCTGTACACATGGGCAGAATGACGGCCGGTATCTACTGTACCGTCTGATTTCGCCCGATAGTCTGCCCGTGTGTACGTGGCTTAAGAACTGACTTCTGTTGAGTGGAATAGCCACACAATGATCGAAATTTGGCCAATCACTGCTGAACCTCAATCAATGTATGGTCAGCTTTAGGCAGGAGTCAATTAAACAACATATCCTTGGAGCATGGGAGGAAACCCATACAAGCACAAGGAGAACTTGCAAACTCCATGCAAATAAAAAACCCGGGGACTCCATTGACACAAGGTAGAAGTGCTAACCACTAAGCCACTGTGTTTTTTTAGTAACCAAGTATATGACTTTCCCTTCCCTAAATAAAACATGCTACAGAGTAAAAGGTGAAAAACAGGAAAGGCTCCAAAACATAATCTGCTTCTGAAAATGGTCAGTTGCCAAGGAAATGTGATGCTCATTTAGTACTTGAGCATGTTTATTTAAAGTGCAGTCAGGCTAACACATTCATTTTACAGTTGTTTCAAAAACTTGTGATAGTCTCATATTTCATCCATGGAATTTATAAGCATAGGATTAGTAAGAACAAAATGTTATTAGAGATTACATATTTAAAGCACTTGACAACTGAGAGTCAGCACTGATATACACATTTGATGCAGTGAGATTGTCCTCTCAGAAACCGTCCAATCAGGAAAGTGTCAAGAAAAGAACACTGCAAGTGCTTTTATACATAGTACAAATGTCACCACAGGCTTTTGCATAGCTCCCAACTGTCCCCAATTTCGAGGGACTGTCCCTGATTTGGAACAAAGTCCCTCTGTCCATCTTTCCTCCTCATTTGTCCTTAATTTGGTCTGATCTATACTGCCCGTCCAAAAAAAAAAAAAAACGCCACCATAAAAAAGGGTCACATACTATAATATTAGCTTTAGCTTTGATTACGGCACACATTCGCTGTGGTATAGTTTCGATAAGCTTTTGCAATGTCACAAGATTTATTTCCGTCCAGTGTTGCATTAATTTTTCACCAAATGATGGGAGATTTGCACCACTGCGCAAAGCCCTCTCCAGCACATCCCAAAGATTCTCAATAGGGTTAAGTTTTGGACCCATGTGTGAAAATGATGTCTCATGCTCCCTGGACCATTCTTTCATAATTTGAGCCCGATGAGTCCTGGCATTGTCATCTTGGAATATGTCCATGCCATCAGGGAAGAAAAAATCCATTGATGTAATAACCTGGTCATTCAGTATATTCAGATAGTCAGCTGACCTCATTCTTTGGGTATATGCAGTAACTATCCAATAGGATAGTTACTGCATGTTTAGTTTAGTTAGTTGCTTAGTTGATTCCAGGTGGCGACTTTGTTTTTGGGCCGGGCAGTGTATAATTGCCTATAAAATTCACTTTTTATCTTTCAAAAAGTGTTTCGAACTGCTAAACCTTTAATCCAATTTTTAATTTGCTGCATTTATAAATGTAAAAAGCCGATATAAAGGAATAGTAGTGGTAAAAAAAAAAAAAGAAATCAGAGGTTAAAAAAAATCAATGGTTAAAAAAAAAAAGAAAAAAATTTTTTTGTTTAATTCTCCTTTAGGGCACATGACAAGGCGTGTGTCCTATGCCTAAATACTTTTGCTAATAGGTGTTCCTCGTTCGCATCTCAAAACGTTGGGAGGTATGGCATTTGTATGGTTTTGCAGTGTAATTCATCCAAAAATCACAGATCGGAAAAGATCTATTTAAAAAAGATATACAGTAAGGCTGGCCATACACTATACAATTTTCTTGTTCAACTTTCCTTTAGATTTA
Source organism: Pelophylax lessonae (assembly GCF_965119305.1). NCBI lineage: Eukaryota > Metazoa > Chordata > Amphibia > Anura > Ranidae > Pelophylax > Pelophylax lessonae. The sequence continues at coordinate 465,779,516 of NC_138769.1, forward strand.
CCAAAACCATGTAATATAGGGTCAAACCTAAACACTTTCAATTTGTATGCAGTCAGGCAGGCCCTTGCACTACATAGATTAAGGTAAATCTAAAGGAAATTGAATAAGAAAATTGTATAGTGTATGGCCAGCCTAACACTGCCATTTTTTTTCCATTATAAAACTATTACAGATACTGAATGTGCTGCACTTTTATGCACTAAGTCCCCATTCACACCAGAACTTGGTGCAGGAAATCCACCTTCCCAATGCATGTTTCCCACATCATGTTCAAAACGCATGAGTGTGCAATCTGCTAAAGGTGTCAATAGATTCCCAACAGCACCCCAAACACAGATCGCATATGCAGTGCGTTTGTCTGCACTAGATCACATGGTACCACAGTACCATGTTATCCAGTTGCGGTATGAACTACTTTTGGTGCAGTCCATTCTGATTTTAGCCCATTCAAATGAATGTGAATATTCCTGGTGATTGTGATGTGGGTTTTTTTGGGCATTTTTCAGGTGTATTATAGGCATATTTTACAGGTTTTTGCACATGCATGAAGCTTCAGAATTGGGTTTCTTGAGCTGGGCAAGGAAAGGGAGCAGTTCTATGGGAGGAGAGGAGATTTTATGGTGTAAAACAAGGCCAAAAATGCACACATCACGCATTTATAGGTGCTCCTACTAAAGTCCACTGGACCAAAAACACCTTAATGCTTGTATACTTTTTTGAGCATACTGGGGTTGATTTACTAAAGGCAACTAGACTGTGCACTTTGCAAAGAAGTGCAGTTGCACTCTCCAAAGTGCACAATGTTGCGATGTGAATTGACACCATTGGACACAAGGGAACAGAAAAAATAAAGCAAAGAAAAATAAAGTGTTGCCCAAAGCAACATACCATACACTCTGTGCTCTTGCCAGTCAGAAAATTACCATTGTAACATAATGAGAACTACTTACTATGGCCAACAGCTTTCTATACCCACTGATGCTGTGAAATAAAATATATTCATTGTTCTTATAAGACACTAATAAAAAGACTATATATCCATAATATAGAGAACATAAAAGACATTTGCAGTGATCAGGTATCACATTATCACTTCTTCCACATCGAAATATATATAGAACTCGGAATGTTCTCTGCCTTTTGTGTGATAAGTTGGGCACTCGCTGTAATGCCACTGTCTAATCTGCAGCCAAGAGTGGCCTAAATTTAGTTTCAATATTCACCAAGTGGGAATGCATGTTATCTGAAAACAAACTTGGACAGGGCTGCAAAGATAAGAATTGCCAGGTTGATGTACAATGTAAAGGCTGAAATCCACTTCAATTCTCTACAAAAAACACCTAAAGTTAACTTTCTCTTTATCTTTAATCTACTAGGACCACTGCTACTATTATTAGCAATAATAATAAAAAAGATAATAAGCACTTTTAGATTAGAGTAGTGAAAATTTGCCTTTTAACCACTGAACTTCCGGATGATTAACCCGGCCATTTTTTGCGTTACGGCCCTGCATTACTTTAACTGACAAGTGTGCAGTCGTGCGACACTGTACTCAAATAAAATATATGTCCTTTTTTCCCACAAATAGAGCTGTCTTTTGGTGGTATTTAATCACCTCTGCGTTTTTTAATTTTTTATGCTATAAACAAAACAAGACTGACAATTTTGAAATATTACATTTTTACTTTCTGCTCTAAAACATATCCAATATTTTTTATTTATTTTTTTTTAATTTCTAAATTCTTCATCAATTTAGGCCAATATGCATTCTGCTACATATTTTTGGTAAAAAAAAATCCCAATAAGTGTATATTAATTGGTTTGCACAAAAGTTATAGCGTCTACAAACTATGGCATATTTTTATTTTATTTAATTTGTTTTTACTAGAAATGGCGGCAATCAGCAACTTATAGCGGGACTGTGATATTGCAGCAGACATTCTGACACTGACACTTTTTGGGAACCAGTGACACTAATACAGTGATCATTGCTAAAAAATATGCACCGTCACTGTACTAATGACACTGGCTGGGAAGGGGTTAACAACCTGGGCGATCAAAGGGTTAACTGTGTTCCTGACCAGGGTTTTTCTGAGGTGCTTTTACTAGGAGAAGACATGGATCCTAGTCCCTGCTTTGCAGAGACACAGGATCCATGCCCTTTCCCTCTTGTCAGAACAGCAGTCTGCCTTGTTTACAAAGGCAGATTGCAGTTCTGTTCCTGTGACTGATGAACTGTAGGTGCCAATGGACATCGAAGCCGCAGTACTCGCTGATTGGCTCCTGCTGGGAGTGAGCTGCCACCGGCGTGCATTCGCGTACCCTACCTGGAAGTGCAGTATACAGTATCTCACAAAAGTGAGTACACCCCTTACATTTTAGTAAATATTTTATTATACCTTTTCATGTGACAACACTGAAGAAATTACACTTTGCTATAATGTAAAGTAGTGAGTGTACAGCTTGTATAACAGTGTAAATTTTCTGTCCCCTCAAAATAACTCAACACACAGCAATTAAGGTTTAAACCGCTGGCAACAAAAGTGAGTACACCCCTAAGTGGAAATGTCCAAATTGTACCCAGATTGTCAATATATTGTGTGGCTACCATTATTTTCCAGCACTGCCTTAACCCTCTTGGGCATGGAGTTCACCAGAGCTTCACAGGTTGCCACTTATCCATGACAACATCACTTTGCTGGAGGATGTTAGAGACCTTACGCTTCTCCACCTTCCGCTTGAGGGTGCCCCACAGATACTCAATAGGGTTTAGGTCTGGAGACATGCTTGGCCAGTCCATCACCTTTACCCTCAGCTTCTTTAGCAATGCAGTGGTAGTATTGGAGGTATGTTTGGGGGTCGTTATGTTGAAATATTGCCCTGCGGCCCGTCTCCGAAGAGAGGGGATCATGATCTGCTTTAGTATATCACAGTACATGTTGGCATTCATGGTTCCCTCAATTAACTGTAGCACCCCAGTGGCGGCAGCACTTAGGCACCCCTAGACCATGACACTCCCACCACCATGCTTGACTATAGGCAAGACACACTTGTCTTTGTACTCCTCAATTGGTTGCCGCTACACACACACTTGACACCATCTGAACCAAATAAGTTTATCTTAGTCTCATCAGACCACAGGACATGGTTCCAGTAATCCCTGTCTTTTGCCTTCAGCAAACTGTTTGTGGGCTTTCTTGTGCATCATCTTTAGAAGAGGTTGGGATGGCAGCCATGCAGACCAATTTGATGCAGTTTGCGGTGTATGGTCTGAGTACTGACAGGCTGACCCCTACCCCTCTAACCTCTGCAGCAATGCTGGCAGCACTCATACGTCTATTTCCAAAGACAACCTCTGGATATGACGCTGAGAATGTGCACTCAACTTCTTTGGTCGACCATGGCCTGTTCTTAGTGGAACATGTCCTGTTAAACAGCTGTATGGTCTTGGCCACCTTGCTGCAGCTTAGTTTCAGGGTCTTGGCAATCTTCTTATAGCCTAGGCCATCTTTATGTAGAGCAGCAATTCTTTTTTTCAGATCCTCAGAGAGTTCTTTGCCAGGAGGTGCCATGTTGAACTTCCAGTGACCAGTATGAGAGAGTGAGAGCAATAACCCCAAATTTAACACACCTGCTCCCCATTCACACCTGAGACCTTGTAACACTAATGAGTCACATGACATCGGGGAGGGAAAATGACTAATTGGGCCCAAATTTGAAATTTTCACTTAGGGATGTACTGACTTTTTTTGCCAGCAGTTTAGACATTAATGGCTGTGTGTTGGGTTATTTTGAGGGGACAGCAAATTTACACTATTATACAAGCTGAACACTCACTACTTTACATTGTAGCAAAGTGTAATTTCTTCAGTGTTGTCACATGAAAAGATATAATAAAATATTTACAAAAATGTTAGGGGTGTACTCACTTTTGTGAGATACTGTATATATGTGATCCTACGCACAGTGGTTACCCTGTAGCAGTGAAACTGCTATAGGGCGGTTAGCAAGTGCAGAGCTTCTGTGCCCTTTTCGGCATTTCATTGTGACACCTTCAGGAAAATTCAAGTTGAGATTGTGTAGACAAGGAATAGTTCTGCATCACCATTTTTCTTTTCATGAATACATTTGAGTTACATTATGGATATGATTCTCCCTGTTTTACACAAATAAAATTTGTGGGGATATCTTTTGGATAAGAGAGGTTACAATAGTCCGATACGCGCTTCCTGATTTGCCGCAAGGCAAACCCCTTGCCATTGGCCGAGGAGGAGGCGGGACTGAAAGGACTCGTGGAGTCACGCCGCTGGTCACCGGGACTCAGAAGAAGCCGCCCGCCGCCGCAGTTGGAATGACTTGTGGAGACGCGACGCCCGCCGCCGCTGCTGCTCCAGGTAGGTAAGGGGGCACGCACGCTGATCTCTGCATTGGGGACATGTATGCTGGTCACTACATTGGGGGCACGCACGCTGATCTCTGCATTGGGGGCATATACTCTGCATTGGGGGCATGTACTCTGCATTGGGGGCATGTACTCTGCATTGGGGGCATGTATGCTGGTCACTACATTGGGGGCACGCACGCTGATCTCTGCATTGGGGGCATGTACTCTGCATTGGGGGCATGTACTCTGCATTGGGGGCATGTATGCTGGTCACTACATTGGGGGAACGCACGCTGATCTCTGCATTGGGGGCATGTACTCTGCATTGGGGGCATGTATGCTGGTCACTACATTGGGGGCACGCACGCTGATCTCTGCATTGGAGGCATGTACTCTTCATTGCGGGCATGTATGCTGGTCACTACATTGGGGGCACGCACGCCGATCTCTGCATTGGGGGCATGTACTCTGCATTGGGGGCATGTACTCTGCATTGGGGGTATGTATGCTGGTCACTACATTGGGGGCACGCACGCTGATCTCTGCATTGGGGGCATGTACTCTGCATTGGGGGCATGTATGCTGGTCACTACATTGAGGGCACGCACGCTGATCTCTGCATTGGGGGCATGTACTCTGCATTAGCGGCACACACGCTGGTCACTACATTGGGGGCACGCACGCTGATCTCTGCATTGGGGGCATGTACTCTGCATTGGGGCATGTATGCTGGTCACTACATTGGGGGCACGCACGCTGATCTCTGCATTGGGGGCATGTACTCTGCTTTGGGGCATGTACGCTGATCTCTGCATTGGGGGAATGATATGCTGGTCACTGCATTGAAGGGGGCATGTATGCTGGTCTCTGCATTGGGGGAATGGTATGCTGGTCACTGCATTGAAGGGGGCATGTATGCTGGTCTCTGCATTGGGGGCATGTACGCTGATCTCTGCATTGAAGGGGGCATGTACACTGGTCACTGCATTGAAGGGGGCAGGTACGTTGGTCACTGCATTGAAGGGGGCATGTACACTGGTCACTGCATTGAAAGGGGGCACGCTGGTCACTGTGCATTGAAAGGGGGCACGCTGGTCACTATGCATTGAAAGGGGGCATGCTAGTCACTGTGCATTGAAAGGGGGCACGCTGGTCACTGTGCATTAATAGGGGGCACACTGGTCACTGTGCATTAAAAGGGGGCACGCTGTTCACTGTGTATTGAAAGGGGGCAAGCTGGTCACTCTGCATTGAAAGGGGGCACGCTGGTCTCTCTGCATTGAAAGGGGGCACACTATACCTTAAATACCGAAGGCCCCTTTCACACTTTTGCGACCTCAAAGTCATGCAATTTTTTACAGCGTTTTTTGCCACAAAGCAATGCCTATTACATTTTTCTGTTTGCGCCCCCCCCCCCCCCCCAAAAAAATTTTGAGCACCAGCCGCCACTGTGGGGTACCAAGCACTTGTAAAGTAGAGGAAATCCACCATCTTGATCAATCATGTACTCTCAGCCTAAGGCCCGATTCTTTAAATAAATAATTACTAGTAAATACTTGCATCTCTCTGTGCTGCCATCTGCCCTCTGTGTACATTGAGGCCACGCATGCACTATACAGCCAGAGAGAGACCTGGCTACAGCTAGACAGCACATTAATGCGTAGGATATGAAAATGATTTCTGTTTTTTTGCCAGTGTTTTTCTTCAACCATTTTTGTGATTGCAAACAACCCACTATTAAACACATAGCCTAAGTGTCACTGCTGCCTGAAATAGCAATGCTGCTATATGTCATGCTTGTCTCATTTAGCTGTCACCTTTCAGTATATAGATGTGTCAATTTTTAAACTCTAATATTCTAGTTAAGTCAAATGACTAAATATTTCTTAATACTGTTGTGTTAGATATTGTTTTTACTTCACTACAGACTACTGGTGCTTGGAAGACCTTTATCGTGAAATGGTGAAGCAGTATGTTGATGCTGTGGACAGACTACAGGGACGGAGACCAGACCCAGCAACCATTGAAGGATGCTCTCAGCTAAAGCCAGATAACTACCTACTTGCGTGGCATACCCCATTCAATGAAAAAGGTCTGATTTTCTTAACTGTTATTTATATTAGTTACACATCTCTCTATTTATAGTTACGACTTAGATCAGTGTGTAATCTATATGCATCAGATTTAATAAAATAGGTGGAATTAAATGAAAAGTCACATTATGTAAAAGACCCTCTAATAATGTTAATTTGTATGCATGCAAGATACCAAAACGTGCATGGAAAATTTGACTTTTTGCAACATTCTGTGCTACATGGAGGCTTAAAAAAGATCCATCATTATAACATTTTTGTTACAGTTATGTCTGCCATGGGACACAATACATGCAGTATGTTGTCCAATGCTGCTAAGTGCTTTCTAACTATATTGGAAATATTTTTGTGCTATTGGGTATTATGTTGTACTTAAAATGGTACCTATATCCTAAATTGCATAGTAAATAGTATCAAGGGAAAGGGAGGAGCTGGAGGATTTTCTTGGTACCAATAGACACATAACAAGGCGTAAAATTAAACATAATTTATTACAAAAAATAGCAGCAAGACAAAAATATTACTACAAAGTGAAAATATACATTAAAAGAATTTGGTTCTAATTGCACCTTAATATTCTGACCAAGCTGTATTATAATCTATAATCACACCAAATATGGATAATGCTGTGAAACAGTAAGATGGTATCATAGAACTGTAAGGACACTTCTGGTCAGTACTCAACTAGTTTAGCGGTTTCCCACTTCTTCAGGAGTTTGAAGGGTAAGACACCACAAAATGTTTCTATAATAGGAAGACATACGATTATTAAAGTGACAACATATGAGGGTATACACAATGAAGAAATAAACTTACTAGGGGTAGTGCCTGGGCACTTATCAATGGGTTCATGAAAAGGATTGACAGAAGGCAGACAATGGGCATCGAAACTAGTCTTCATGGGCGGATGTGACAGCAGACAAAGGGGCTCAGCTATTAGTATAGCTGTGTATATAAAAAAGTGCGCAGGATATGTGATCAAATAAAGCTGCAACCTTAGAACCAAATGGGGATGAAACTGTGTATAAAAAATCAGGTGCGCTAAATTGATATGCGTCAAAAATCAAATTGACACTATAGTGAGCATAAATCAAGCTTCTGGAGTGTGTACCGTGATAATGTACAGTAGAAGAACTGTGTAAACGTTGTAGACAAATATACACTTGTGTACAAAAAGGTGTATAAGTAGGTGGTGGTAGATATTCACTCAGATTAATTGTGATAACATAGTAAATAAATTTACACTTAAGTGAAAAGTAAATGATATAACAATCGTGCAAAAAGAAAACGACCCTCAACAGAGTTGTAACACAAAATTCAAGTGGTATCACCACTGCAAAAGGTGAAAAACAGGGAAAAGGTGCATCAAGTTGCAATTAATATTCCCAAAAGGGATGTGGAGAGATCCAAAGGAAAAATTCCACTCAGACTTGTCGGGTGCAGATAGATCCCACCACCGTATTGGGGACTGGCCCCTTACCAGAAGAAAGAGGATTCAAGGGCGTAAATATCAGCTCAGACGTGAAGTGAATACTCAGGAGGAGAAGTGAATCACTCGAATGGGAGGTTCAGCCTCTTACCAGATATAAGAATTAGCAGGGCTTGTATATACACTCCTATGGAGGTGCCTCTCCTCAATCCTGGGTCTCCACACTCTGGGCGATGTCTCTCTGTGGCCAAAGGTGAAGTCTCCCACAAGTATCTCCTCTGCTTCTTCCAGCAATGTCTTCTATTATGAGGAAATAGAAGTGTATGATACATATAAAAGACCAAAAGGGCATTAGATTAAGTTATGTCATTAAAGGAAAAAGGGACATCTTATAAACAGATATAATGTGCATATATAGAAATTTGCACATACCCCTCCAAAAATGTCAACCATACCCGATGTATAGAGTTTAATGAAGAGATATTTTACTTGTTCATGTTTCCAATTTGAAAAGGCTCAGTATGTTGGTTGAACTGTTTCATAAAGGGCAAAAGTCAGTGCCTTTAAGTATATACAAAGTTATATTATGTTTATATAAAGATAGATAAAGTCACACTAGAGACAATGAGGATTTATGAATAAATCACCTACCCACACAAATGTCCACAATGCCAGGGTGGCCAGTACCAACAAATCGGTAGTAAATAAGGGATAGTAGATAATGGTAGTAAAACTACTACAAAAGTACTGTATATCATAATTTTATTTATAGCATACATAGGGACCTAAATCCACTATATTGGAACATCACATCCAGTGATTAGAGATGATATACTAGGTAAGTTGACATGCTGGTATGTGTATATTTAAAAAGAAACACAGATTTGAAGGAATCTGAAAACAGAGAAAATATATATATAGATGTTAATAGACAATAATAAGGCTTAGAAGCCTCCATGGAGAAAGATTTTGGTGGTAAAGTCTAGTTTTATAATAATATTAAAAGTTCCTTTCAGGGGAACTCCCACAGCATGGCACAAAATCACAGGGCCATCTGTGGGGCAGGAGCTCCTTATGACCGCTGAGATCGAGCGTGCCATCACAGATGCTTTCTAACTATAGTTATGAGGTCTGACCTGCCCCTCTTCTCCTCCTGCTGTGGCTGATCTGACAACAATTTTCATGAAGATAGCCGATTCATAGCTTGTCTCAGCTGACATGATCCCTCCTTCTTCTACATTCCTCTTGCCATTGCTTATCTGTGGAAAGTGCTTGCAGCCAATCACAAGCCAATCAGCTGTCTCCTTCAAAGCTGTTGTCATATGGGCAGTGGCCGGGGGGGGGGGGGGTAGATCAGACTTCCTTAAAGCCGAACTTCGGGCAAGCAAATAAATACTTAGTTATAATACATACACATAAACATCTCTCTGTACAGCTAATGTAATGATTAGGCTTCCCTGCCATACAGCACAGTTTGTTAAAGAACACACCCCTAGCTTTCTTTTTGGAAAATAAAGGAGCCCCAGCACAGTAATCCTATTTGCACATTCATGTCCTGTGCATGTGCACTGAGGCAAAGCCTGAATGGATCCTAGTACTGGCCTCCTTTATCCTACTATGATTAATGTTGTACAAGCTGATATCAGGACTAATTAACCGCTTGCCGACCAGCCACCCTAGTTTTACAGCAGCAGGTCAGCTCTGTCCCGTGAAACGACGTACCTATATGTTGCTTCGCGGGACCGCTAGTGGGGGCACGTGCATGCACCGATTGGCCACAGGGGGAGCCAATCAGTGGGTCCAGGGGCCACGGTGTCTGCCGGGGCACACGCAATCGCTCCCCGTGGAAACAGAACGGCGGTCTGCTAATGTAAACATGGCAGACCGCTGTTCTGTCAGCAATGAACACAGGGATCCTGTGTTCCTCCTATTTAAGAACACAGGTCTCTGAATTCATTCAACAAGCCCATCCCCCACACAGTTAGAAAGCACCCCCTAGGGACACATTTAACCCTCTGATCGCCCCTGGTGTTAACCCCTTCCCTGCCAGTGTCATTAGTACAGTAACAGTGCATATTCTTTAGCACTGATTACTGTAGTAATGTCACTGGTCCCCCCAAAAGTGTAAAAAATGTCAGTTAGGGGTCTAATCTGTCTGCCGCAATGTCGCAGTCCTGCTAAAAATTTTGATCACCGCCATTACTAGCAATAAATAAATAAATAAAAATTACATAATTCTTTCCCCTAGTTTGTAGATGTGATAACTTTTGCACAAACCAATCAATAAACACTTATTGGGATTTTTTTTACCAAAAATATGTAGCAGAATACATATTGGCCTAAAATGATGATGAAAAAATTAGATTTTAACATTTCTTTGATTGTGAATGTTATATAATAGAAAGTAAAAAATATTGGGGTTTTTTTTCAGAATTGTCACTCTTTTTTTGTTTATAGCGCAAAAAATTAAAATCTCAGAGGTGATCAAATACCACCAAAAGAAAGCACTATTTGTGGGAAACAAAGGACATCAATTTTGTTTGGGTACAGTGTCGCACAACCACGCAATTGTCAGTTAAATTGATGCAGTGCCGTATCGCAAAAAATGGCCTGGTCATTAGGGGTTAAAACCTTCCGGTCCAGAAGTGGTTACAGTACTGATGAGGAAATTGCATATTTCATATTTCCTTATTAAAGTTGGCTTCACAATTACCTGAGAAAGCCTCTAATATCCTGGTTAGTCTGGTTACCCTAAATTACTTCATGCTAAAGGAATGCCATTACAAAATGACCAGGTCCTTAAAAGGTCATCTTGCTCTAAGGGGAGTTGGCCAGGGTTTGGCCATTCTATACACACAAATCCTATAGACTACAGTTGTAACTAGGAACATTCAGTTCAAAGCTGCCATCAGGCATGTGTCTGATTCTGATTCTCTGTGCCATACCATATAATGGGAGGGACCCATGGTGGAAACAGCATCTTTAGTGAAGTAGTCTTGTTATATTTTCTAATATTATTTGTGTCTGTCTCTCTCTGTCATTACTTTTGTTAAATATTATACTTATAAGTATGTGTTTGATCTCTCTTTGCACATATTGAATACAACCCCAAAAACTTAACCATTCATGTGACCATGGTGAAATAAGTACTATTTTGTTTAAACCTACATTTAGCATTTTTTTATTGAATACGTTGCAGCATTAATTGGTATTTTTTCATGTCTTCAATCTAGCTTCAAATGTGACAGATTTTCTATAAGATGACAAGGAGCCCACCCGTGTACATAGATTTATTAGCTGTATATATTCCTGAAATATATGCATTTTTATCTGTGAATGATTACATAATCCAGCCTTTAAGTTACATATACCCACATTATCTCAAAAAATACCAAATTTTTTCCCATAAAACAATTTTATTGGGAAATAACGAAATAATGCAAGACGTACAGAGTGTTGTTGAGAGTATTAATATAGAAATGACTGAAAACATGCTTTGGGTAAGGTATCATTGTAGTTTAAGGCGTTCCAGAACCTAAAGCCACTCCACCCAGAAAAGGTAGAAAGGAATAGAATCTATGTTCCATTTATGTTGTTTGAATCAGGGGTTCCTGGAAGATTACTCTGATGACAAGCCATAAGGTTTCCAAGGGGTTTTTTTTTATCATTTTCTATCTCATTGAGTTTGAAGGAATATCAATGAAAGATTCCCAATTTCGAAGAACTTGTGGATCTGAGTTTCTTTTAATAAGGTAATTTCTGTTACACTATTTTAAATATGAAAATTTTTGGCCAAAAAGAGTTTTAAGGCAGCAGTAAAAGTGACTTTCACTAAACTTTCTCTGGTTGTAAATCAATCATTAAAACACATGCACTATGAAGTATTTATGTTTGTAGAAAGTCAGTTTCAGTGCTTTATAAATATGACCTAAGTGTTTGAGGCTTGGGATATATCCTATGCAGAATTGGTTTTGTGGCAGCTAGAGATATGATTATTAGTCATTTTTTGCAACCTTTATTTATTCTTGTTCTCTGTAAGCCCAATATGCTAAATATTGCCTCATGGTGTTAATGGCAGATAGTTCACTTTACTACAGGTAATATAAATCACCTGGCGAGTGATTACATTTAGGCCCTTAGATGATTGGCCCATTAGCTAGAATATATGTGGTGAGGTGTATACTTGCATTTTTAACATTATCTCTCTGTGTGTTGCTGGGTCAGTGAGTTGCTGGGTCAGCTTTTCAGAATGTTAGAGGTGAAAACATCTTCTGTTGTTTTTAGTGGGGTAATACTGAGTCCATTTATTCAATTTTAGTGGTACTTTTATGATAGTCTAGTTGTTTGTGGCAACGTGCATACACCTACTATATCAATTTTTTTCAGGTTTGGCTTCCACAAGCATGTGATATATGGGACTCAACCAATCAGTGTGTGTGGGGGGGGGGGGGGGGGTATCGGTATTCAAAATATATGAATGTGCTTGGAGAAATGTGAAGCATTCTGATTTTATTACCCCATGGGAGGGACAGTAAAGAATGACTATTAGCTTTATGTTTGCTTCTGATTTTATCCCATGCTGCCTAACAAAATGTATAAAAGCATGTTTGAGATGGCTTACAAGGGTAAGAGTTCTTGGTGCATATGGAGCAGGTACAAAAGGCTTATATTGGGTGTAGCATGTAGTGTCCATGTTCGTGTCTGTATTATGGATCTGATCTTAAATGTGTCCAGTTACTGCTGCTAAATTGTAGAATTCTAGCTCCAAGAGATTGAGACCTCAATTCTAATTGTTTGTTGGAAAATGTGTAGGCTAATTCTTGCATGGCTTCCAGCCCAGATGAATCCCCAAAATGCCTGACAGATTTGTTTGAGGTTTGTTTTTTAGTGTAATTGGTGGTGTATGATGTAAAGTATTTTTGGGAATGCCACCATTTCTATCAAACTATACCTATGGTTCAGCAGGGACCTAACGAATTTAAATCCTTGTATGGCCATTCCTGCTCAACAGAAGTCAATCTATAGCTTGGCTTCTGTCGAACGAGAATGTTGGTAAGCTTTTGTTGAACAGCGGCTCTAACCAAACAGTGTATTCTGTGAAAATGCAATAGTACAGTGAGTCCTCCATCTACTTTGCTTGTGTGGATGGGGGGAATCTGTTCATTTTTATTTTTCAATCAGCCCACTTTAAGCACTGGAAGAATGCTGGTGTGGTATGATTCAAAAGGGTTTTGGGAATATAAACCAAATTTGGGATTTTATCTTTGAAGGGGTAGGATGTACTGCATTCAGGTTTGGTATATTTTTTTAGGTAGAGGCAGGGCTTTTTTTTTCTCAGAGAACAGGTGCAGGAACTCCCCCTTCCCTTCTGTCATTCCTTGTCCCTGTCCCCTTCCCATCTCTGAGGACCGTCCCTTGGTTCCACCCCCTACCCCACTCCCAGTACCAGCCCTTTTAGATAGTATAGAACCAAGTATAATTTTGTGGCGCTAAACATCTTGTATGGGATTTGTTATTGATAACAAGAAAAACAGTAAAATAGATCCTCTGCAACCAGCAACAAGGGATCCCACCCCAGCAACAATAGAACCCCCACCCAAGCAGTTATAGATACCCCTTAACCACTTACCACCCGCCCGCCGTCATATGACGGCGGGACGGTGCGGCTATTATCCTGGACGGACGTCATATGACGTCCGCAGGAAATGCAGGGCAGGCGCGCGATCGCGGGCGCGCCACCGTGCACTGCCGGTGTCGGCGTGTCCCCGGGACACATCCGGTCACCGGCAGGGGGGAAACAGCCAATAGGCATGGCTGTTTCCCACGTGATCGGCTGTGTTCCAATGACACAGCCGATCACAATAGCGGAGCCCGGAAGATGACCGCGCATGCGCGATCGGGAGCGTGCAGCGCGGTCATGTCGGTGGCACTGTGTTCCGTAGGAACACAGCTGTCACCGGCGGTAGTAAACAGTCACTGACAGTGACTGTTTACTAAGTGATCGGCTGTGAATCCATTCACAGCCGATCACAAAATGTAAACACAGAGCAGTAACTGACTGTTACTAGCTCTTCTCCCCTCATACAGTTTCCAGTATGAGGGGAGAAGAGCTAGAAATAGTGAGTTACTGCTCTGTGTACCTGTAAATGTAAAAATCACACCAATAAAGGTCCCCACACACAGTCCTCAGCCCCCCCCAATGTCACCTGTCACCCAACAGTCACCTCATCAGTGCCCAGAAATTGACACCCATAACGTTCACATGTGAGCGCAGCGATCGCGGGCAGAACACTGCGATTCTGCCCGCGATCCGGAAATCATTGCAAATTGCGGGACGCCTGTGCGTTGCCCGTTTTTTTGCAATAGCACCCCAAACGCTGTGCGATGTTGCCGCCATTTCCACCTGCCGAATCGCGGTAACATCGTGCAAACATCGCATGACGCCCAAAAAGGTACAAGAATTTCTTTGGGGCGTCATGCGTTGTTTGCGTTATGTTACCGAGATTCGGCAGGTGGAAATCGCAGCAACATCACACAGCGTTTGGGGTGCTATTGCAAATCACGGGCAACGCACAGGCGCCCCGCAATTTGCAATGATTTCTGGATCACAGGCAGAATCGCAGTGATTCTGCCCGCGATCGCTACGCTCACATGTGAACATAGCCTAAAGTTCACCGGTCACCAGAGACTGCCATCAGTACCGCCGTGCACCTTTGCCCGTCACCTGTCACCCATCAGTGACCATCGCACGTCACCTGTCACCCCATCAATCACTGTCACCTTTCACCCCATCAGTCATCGTCACCTGTCACCCCATCAGTCATCGTCATCTGTCACCCTATCAATCATCGTCACTTGACACCCCATCAGTGATCGTCACATGTCACTCCATCAATCATCGTCACATGTCACCCCGTCAGTGATTGTCATCTGTCACCCCATCAATCATCGTCACTTGTCACCTCATCAATCGTCACCTGTCACCCCATCAGTCATCGTCACCTGTCACCCCATCAGTCATCGTCACCTGTCACCCCATCAGTCATCATCACCTGTCACCCCATCAGTCATCGTCACCTGTTTGCCATATACATGCAATCACTTACTGACCGCCTAACGACAATATGCGTCGGCCATTAAAAGCTAAATACTGGGGTTATGGCAGCAGATAGCCCCCATAACCCCGGTATTTTTTGAAACGGCGGGCGGTCGGCTTTCAGATAAGGGTGGTCCCAGTGGCGGATTCACCGCGGAATTACCCTAACGGTGCAGGGGAAGAGGTGCCCCCCCCTCCTGCCTCCTGTTTTCCCAGCTTACCGGACCCGCCGGCAGCGGGGAAAACTATCCGGTCCCGGATCCTCAGAGACAGGAAGTCGAGTGAGGGCAAGATGGCCCTCACTCAACTCTATGGTCTTGGAGGACCGGAGCTACGTCAAAAGACGTTGCCTAGCAACCGGTTTAAAGGGCCGCTTTTTTTTTTCTTTTTTTTTTTCCTCTTTCAACAATTTTTTTTTTTTTTTCTTTTTTAGTGTAATTGTGAGGTGTGAGGTCTTTTTGACCCCAGATCTCACAATAAAGAGGACCTGTCATGCCTATTTCTATTACAAGGGATGTTTACATTCCTTGTAATAGGAATAAAAATGATCAAAACATTTTTTTTTTTTAAACTGTGTAAAAATAAAAAAAATAATAAATAAAATAAATAGGAAAAAAAAAAATTAAAGCGCCCTGTCCCCGTTATCTCGCACGCAGAAGCAAACGCATACGCAAGTCCCGCCCACATATGTAAACGGTGTTCAAACCATACATGTGAGGTATCGCCACGATCGTTAGAGCGAGAGCAATAATTTGAGCCCTAGACCTCCTCTGTAACTCTAAGCTAGTAACCTGCAGAAATTTTTAAAATGTTGCCTATGGGGATTTTTAAGTACCAATGTTTGGCGCCATTCTGTGAGCATGCACAATTTTGAAGCATGACATGTTGGGTATCTAATTACTTGGCGTAACATTATCTTTCACATTATGGAAAAAAATTGTGCTAAATTTACTGTTTTCTTATTTGTTAGTTCAAAAAAGTGAATTTTTTTCAAAAAAATCGCATTTGGAAGACTGCTGCGCAAATATGGTGAAATAAAAAATATTGCAACGATCTCCATTTTATTCTCTAGGGTCTCTGCTAAAAAAAAATATATAATGTTTGGGGGTTCCAAGTAGTTTTCTAGCAAAAAAAATGATTTTAGCTTGTAAACACCAAGCGTCAAAAATAGGCCCAGTCTTAAAGTGGATAAATGGACAACTTTGTGTAAAGCGCTACTTGGATGTTAGGCCTATGTATGTGGCCAGGCTGTGAAAAAGTGTTACACATGTGGTATCGCCATACTCAGGAGGAATAGCAGAATGTATTTTGGGGTGCAATTTTTGCTATGTACATGCTATGTGTTAGAAATATTGCATAAATGGACAGCTTTGTGTAAAAAAAATGTGTTTTCATTTTCTTTCCACATTTTCCAAAAACTTGTGGAAAAAAATTACATATTCAAAAGACTCATTATGCCTCAAAAATTATACATTGGGCTGTTTGCTTTCCAAAATGGGGTCATTTTATGGGGGTTTCCATTGTCCTGGTGCTCCAGGGCCTTCAAAAGTACGATAGGTTGTCAGGAAATTATATGTGTAATTTATGCTCCTAGAATGCCGGACGCTGCTACTTGGATGTTAGGCCTCTGTATGTGGCCAGGCTGTGAAAAAGTCTCACATATGTGGTATCGCCATACTCAGGAGGAGTAGTAGAATGTGTTTTGGGGTGTAGTTGCAAGTATACATGTGCTGTGTGAGAGAAATAACCTGTTAATACGGCAATTTGTAAAAAAAAAAAAAAAAAATCTTCATTTTGCAAAGCATTGTGGGAAAAAACTACAACTTCAAAAAAACTCACCATGCCCCTTATTAAATACCTTGGAATGTCTACTTTCCAAAAAGGGGTCATTTGGGGGGTATTTGTACTTTCCTGACTTTTTAGTGTCTCAAGAAATGAGATAGGCCTTCAGTACATCAGGTGTGATCAAGTGTGATCAATTTTCAATGATTCGCACCATAGCTTGTGGACTCTATAACTTTCACAAAGACCAAATAATATACACTTACTTGGGTTATTTTTACCAAAGATAAGTAGCAGTATAAATTTTGGCCAAAATTTGTGAAGAAAAATGACTAATTTGCAAAATTTTATGACAGAAACAAAGAAAAATGCGTTTTTTCACGATATTTTCAGTCTTTTTTTATTTATAGCACAAAAAATAAAAAACCCAGTATTGATCAAATACCATCAAAAGAAAGCTCTATTTGTGTGAAAAAAAGGACACAATTTTTGTATGGGTACAGTGTTGCATGACTGAGTAATTCTCAGTCAAAGTGTGAGAGCGCTGAAAGCTGAAAATCGGTCTGGGCAGGAAGGGGGTGAAAGTGCACTGTAGGCAAGTGGTTAAGCAACAATGGACCACCGTTACAAAATACCACCACAACAATAGATCCACCCTTGCAACAATAGACCCTCCAGCATACCCCAGTACCAGTTTCCATTATATACATTCAGTGCTGAAGATGCCGGAACTGCATTCCCCCGCGTTCCCGATAAAAAAAAAAAAAAAAGCCCTGGGTATAGGGCTCTTGACTCTAGGTTGTTGGTTGAACCTCATATGTTGCCTAATTTTATGATAGGTGAGAGTATGTGAGAATCCATGCATTTTTATAATATTTATTGGTTTGGATTGATAAACTAAAATAGCTAGGTAGGTATAGGGCTCTTAACTTGTCCAGGTTGGTGGTAGAGCCTAATATGTTGCCAAATTTAGTGATACGTGAGAGTATGCAAGGATATATGTATTTTATAATATTTCTTGGTTTGGATTGATAAACTAAAACAGCTAGGTAGGTATAGGGCTCTTAACTTGTCCAGGTTGGTGGAAGAGCCTGATATGTTGCCAAATTTAGTGATATGTGAGAGTATGTAAGGATCTTTGTACTTTATAATATTTCTTGTGTAGCAGGATTCTCAGCCATTTTGCTGGATGTGGGTCCGCCAGGGTTACCGCTAGCAACAACAACACATTTAAGCATGCTCTCCAACTGTGAGCACTGAGACAGGAAACAGTCCAGCATCTTTGGGTTTTGTATTTATTTAGGAACTTGGATGGGAGAAGGGAATGAGTTGGATACTCCTCTGGCTCAACTATTCACAAAGTAATGGGACAACTGAGAAAAATGCCTCTTGACGCTGACTTGATGCCGGCTGAAAGCCGGTCAATGCTGGTTGGCGATTGTTAACGCCGACTTGCTGTCTGTTAACACTGAACTGACTTTGACACTCCCGGTGATACAAAGTCCTTTGTACTGCTCTCTTTAGCCCTCCTGGCTGAGGTAGCTACTTGTAAACACTTCTGCAACTCTTAACTCTTTGGGGCCCACACTGGCACCCTCTTTACACACTTCTCTTCAGGGCTTAGACTCTGGCACCCCCTTTTCTAAGCCTCCTCTACTGGCTCCTTGATCCCTCTGACCTTCCGGAGTGGTCCCCTATCCTAGGCAGACCCCTGGGCAGTTTACAGTACGCACGACACTGCTTTCCTGGAAACGTCCGCCCCAACAACTCCACCTGGTCCACAGCACACTGGATCCCGTTCTGCAGCTCAGCTCAACCTGTTGTCCTCTAGGCCGACCGCCCAGGACACCTTCCTCACGCTGACAAGAGTAGAGACAGCCGTCACCCTCCTCCTGGGACTCTGCTTCCCACCAAAGACGTTCTGTCATGTACTCACCTCAGACTTATACCCCATACCAGGATGTATTGTGGCATATTCCGCCCTGTGGGATAGATACAAGCCATGGTGTGCTATTGGTCAGGTTTCCTCCAATGTCCAATGAGAGCCCCCATTGGACACAGTAAGGAGACTCCCCAAGCTCAACAGGCACACTTGGGAACACATGACAGCCTAGCTGAACAATCAAGGCCCATCTGATAAGCAGACAAGGCCCCCTTTATAGTTTGCCTAGCACCCACCTGGGAGGGTGCTACACTTGGTTTTGATTGATAAACTAAAATACAGTAGCTACTACTGGGCGGTAAAGCTGATCTCTGGCCAAACAGCTAAATTAATGGTTTAGATATATTTCTTAACTTGTTTCACCTGCAAATAAAATGCACACAAATCTGCATAGCGCAGAGGGTGACACCATTTCTTTGTTATGATTAAGAAATACAGTGGCATCACCTACTTGCCCCCAACCTGTTTATTGGACAATAAACAGCAGCACATCTCTGTGTTTACCCCTTCTTATACGATGTTAGGACGACAGCACTGTGCAAATCAATAGAGCCTTGATTAGCTTGCACTGCAGCATTTTCCTATCCTACTGTGACGTGATTGCAATAAACTAACAAAGGCAGATTGAAGTACTTATACTAACATTATTTTAAACTACATAATCAGTATAATACATTATTGTGGGTGTTTTGTATACAGTGTTCAGCTTTAATAAGTAGTACATATATAAATCTAGCCCATTTACAAAGACATGCTTGTTCTATGGGTGTGAATTATAACACAAGCATTTTTTTTTGGGGGGGGGGGGGGGGCTAGATTTATTTCCAGGCTTTTACTTGGATATACGAAACATATATTTTACAGCCTCAAGGTTGTACCTTAAAGTAGAAAACCTTTTACATGCAGCTCCTCCCCTGCCCCTCCCCCAAATACTTTCTTGAGCACGATCTTGAGCCAGCGCTGTGCCCAAGTGCAGCGGCACTGCTTTCTCTCCCTCCTTACTGGATTCAGTGAGAGCAGCAGGAGGCATCAAATCCAGTGACGAGGGAGCTGGAGGCAGGCCCGAGCCACACTGTATGTGTCAATAGACACACAGAGTGTGGTTAGGGATTGAGCCTTCCCCAGTGCCCCCATAGCAAGCGGCTTGGTTTGGGGGCATTCAGAAGGCAAGATCGCCATTGGGGGACCCACCAGAAGAGGAGGATCAGGGCTGCTCTGTACAAATCCATTGCACAGAGAAGGTAAGTTTAATATGTTTATTATTTAAGAAAAAAAAAAAAAAAAACCTTTACAGTCACTTTCATAAAAGGTAGAGTGAGTTAAATGTAGGCATTTTCTTTGCCTTGATTTCATTTAAATTCACTAGTATATTTTGGTTTGTTTTAGGTTCAGGATTTGGAGCAGCAACTAAGGCCATGTGCATTGGGATGAAATACTGGAAACCAGAAAGGCTGGAGACCTTGATTGAAGTTAGCATTGAATGTGGGAGGATGACTCATAACCATCCAACAGGTAATGTGTTCTAAGTGTGGTTGATTTGATAAAGGCAAATAGGCTATTTACTTTAAAAGAGATTTTGCCTCAGAATGTGAATGTGGTAAATTTTCACTTTGAAACAAAATCCAATCATGTACAAGGAAAATACAATAACAGCATTTTTGCTTGCACATAATTGGATGATGTAAGTCAGGAGAGTTTCAGCTCATTCATTAAGCAATGGGACAAATTCCCTTGCAAAGTGCAACTTTGCCTAGCAGCCTATTTGCCTTTAGTAAATCCTCCCCTATAAGTCAAGGGTATAATACCATGGAACTAATGCACCAAACATTGCTAAGCTCAAATGAATCCATTTGTGATTTTTAAGGGGTTATTAAGGTTCTGCCCTTAATGCTTGGGTACAGTTTACGGCTTAGCTCTTTCCAGCAAAGGAGAGGCCTCGTGTCTAGATTGGACATTGTCACCAAGTAGGCATGACACAAAAGTTATATAAAGGAAATGAAAAGGAAATCTGTCATGAGAGAAAAAAATGAGGTTGCAGTAACTGGGCACTTCTTCTGAAAAAGATATTGACTTTCATGTTCACCCTTTTCCTTCAATACTTTCAGTCACAAATATGCAGATTAGAGCTTTTGCACTTACAGTTCTTTGACTTTCCCAATATACTCAAGTTCAATGACTCAGAAAGTATTAAATCAGAATATCAGCTGGACAAGTAGCATTTTCAGAAAAAGGTCAGAAATGGCAGCCTCAGTGGTTGACTTACAAAAATTGGAGAGTGCAAAATCTGGTGCAGCTCTGCATAGAAACAAATCAGCTTTCAGGTTTTTTTTTGTTGTCAAATCTTAATTGAACAAGCTGAAGTTAGAAGCTTGCACAACTGCACCAGATTTTGAATTCTCCAGTTTTAATAACTCAACCTCCCTGAGTGTTTCTTTCAGGTTTACGATGAATAAGCGGCTGAGCAGGCAGGCCACGCAGAACCCCAGAGGCATAGGAGTTGATTTACAAAAGAAAACAGGCTGTTCACTTTGCAAGGAAAGCTGAACCATGCCAGGAAAGCTACAGACATTTACTATCCTCCAGACTTTTACATGCTTCCTTCTTCCACATACAACCAGTGGGACTCGTCAAGAGATCCATGTTACCACAGCATGTGAGACTACCATGCATGGCAGAAACTGGAAAATCTGGACTACCATCACCAACCTATTCACAAGGATTCATTTGACTACAATTTGATCATTCTAAAAGACAACCTGCAACATAGGCTAATAGTGAACCCATCACTACTTTAGAACATTAACTTTATTAACTCTTAAATAAATCATCTAGTATAATCACAAACTGTAGTACATCAACACAACAACCCCTAATAGGTGCAATATTGCTGCTCCTTGGTGTAAGGCATACATGTCTTGAAGGCGTACTTTATGGTGTAATAAAAATACTTTGCCAGTACTGCAGGAGAGATTAAGCAATAAAAAATTTGAACTTGAATAGAACCAACAATTTACAATGAAAATGTTCTCTGTTCACTTTACTAACATCATTGTCTTGTGTAAGGGTGGGTTCACACTGATGCGAATTGGATGCGGGTTTCCCAGCATCCAATTCGCATGAGAGGAGAGCGTGACCGGCTCAATGGAGAAACGGCTCAATGGAGTCGGTTCACATAGCTTCGGGGCCGCCGCGGTTCGCATTTGGAAAGGGTCCTGTGCATTTTTGGCTCAGTTTCAGGGGACAATTCAGGCAAAAATTCGGGCTTGATTTGCACCTGAATAGGTTAACAGGGATGCACCGGACCCCCTGCTGTGACCTGCGGCCGCATCAGTGTTATCCCAGCCTAAAAAAATTGAATTGGAGGCAAAACTTTTTTTGTTTTCATTTTAGATAAGGAAGGGTTATAATTGTGGAGATTTCTCTTCACTTCCTGTCTCATAGCTACAAAGAAAGTGTGAGGAAATCCTTCCAAAGTGAAGGAAAGTCCTGGTAATTATTTTTAGATTCTTGAAAATGGACATGCCCTACATAACGTCTTTCCTCAGGGATAGAGGTCTTGTAGACGTGCCTAGCATCTTATGTGCTGTCATCTATGTGGTGTATAATTTGCCATTTCTAGGATAACTATCATGAATGGGGTAAAGGAGGTGCATCTCCTGGGCTTGCAAAGTATATGGAGCCTGGACTGTCACTTACCTTCTATAGGTAAGTAGTCTTTGGGATTCTGCTCACTATTCCTGTGAGAAGTGGTCACTGAATTACATTTCAATTACATGAATTCTGTATGTGCGAAGACACTTAAGCCCCGTACACACGTACTGATCGTCGGCCGAACGATTGGCCGTCTTTTGTCCCCGGGCTGTCGTGTCTGTTGAAAACTGCAAAAGACTGCACAAGAATTTTGTCGGCCAACAACAGCCGACTGCAGAAGTGATGTCATGTGATGGTTAACTTTCCTTGTCTTTTTTCTTTTCTGAGCATGCCCAGTCTTGCAAATCTGCTGTCTGTCGGCCGAAATCTGTACTGACTGGCGAACAATCGGCCGTTCTGGTGTTGGCCAACAAAAATTTTAATGCCTGCACAACAGATTCTGTTCGGCCGAAAATGCGCTGTCGGCTGTCGGAAGCTAACTTCATACTAACAAGCCTACAATCGGCCGATCGGTCGTCGGCCGAATATTTACGGCCGACAATCGGTACGTGTGTACGGGGCTTTAGTGTGGTTGATTTACTAAAACTAGAGAGTGAACACCTACAATTAATCTACCAGCATGTATTTGAAGAGTAACAGGAAATTGAAGTACATTGAGGAAGCCTACATAAGCATAGGGAGAACATGCAAACACTACATAGATAGTATGCTGACCAAGATTCAAAAGGAAGACCCCAATTCTGCAAGGCAGAAGTACTAAACCACTGTGCTTATACTGAATATGTATAATAAGATATACATTTTCCCCTAATTAATACAATTACTATTTTTCTTGAAGCATGTCTATACATTTTTTATTTAAATCAGGCCAAAGTAAGTCTTACTCATTGCACAAAAATATTATGTACCAAACACGTGCTTGACAAGAAATCTTTTAATCTCCTGCTTGGCACATCTTATGAGTAGCAGGTTACAAGGCACATACAATTACAGAGCTTCTGGCAGGATATCTCCTTCCAGTTAAAGCTCCTACTGTGTTAAATCATTCACTAAATGCAGAGTCAGACAGAATATCTTATGACAGGAGTCAGGAAATAAAAAAGCAACTAAAATGAGAAAAAAAATTATTGTAGCAGTAAAAAACGACATTAAAGACCTTTTTACTTTTCCTGCAGATATATCCAATCACAAATCACTTGACAATTAAAAAATAAAAAACCTTTTTAGATTATGAAGAATGCCTCTGAGGAAATCTCTGTAATTAAGTAATCAGTAATCCTTCCGCTCACTCTGTTCTCTCCTACTGTCAGTCAGTTCACTTTACGCATTTTCTTAATGCAGCAGAGTCTGATTGGCTACCAGTATTGGCTAAAATGACAAACGTATTGGCAGGTTAACCACTTTACCACCAGAGGATTTTCCTGCTTTACGTCCAGGCCACTTTTTGCAACTTGGCACTGCGCGAATTTAACTGACAATTGCACGGTCATGCAACGCCATACCCAAACAAAATTTACATCCTTTTTTCCCCACAAACAGAGCTTCCTTTTGGTGGTATTTGATCACCTCTGCGCTTTTCATTTTTTGCGATATTAATAAAAAAAGAGCGAAAATGTTGCAAAAAAATTGACATTTTCTACTTTGACAATTAAAAAACATCCAATATATTCAATTTTTGTCATATATTTAGGGCAAAATGTATTAAGCTACATGTCTTTGACAAGAAAATCCTCAATGAGCGAATTTTTAACTGCTTTAAGAAGGGAAGATTTTCACTCATTCCTGACCAGGCTATATTTTGCGATTCGGCACTGCATTACTTTAACGGACAATTGCACGGTCGTGTGACACTGTACCCAAATTCAATTTATGTCCTTTTTTTCCCCAAAAATAGATCTTTCTTTTGGTGATATTCGATCACCTGTGCGATTTTTCATTTTTGAAAAAAAGAGCGACAATTTTGAAAAAAAAAAACAATATTTTTTACATTCTGATATATAACATTCCCCAAAAAAATTAAAAAATCTAAATTTTTTAACATTTTAGGCCAGTTTGCTACATATTTTTGGTAAAAAAAATCGCAATGGGCATATTTTGATTGGTTTGCACAAAAGTTATTGCGTTTACTAACTACGGGAAAGATTTGTCATTTTTATTGTTTATTTTTTTTTACTAGTAATGGCGGCGATCTGCGATTTTTTTTGCGCAACTGCGATATTGCGGTGGACAGATCGGACCCCTAACTGACATTTTTTACACTTTTGGGGGTACCAGTGACATTACTACAGTAATCAGTGCTATAAATATGCACTGTTACTGCAATAATGACACTGGCAGGGAAGGGGTTAACTTTATTGGTGATCAAGGGGTTAAATGTATGCCTCATGCTTGATGACGTGTGTGGGGGGAGGGGATTGTGTGACACAAACACAGATCACAGGTTCAGCTATCTGTCACATGGGAGATCCGCCCGCTTTGTTTACACAAGTGGGCGGATTTCCTCACTCGATCCCCGACGATCGGGGAAGAGCGGCGGTGATCACCGCCTCTCCTCCCCTGGCCCGACTCCCGCTGTGTCTGAATACAGCGGGAGCGAGCCTCCGGCGGTGCGCGCCCGGCACCGAGATGGGGCGGGATCCAGCGACGTAGGTCTACGTCGCTGGACAATAACGAGCCACTTTGCTGCAGTACCAGCTCAGTGAGCGGTCGGCAAGTGGTTAAACAATTCACACACACATATTTTAGTTACTGGTGACAAGCTACACAGGACAAATGTTTGTATGTAAAGTGGTAATTTGAAAATGACCCTCAGTCTTATAATGAATTTAACAGTGGGCATAATCCTGATCTAATATTTAGTTTGTACGCTAGCAATTGGAAGATTGGAGGAGAAGGAAATACATGAAGAAGAATAAAGAATGGGTCAAACTGATTTTATTTAGCTGAAATTTTGGCAAAACTCTATGGATTTTTTTGGGGAAATTTCACTACTACGGCAAACAAATCCCTATATGATAAAGAATGTTAGGGATGAGTGAAATTATGTGTTTTTATTTCCCTTAAATCAGGAGATTTGGGAGAAATGTCACTATTTTGGCAACATACATTGGAGTCACTATAGAAGTCGAAATAAGGCTTTTATTTTTTAGTAGTTTCTGATGATACAGTAGGACTTTGAATGGCTCCTGTAGATTATGGAAGCTTCCTACAACTATTCTAGACCTGTTTTGCCAAAAATGGTCCCTCGTTACCTTACGTTTGCTTCACAGAAACAAAAAAGTCATCCAAAAACATCTGAAGTGGCAGTTCATAAATAACGATAAAATGCAAAAAAAAAACACACAGAAATACATAAACATTAAATTAGAATAAGTCCTGGTTCACACTACCTCTACTTGTCAGGCGACTGGTCAGCCTGACAAGTCGCAGTCCATTCTGTGCTACGGGAACTGTTCTAATAGGAGCGACTCAAGTCGCTCTGACTTAGAAAATAGTTCCTGTACTACTTTGGGGCGACATCGGAGCGACTTGCATTGACAAGTCGCGCCGAAGTCGTGGTGCACGCGACTTCACAGGTCGCCCCCGAAGTCGGATCGCCATAGTGTGAACCGACACTAAACCAAACTAGAATAACCACTTGTCGACTGCAATACATATATATACACCTTGCGGTTTGCAAGTGGTTTACTGGGGCTATGGTTGAAGCTATCATTTTTTTCAGCCGGTGGCTGGCTTTCTAATGAAAGCGGTCCGAGTGGCTTATTAGCTGCTGGATCTCTTTTAGAAGCGGCAGGAGGGGACGTCTCCCCCCTCCCCCTGCTCGCTGGTGTTTCTCCGGCTTACCCTTTTCACTGGCATGCCCAAGAAACGATCCGAAGTGCCAGAAAAGTCTTCAACACCCCCCAAATGAAGAGAAAGCTAATTTTACCCAAACAGCTCAATGAATAAAACTTAGAGCTTCCCATTGGTGAAAAAAGTGTTTTACACAGCAGAATCCAAAACCATTAGCGATATTGCAAATGGTATGCTTTTTTGTGGGTTGGGGAAAAGTAATATAGAGGTACTTGTGCTTGTTCCAAGATAGTAATTTTGAATAAACTAACTTTAGGATTGGAGGAATATTGAAGGTACTGTATGTGATGATTTACATGTCAACGTATATACATAAAGTGTATCCTATAATGCTGAGATCATTTTAATTATTAGACACTGTTTATATAGGTTTCCTGGGGTCACTCTGCGCTGCCTTATTTGCCTCATACGCCCTTCAAGGAAAGCCCTTAGTGCAGTGGGGAAGAGATTTTATGAAGGTGATCCCCATGGCTGAAGAGTACTGTAAGAAAACTATACGTCACATGGCAGGTAAGAACAGCAATCATATATATTTCATTTGTAAATAAAATAATTTGGATTCAGTGTAAGGACTGCTACACCCAACCCACTATCGCTGCTTTTTGTGCTGCTTTATTGAATAAGCTGTGGCCAGTTCTATGGGGCAGTAGGCAGGATTTCTTAACCTTATCTTAAAATATTAAATAAGACACCTTCAGACTTCAACTTTGGAATTAAAGAGGCCGCGGCCGTTTATTATTTCACACATAAAGATCGATAAATCTTTTTAAACTTGAATAAAACAGCAGTATAGAAAAACAACCCGGTCCCAACGACCCAGGTTGCCATTAACAAATAAATATATCAAAACATCCAAACACAAATACAAAATAACGTCCCCCTTCGCTGTGACCGAAGGTGACCCTAAAATAACAAACTGACCGCGACAAACAAAAACAGGGGGGGGTGGGGGGGGGAACCGCTGGGCTGACTTCTTCCTTCTCCTGTTGACTGGCGACGTGACGATTCATCTGTGAGGAGGCCCGTTAAATAGGACCACTTGAACTCTTCTGACCAATCAGATTCAACTCATCTAGGCGGGAAAAAACCCGGCTCAAACTGGTAAGGGACTTATTCTCCCTGGATACTGGGTAAACTAACTAACCCCTATAGCCAATCAGCTTTCTTCTCATCTGACAGGCTCTAATCTGCCTAAACACTAACTCAGCCTATTCCTTACTCTAAGCTATCCTCACCTGCCACTTCCCCATAAATAAAAGAGGCCATTCGTCCCCTTTTCTTTTTAATCTTTAATTACGACTGTTGTTTTTTTTTTTAATTCTTTATTTAAAGTTATGCATGAAGAATAGACAATAACAATACAAAATATTCACATCATAGTGTCAGGAAATCCGGGTATATAGTATATAAAACATTATACGAACATTGGAGTATGATCCCCCAGTTTCACAATATACCAATATATCCTATTGCTAGCACAACATTACCAATTACATACAGTACTGTCTTATAAAAAGGACAATGCAAGAAGAAGTCTGTTCCCTGTAATTGAAGTGAGAAGGGGAAGAGAACCCCACTGGCATCTATTTCTTGGCCTGGATGGGGGCCCACTGACCCTCCTATCCTAATCAACTTTCGTGGGGAAAAAAATCAGCAAATAAAGAAAAAACAATATAGCATATACAATTGCGACACAAATCATATTGTAATTGAATGTTATAAAAAATGACCTTTCCTTTTCAATCTGCAGCTATTGTAATTTTCTGAAAATGCCATGCAATATGGCTACCTGGAGCTGTTCTGTACACAGAATGTATACTGACCACACCCCAGAAACATAATTTCCTGCTTGTGTGGTTGGTTCACCAATTTTCCCAGAAGTCTGCCTAAGATACAAGTCGGATTTCTGGCATCCCCTGCAATAAAAATGTCATTTTGGTGAGTTACTCCCAATAGGAACACATCTAAAGGGATGCAGACCCAGCAGATTTCCTCATTAGAGCCCTGCAGCTGCCACAGCTGATAGATAATTATGAAACCTCTCCCATCTGACCCACTTAGCACAGAGGCACAGAGAAACACGCAATGATTTCTTCAGAATAACAAAAGGTAGGATTCTGCAACACAGTTTGTTAAAGACCTTGTAATGTACATAGATCACCCAGAGGGGAATGTTTTTTTCCTCAACAAAAGTGGATTTACGCTTTAAGACTATCAATCAGACTTTCTTACCAATCAATTTGAGCACACCTAATGGGAGTTTGAAATCTATATTTATAGAGAGGATGCTGGCAGTGTCCTAAGGAGGTAAAGACAACTGTTGTTAAACTGTTTAGTATGTTCTCTATTGCCTGATATACAGTAGCTTTCCAGGCTTTGCATCACAATATACTGTATATTTGTGACATGTTGTCATTGTACTCTTTTCCTAACAAAGAGCCCTCTCATTATGGCAAAATATTCTGAAAATAGAAGAAAATAATAGTAGCACGTTTGTACAACAATTTGCACAGAGGCCCGGGCTAGCAACATGGGACTCCTGATGTCTGTGGTGACAAACATCCTATACATACATATGTCATTAACCACTTCAGCTCCGGAAGGTATTACCCCCTTATTGACCAGGCAATTTTTTGCAATTCGGCACTGCGATACTTTAACGGAAAATTGCGCGGTGGTGCGACACTGTACCCAAATACAATTGATGTCCTTTTTTTCCCACAAATAGAGCTTTCTTATGGTGGTATTTGATCACCTGTGTGGTTTTTAGATTTTGCACTATAAATAAAAAAAGAGCGACAATTTTGAAAAAAACGCCCTATTTTTTACTTTCTGCTATAAAACTTTCCCAATACAATTTTTTTAAAATGAATTTTTTTTATCAGTTTAGGCCAATTTGTATTCTGATACATATTTTTGGTAAAATAAATTCCAAAAAGCATATTTTAATTGGTTTGCGCAAAAGTTATAGCGTTTACAAACTATGGGATAGATTTTTGGACTTTTTATTTATTTATTTATTTTTATTAGTAATGGCGGCGATCAGCGATTTTTACCGGGACTGCGACATTGCGGCAGACAGATCGGACCCTAACTGACATTTTTGACACTTTTTGGGGACACTAATACAGTATTCAGTGCTAAATAATATGCACTGTTACTGTATAAATGACACTGGCAGGGAAGGGGTTAATACTGGGGGTGATCAAAGGGGTTAAATGTATGCCTAAAGTGCTTACACACTGGGGGGGGGGGGGATGGTTCTGTGACAGGCACAGAGAGATCGCAGTTTCAGCTTAGCTGAAACTGCTGATCTCTCCCTGCCTGTCTGACAGAAGATCCGCCTGCTTTGTTTATATAAGCAGGCGGGTATTCTCTCGGTTTCTCTGATGACGATTGCAGCTGCCCTCCCGCGGCCTGCCTCCCGCTGTGTCTAAACACCATGTGCACTCCAGTCTTACTAGACTACTACTAGTACTATGTGACTGGACGCAGCCGAGCCACCCTGCCGCAGTAATACTACGGCGGCCGGCAAGTGGTTAATCACGGTTCTCTGCAGATGTGGCAATAGTGTTAGAATGGTGTCCCCACATTTCCTAAAGCTTAACCAAACACATAAATATTTTCTGGTCTGCCAAATATTTCATGGCTGTGCTATACCGAAGCAACAATGGTACTTTTAATAGTTTTTAATAGAAGTTTTTTTACGAAATTACAGTCACATATACAGTCACATATTGGGCACAATTCACTAAGCGATATTTTATTCCATCCGAGTATGCAATAAAGTAACACACAACGTTTCAGAAAAAACTGTGCAATTCAAGAAACTCTCCCTAAAATCTCCAATGTGTTATCTTTCCGATGTATGCCTTAAATACAGCATAAAACCATGCAGTAAGTTATTGCAAGCATTTCATATGACGCTTTTCCAAAAAGTGAATGGCAGCCAGCCATTTAGTCATTGCTGGTATGGCATGGCATCTTTGTTGAGGGCTTAGGGCACCCTATGAGTTGTGTATAAAGCTCCATGATAAGTGGCATGAATAACCTGAACTACTTAGATAACCTGCATTTTTGCAGGGTATCATCATTAGTGAATTGATCCAGCAGTTTTAAAGGACCACTTGAGATTGCCTCCTCTTCTGCATTGCTTTAAATTCCAGACGACTGGATTGAAAGGGCTTTATCATCTTTTCTATTCCATCTGCCAGCCTCCAGAAACAACTCCTGTTTAAAATCTATCTGACACCAGCTTGCACTTTCCCATCTTTTTTTTAAACCAATCACTGGGGGAATCTGATCATTGCCATAGTTATCACATAGGTATCGCAAGTTTGGACCAGTACTTAATTACTGCATGCATTTATTTATTTATTTCCTTTTATAAATTTACTTTATTGTCTTTATATGTGGTATTTAACAAGCGTTTTTGGAGTTTACGCTAAATATCACATACGAGCAATAGTGAATTGACATTTTCATTATTGCATGCGTTAAGTGGTCACGTGACTGTTATGCGATAACCTTTCTTTAGTGAATTGTGCCCATTAATTTTTTCACTAATGGTAGTTTTATTAGTTTTATAAGCAAGACCAATAATATTTTCTATTTTATCGTGTCTAACATTCCTAAGAAAGAAACATTTTCTCTAACCCATATCTATTTAGAGTACCAAGAGCACTGGTTTTATTTTGAAGCCAAATGGCAGTTTTATCTGGAAGAGAGAGAAATAGAAGAAGACAACACGACCAAGCCCAATTTCCCTGATAAGTATGATGCTGATGAGAGAGATAAAGTAAGCTTAATCTGAAGCACACTGCTCATTTAATTATTTATTTTGTTCTTGATTCTGTATTGATTTGCTGCATTGAAACATCTTTGGGCACAATTAAGTATGCTAATTATTGTTATGATCCTTCATTTGTACAAAATTGTCTGAAAGGTTTCATTATTTTTGGTCGTGGTATAGCTCAGTGGCGGCCCCTATCCATGCGTCTTGCCCCCTAATCTACATGCAGGGCGCCGGACACATGGATTCCAATGGGGTTTTTTTTTTTAAGTACCTGATTAGAGCCAGAGGCTCTAATAGGCTTCAAAAAAGGGTGGGCTCAGGGTGCAGTGCAGTTGTGTGGCAATAGCGAATGAATGTTCGCTATTGCCACACCTTTTCTCCTCCTGGCCAATCAGGAAGCGGGTCCTGAGACCTGTTTCCCGATTGGCCGAAAGGAGAAGACATGCTATTGGCCAAGAAGGGGGGAGGAGACGGCCGCCGAGAAGGGACAAGAAGGAGCCTGAGGGGGAAGCCGCCGCCTGTCATTCCGGAGGAACAAGGTAAGTAAACTGACTGGCTGGCGGGCGGGGGGAGAGATGTGGTGGTGCAGGCTGGAATGATATGGGGGGTCAGGTCCGTCTGCCATCCCCCCCTCCACCCGACTGATGGAGCACCAGCCGCCACTGGTATAGCTAGCAGTAGTTATTCACATTTAAAACTAAACTCTAGGCAGATACAGATTGATGTAGTTCTGCCATTATTATTACATCCTTAAAGGTATTTTTAAATACAACTATCTGAATTTCACCTGGCATCAACCTCTTTCAGTACCTGTATAGCAAAGCTGGAGTGTGCCAGGAAGAAGTAGTACAAGGAGCCAATCAGTTGATGTGCTGACAAGAAGGAAGGTGATAAAAAGAGAAAGCAGTGAAGAATAGAGATAATCTCATCACTGTGCTGCTTCTCCTTTCACTGTCCAGTTACAGACTAGGGGGTGGGTCTAGAACAGTGATGGCAAACCTTGCCACCCCAGATGTTTTGGAACTAGGTTTCCCATGATGCTCATGCACTCTGCAGTGTAGTTGAGCATCATGGGAAATGTAGTTCCAAAACATCTGGGGTGCCAAGGCTTGCCATCACTGGTCTAGGAAAACCTTGCATTCTTCAGTACAAATGAGTGTTGGGAACATACAGAAAGCGTTTACAGCCACATTTACTTGAGCAGGTCTACTACTACTAGCTATTTTAATGTAAAACAATCAGAAAACAAGACACAGGGGAGAAAAGGAACCTTCCCAAACAATCTTCCAATCTAACAGAGAGAGAGCACCAAATACGATAGTGATAAAATGAAGATAAAAGGGAAATGGCAGTGGCTGAGGGTTATGGAAGCTGTTTAACCACTTGCTGACCACCCTATAGCAGTTTTACTGCTACAAAGCAGCAGCTCTGCACAAGGTCACCTACAGTATATATACTGTATATATGTGATCCTGCACTACAGCCTGCAGGGGGTGCATGCACGCCGCCAGCGGACCACTTCTGCTATAATAATTAACAGCAGAAGCCAATCTGCGGGTGCTTGGTACTCTATGTCCTCCGACACCCGCTGATTTTTGGTAAACTTCACAGAACGGGGATCTGCCTATGTAAACAAGGCAGATCTCAATTCTGGGGAAGGGATTGATCCTATGTACCTGCAAAGCAGGGACAAGAACCAATATCTTTCCCTAGTAAAAGCACCACACATAGTAAACACAAACACTGGCCACGCACACAGTTAACCCCTTGATTGCTATAGATGTTTGACCTCTTCCCTGCCAGTGTCATTAGTACAGTGACAGCGCATATTTTTAGTATTAGTGTCACTGATTCCCAAAAAGTGTCAAAAGTGTCAGTTAGTGTCCGATTGTCCGCCGCATAATCGCAGTCCCGCTATAAGTTGCTGAGGACTAGTATAAAAAATCAAGAATTAAATAATAATTTCATAAATATCCCAAAGTTTGTAGATGTGTATACCCTTATTGGGATTTTTTTATCAAAAATATGTAGCAGAATACATATTGGCCTAAATTGATGTGGATATGTTTTATAGCAGAAAGTAAAACATGTTGTTGTTTTTTTTTTTTTCTCGAAATTGCCGGTCTTTTTTTATTTATAGTGCAAAAAATAAAAACCGCAAGGGTGATAAAACACTGCCTAAAGAAAGCTTTATTTGTGGAAAAAAAGTTACATACATTTTATTTGGGAACAGTGTTGCATGACTGCACAATTGTTAGTTAAAAAAATGCAGTGCCGTATCGCAAAAAATGGCCTAGTCATGAAGGCCAAGGTCAAGTGGTTAACCTGTAAAACATGATTAGGGTAGACACAGAAAACGAAAAAAGTTGGGACTTTAAATGAGGCTTCGCCTAACTAGGGCTGTATACCTCCATCCCTATTCATGAGGGAATTGGGGGAAAGGGGAGTATGACTAAAACATAATGAGGCTATCGGCAGGGTAAGTAGCGTAATATAAAGTAATGTGTGAACACTTCCACAACATAGTAGTAATATAGTACACAGAGCCGATGCCCAGTTTCCCTAAATATAGGGGCAGAGGTAAAAAGGGGGGGGACAGTTGGGACTTTAACCACTTAAGCCCCGGAGGATTTGGCTGCTAAACGACCAGAGGGTATTTTGCGATTCGGCACTGCGTGACTTTAACGGACAATTGCGCGGTCGTGCGACGCTGTACCTAAACGAATTTGGCGTCCTTTTTTTCCCACAAACAGAGCTTTCTTTTGGCGGTATTTGATCACCTGTGCGATTTTTTGATCACGCGCTATAAACAAAAAAAGAGCGTAAATTTTGCAAAAATAGCAATATTTTTCCCTTTTTTTTATATGAAATTCCCCCCAAAAAAAATGTAAAAATCAAAATTTTTTAATATTTTCGGCCAATTTGTTTTATGCTACCTATGTTTGGTAAAAAAAATCGCAAAAAGCGTATTTTGATTGGTTTGCGCAAAAGTTATTGCGTTTACTAACAAAGGGAAAGATTTTTGTCATTTTTGTTGTTTTTTTTTTTAACGCGTAATGGCGGCGATCTGCGATTTTTTTTGCGGTACTGCGACATTGCGGCGGACAGATCGGACCCTTGACTGACATTTTTGACACTTTTGGGGTTACCAGTGACATTTCTACAGTAATCAGTGCTATATATATGCACTGTTACTGTAAAAATACACTGGTAGTGAAGGGGTTAACTTTATTTGAGAGGGAGGGGCTGTGTGTGTCCCTAGGGGCGTGATTCTAACTGTGATTGGCTGTGGCTTCAACTGTATGCAGAGTGATCAATGGATCTACATAGTAGATCCATGTGATCATCTCTCATACAGAGAGGAGAATGACAGGCAGCTTGTTTACACAAGCTGCCTGACTTTCTCCCTCTCCCCCGCCGATCGCAGAGTGGCCGGCGGCGATCGGGTCCGCCGGTCACACGCGCGGGGGGGTCCGTGACCACGCGGGAGCGGGAGCGCGCCTCCGGTGGCGCGCGCTCGCTCCCTAAACCCTCACAGGCGAGCGACGTAGACCTACGTCACTTTGCCTGTGAGGGGCTGACCGCCGCCGTAGATAGTCGTGCGGCGGTCGGCAAGTGGTTAAATGAAGTGCATACGAATGGTTGGGATATGTAACATGGCTAAAATGATTGTAAAAGTGGGTCCACAACATAGTAACAAAAAAACTCAATTTAGTGATGCAGGTCATCAGCAATACAAATATCCACATGGAGCATAGATACATACAAATGGAAATGGATAAACATTGCAGTAAAAACAACATGAAATAAATACATATTGCACAGATATTGACAAGCTGGTATAGCAACTCCAAATTCATAATACAGACAGTCAGCAAAGCGGATTCCAAAAAGTAGTATATTATTAGATATGTTCACATACAGAATATTATAATTCCAGGTGATTAGGTAGTTGGATGTATGGTAAACATCATAAACTCAACGCGTTTCGTGGACGCACATTGCCACTTCATCAGGAGTAGATGTTTTTGTAAAAATTCTAAAAAATATATAATATATATGTAAGCAAAAAAGGATCATGTTGATGAATGCCAATTGGAATGAGGAGGAGAAGGAGGAGGAGGAAATTAACCCCCATTTTACCCCAACACTTACGTGATGATACTGAATTGATACTGAGACTGTGTAGACTTAGTGTGTCCCCCAAGGGAGCTGAGGGCGCACCAGCAGGCGGGCAGAAAGGACATATGTAGAACATGGTGAAACCGTGTCAGGATATAAGATATGACTAGCCCACAATGTGTGAACATGCACACTATCTGTAAAGGAAAAAAATAAATTGTCTATACATATAGGTATCATTGTAAACATAAAAGATAATTGTATATAGTTAGGGGCGTCATATTACTCATAAACAAAGTGTGATAAAAGGAGGAAAAGACTATAAGTGAATGTGACAAGGGTGTAAAAGAATAGACTGTGGAAACACCACACAGGTATGCCATAGATAGGTAATGGGTGAAAGGGGAATAGATAATAGCACTGCCCCAAGCCAAGTGTGAAATTAAAAATAAAAAACCTTGAGCATAACAATAAAAAAAAAAACCAAGCTGATGGTGGTATTCCAAACCAGTGCAGGGCAGGTGGGAATTTTTTTTTTTTATTGTTCCACCCCGTTTCCTCCTCCTCCTTCTCCTCCTCATTCCAATTGGCATTCATCAACATGATCCTTTTTTGCTTACATATATATTATATATTTTTTAGAATTTTTACAAAAACATCTACTCCTGATGAAGTGGCAATGTGCGTCCACGAAGCGTGTTGAGTTTATGATGTTTACCATACATCCAACTACCTAATCACCTGGAATTATAATATTCTGTATGTGAACATATCTAATAATATACTACTTTTTGGAATCCGCTTTGCTGACTGTCTGTATTATGAATTTGGAGTTGCTATACCAGCTTGTCAATATCTGTGCAATATGTATTTATTTCATGCTGTTTTTACTGCAATGTTTATCCATTTCCATTTGTATGTATCTATGCTCCATGTGGATATTTGTATTGCTGATGACCTGCATCATTAAATTGAGTTTTTTTGTTACTATGTTGTGGACCCACTTTTACAATCATTTTAGCCATGTTACATATCCCAACCATTCGTATGCACTTCATTTAAAGTCCCAACTGTCCCCCCCTTTTTAATTCTGCCCCTATATTTAGGGAAACTGGGCATCGGCTCTGTGTACTATATTACTACTATGTTGTGGAAGTGTTCACACATTACTTTATATTACGCTACTTACCCTGCTGATAGCCTCATTACGTTTTAGTCATACTCCCCTTTCCCATGATTAGGGTAGAGCTGAAGATATGTAGACAAATATGTAATTTGGGGAATTATACACGCTTTAGAGGTGGGCACAAGGAAGAGAACTGCAGAGGCAGACAACTGCTTTGTAGTAATCTTGATATTGTGCATGAGACTATGGGGTTGATTTATGGCAAGTAAAGCAAAGAAAAAAAAAACATTTTTGCTTGCACATGATTGGGTTCTGGAAGTCAGCTTCGCTAAGTTCTGGGGAAAATTCCCTTGTAAAGTGAACAGCCTATTTGCCTTTGGTAAATCAAACCCTATGAGTGAGGAGGAAGTTTGGGTAGTGAGGGAGGTACATTTAGATTGGATTTGTGTATAAGATCTGAAATATAGGTGCGATATCTGTTGTGAACTACTATGGTATCTTGAATCCTATTCTCAAATGAGCTAAAAGCCACTAAAAGAGCAACAGAAAAGGAGGGGTGATGGGATAAATATTGCAGCAGCATTCACAATAGATTGTTGAGTGAGAGCCTTGTTGGAAGAACATGGGAACGGAAGGTGTTGCATTATTTTAGGCCATTTATTATAATATGTGTACCTTAGGCTCCTGAGGTAGAAAGGTATGTAGTCTGGAGATATTAGATCCAGTTGTTAAATTTGTGCCAATATTGCCTAATTTTGAGAAAAACAAAGTAATGTTTGTAACAATTGCCACATCTAAATTTATATTATGATATGGGACTATTCTGTTTTACATTTGGTATGACTAAAGAGCTCTAATGAGGGTTTTCATTCTACAGACATATAAGAAATGGAGCTCAGAGGGCCGTGGTGGAAGAAGAGGGCACGATGCGCCTATGATTGCATATGATGCACTGTTGGGAGCTGGTGGTGACTGGACGGAGCTTTGCAGCCGAGCTATGTTCCATGGCGGTACGATGTGATGATAAATAATAAAAAGAGTTGTAGGCAGGCAAAGGTGGTACTACAAATCACAGGACCCCGTTGCAAAAGATTGATGGAGCTTCCAAGAATCTAACACTATGGCACCCTACACTTTGCATTGCTGGTCAATAGGTGCACTCCTAGTAATAGCCCTTTTGATAGCAGTATATACATTAGTGGTCAGTAACAGTGGCGTCACTAGGGTTGGTGTCACCCCCCCCCCCTATATTCGGGCCGGGCAGCAGCTCAGCATTGGGAGTTTTTTGTAGCAGGTTGCAACGGTCAGTAAGGCCTAGAGAATAGCAGGTTAGGCACTTCCTAATGGCTCAGTTCCTAGGAGTAGTAACAGATAATGACTTATAGGCCATCCTGCCACACCCAGCAAAAATGCAGCAGTGATCCCTCCGGTTAGACGTTCGCTCCCTCTAGGTTGACCAGGCTGACTTTGGTCAGTAGTGTAGGCCGTCTGTACCCTGGCAGTGACGCAGTCTTTCTCTCTCTGGTGGTGCTGGGCAGTGTGGCTCTCTCTGACTTCCCCCAGCACAGTCCTCGCTTTATGGTGTAGCACTCACTCCCTCAGCTTTTTCCCAGGTTCCCAGTCCTCAATCTCTCCCCCTAGCAGAGTGCATATGCTGGGGGCTGTGGTCTTCTCCCTGTGGACAACAAATGGGGCTGCCAATCTTCCGGGACTACATGTCCCATGATGCCCCCCTAGTCTCTTCTGGTTGGCCCTCCGTGGTGGCCAATGGGAAGGGAAACAGACCGGGCAGTAAGCTGGGCGGCAATAAGTTGAAAGCCGCTTTCTCTTCTCCTGCACTGCTGATAGGAGAAAAGAGGGGGGAAAGTGGGGAAGATAAACTGACAGCCCGCAGCTCGCTACCTGTTCTCTGGTGGACTGAGCGAGGAAGAGAGCCTGCTGTCACCGCTTAATCATACCTCCCAACTTTTGAACTTCAGAATGAGGGACACTGGAGGAGTGAAAAGACCTGTGGCACGCTAGGTCGTGGTAAATTGTGGGAGGGGCTTAAGGGTTATTTTTAAACGAAACCCAGTCTTCCTTGTACCTCTAAAATATGCTTTGATTGCTTTGTCTGAGCCTACCTAAAAGAATAAATTCAATAAAATAGTCAGGGACTGCATAGCAACCAGCAACTGTTGAGACAATGAAGACTTTGTTGAGAAGTATATAATGTACAGTATTGTGCATATAGTGTAGAGCAGAGCACAGGGGTTGGGGAGTGCTGCAGCCAGTGACGGGTTTAGGATACATAGCACAGGCTGCAGGGGTCCAGGGTGTAATTCAATGGGTTCAAGATTTAGATGAATGTAACGCACAGAGAGCTGTAGCCAGTGCCAGGTTTAGGAGTACATGATACACACAGAGAGCATGGTCCAGGAGTACATAATGCACAGAACGCAGGGCCCAGGAGTGTGTAATGAAAAAAAAAAATCAGGAGTACAAAACAAAAAAAAAGCAGAGACAGGGGTGTGTAACTCACAGTGTAGGGGTAAGGAAAGGGCAAAATTCCTCCCACATACAAGAGATGATCAGAGACTGCAGACATGATAAAGGAGATGGTCAGAGACTGTGGAAATAATACAGGAGATGGTCAGAGACTACAGACATGATACAAGTGATGGTCAGAGACTGCAGACATGATACAAGAGACTGTCAGAGACTGAGGACATGATACAAGAGACTGTCAGAGACTGAGGACATGATACAAGAGACTGCAGATATCATACAGGAGATGGTCAGAGACTGCGGACATGATACAGGAGATGGTTAGAGACTGAGGACATGATACAGGAGATGGTTAGAGACTGAGGACATGATACAGGAGATGGTCAGAGACTGCGGACATGGTACAGGAGATGGTCAGAGATTGCGGACAAGAGATGGTCAGAGACTGCAGACATCATACAGGAGATGGTCAGAGACTGCAGACATCATACAGGTGATGGTCAGAGACAGCAGACATCATACAGGAGATGGTCAGAGACTGCAGACATGCTACAGAAGATGGTCAGAGATTGCAGACATGCTACAGGAGATGGTCAGAGACTACAGACATGCTACAGGAGATGGTCAGAGACTGCGGACATGATACAAGAGACTTTCAGAAACTGCGGACATAGTACAGGGGTTTTTGGAGACTGCGGACATATTACAGGGGGTGTTGGAGACTGCGGACATATTACAGGGGGTGTTGGAGACTGCGGACATATTACAGGGGGTGTTGGAGACTGCGGACATATTACAGGGGGTGTTGGAGACTGCGGACATATTACAGGGGGTGTTGGAGATTGCGGACATATTTCAGGGGGTGTTGGAGACTGCGGACATATTACAGGGGGGTGTTGGAGATTGCGGACATATTACAGGGGGTGTTGGAGATTGCGGACATATTACAGGGGGTGTTGGAGATTGCGGACATATTGCACGGGGTGTTGGAGATTGCGGACATACTACAGGGGGTGTTGGAGATTGCGGACATATTACAGGGGGTGTTGGAGATTGAGGACATGCTTCTGTAGTATACAAGACTGTGAGAGACTGGAGACATAGTACATGGCATATTACAGCAGCACCCTCCTAAAACGTAAAATACTGTTGAAGTTCAATGTTCTTGAAGTTAAAAAGAACATGAAAGATCCCTTCCAGTGATAATGTGCCAGCAGTGGAATGGTTATTAGCCTGCATCTCCTATACTAAACTCAATGGACTTCGAATCTTATCCTACCAGTTGTATTGTAGAGTCTGAGATAATATATTAGTAACCTGTAGAAGTTTCCAGCCCCATATACTGACTATATAGGGATACGGTACCTCATGACTGCACTCGCCAAGTATCAGCAGCGTCTGTCAGTGTCTCTGCCTCAAACCAAAGCACCGTTCCTCTGTCCCGCTCTCCCTCTCTCCTTCCTCCTCCCTCCATACATTGAAGCAGAAGAGCAGTATTTCTGGGCGTGGCCATAGCGGCACGGTTCAGACAGAGCTTGCCTGGAAGAAGCGCTTTGATTGGCTCAGGCTCGGCAGCTGTGGTATCACACCTCTAGCGGGTGTCACCCCTCTAGCGGGTGTCACCCGGTGTGGACCGCACCCACCGCACCCCCATAGTGATGCCACTGGTCAGTAATAGCCTAATTCCAGGGGCAACGTTTTGTTTTGTTTTGGATATAGCCAATGTGGGTTTTTTATTAAAGTACATGTAAACCTGATTCATGAAATTTGACCTGGGCACAAATATCTGTAGTGTTTTCCTATCTCTCTCCAAAGCACTAAGTCCCGTAGCTTTCTCCTACTCCATTCTTCTGTTATCAGCATGATAGCTTCTGACAAGTTCTCTGTCAACTGAGATAAAACCAGGCTGAATTTTGTGTTGGGGTGGATGCTATAAATAGATTAACAGAGGGGCGGTCTATTCACAGCACATTCATTCCTTCCTCTGCCTAAGTGGAGGGGAGGGGGGGTGTGCCTTTTCCCCAATCAGTCCTCACACCCTAACACTCCTAGTGCTGAACTGGAAGAGAATAGGGAGATTTTTTTCATCTCTGTGTATCACCTGAGGCTGTTCACTTCACTGGGTATATGTGAGGGTTAACATCCACTTTAAAGCGGAACTTCAGTAAAAAAATAAATAAAAAGTGAAATACCGCTTGATCACGCCCTTCCCCCAGCCTG
The DNA here is from genome assembly GCF_965119305.1 of Pelophylax lessonae. Classification (NCBI taxonomy): domain Eukaryota; kingdom Metazoa; phylum Chordata; class Amphibia; order Anura; family Ranidae; genus Pelophylax; species Pelophylax lessonae. The sequence goes on from NC_138769.1 coordinate 465,820,495, forward strand.
AATTACAGGTTTATTTTCTAGGAGGAGGGGGAGCAAGTGCTGATTTTTATCAGTACTTATTCCCACTTTCTAAGCAAGCATGATGCCCCTTGCTCTGCCCCCTCCCCTCCCAAAGCATCCTAGGACATGTCACATGTCCCAAGAGTCTGCAGGATTATTCAGAGTACTGCACGAGTTTAGGCATGTATAGTGGGGAGCCAGCTGTGCTTCTTCAGGATGCCACAGCCGACTCCTTTATCCAGCATAATGGATTCCAAGCACTGGCAAGCATCTGATTTTTAGAAGTCAGAAGCTAAAGTATTACTTTCTTATTGCAAAGAATTCCTCTCAATAGAGGGGATAGTAATATTGCCAAAACTGATTGTAGATTGAGGAAGGGCTAGACATTTTGACAATGTTTTATTTCTCTCTGTGCCTTCTTGTCATATTGTTCTTCACATTTTATATACTGCTGTCACAAAGATAACAAGTGAGGAATAATCTAACAATGAAGCCATGGACAATAATAAAAAAACCTGCCGGGAACTCAACTGGAAAAAAACAAACATTTGTGATGACCTTTGACCCTTACAGCAGCCATCTTATATACTGTATTAATGATTAATTCTCTTGTTTTTTTTTTATGATGTTTTATTATATTGTGCAGGCAAACATCTCTGAGAGTCTCTGCTAAGAGCTGCTGCAGTTGCCTGTGTCTCATGTGAGGAAAAATACTTTGCATATCTGAACAACAAAGCCAGAACTTGAGAACTCCCGGTCTTAGTTATAATAGTTGCTAGTTAAACTTTGAACTCTTGTTCCTCAAAAGCTTAAAAAACTCAGGTTCCCCAAGAATTGCTTGTGTTGTTTTGATTTAGTAGCTCAACCCAAAAGAATTGCTCGTAATTAGGTATAGATGAAGAGAAATAGTGAGTGTAAGAGTGTATTGGGACACCAGCCTTTACATACACATGAACTTTAATGGCATCCCAGCCTTAGTCTGTAGGGTTCTTAGTCTGTGGTCCACCCTTTGCAGCTATAACAGCTTAAAGGTTTAGGAGTGTGTCTATAGGAATGTTTGGACCATTCTTCCAGAAGTGCATTTGTGAAGTCCTCGATGGACCTTGCTTTGTGCACTGGTCCAAACCATTTGGTAGAGGGGGGTTATGGTGTGGGGTTGTTCTTCATACGAAGCATACGAAGATATTTGGACAATTTCATGCTCCCAACTTTGTGGAAACAGTTTGGGGATGGCCTCTTCCTGTGCACCAGTGCACAAACAAGGTCCATAAAGACATGGATGAGCGAGTTTGGGGTGGGGGAACTTGACTGGCCTATACAGAGTTCTGACTGCAACCCAATAGAACACCTTTGGGATAAGTGTAACGGAGACTGCGTGACAGGCCTTCTCGTCTCCATCAGTGCCTGACCTCACAAATGTGCTTCTAGAAGAATGGTCAAACATTCCCATAGACACACTCCTAAACCTTGTGGACAGCCTTTCCAGAAGAGTTGAAGCTGTTATAGCTGCAAAGGGTTGACCAACTCAATATTGAACCCTACAAACTAAGACTGGGATGCCATTAAAGTTCATGTGCGTGTAAAGGCAGGCATCCCAATACTCTTGATAATATAGTGTATATATATATATATATATATATATATATATATATATATATATATATATATATATATACACACATTATAAATGTTGTTTTTATAATGTATTATGAATGATATGATGATCTTTCCAGTGAATGGTTATGCGGGGGGGGGGGGTGTGTTACCACAAGTCTTAGCTATTGGAGGTCAGAAAAAGGCTGTTCTCCCAGCACAGCCAGAAAACTGACCATGCTGGGGTGGATATGTTTCTATGCCTAGCTTGGTCAGTTTGAAATAAGAAAACGAGGGGGACTAGCAGGAACACCAGGTATTTTACACAATGGAAGCAATGGGAAAAGAACAGGATACCTTCAAGTACATGGTACAACAGATACATATCAGGAATATGAAATGTTGGGGTAACATATTCTTTAAGGCAAGGTTCACATATGTGCGGCTGCGGTTCCCAGCATGGGGTCCGGTGCGTTCCTGTTCCCTGAACCAGACCCAAACACGCAGAGGACCCTTTCTGAATGCGGACCGCGGCCGCCCTGGATCTGTGTGAACCGGCTCCATTAAGAGTCGGTCACACTCGCAAGTCATGCGAATTTGATGCAGAGAAACATATGTGAACCCAGCCTCAAAGAAGCTTCCACCTTCAGTTCATCAGATCTAAATTAGTACTACTAATGTTAGGAGTCTCTTTACAATATCTACTGTATGTGTTAGGAAAAAGCCATTCCTGTTAAAGCACATTCATTTGGATCTGCATAGATTTTGGAGACAAAATATGATCTATCTATCACTTTCCTCCCCACCAAATCAACAGTCCTTAGAACCTGAAACCAGTTTCTAGGAAGTCTATTCTCTTGTGGTATTTGAGCCATATAACAGTCCTGCGGATGCTGTAACTACTACTGATGCGCTACTTACACATGAAAGTCACTGCAAGATTCAAGGCTTTTCTGTGGGCACACAAGACTGAAAACCTTAGATTGCATTTTTTGTGTTCTTTCAGGAGAAAGTGGTGCAACTGGATCTATTGCTGGATGTCTTTTTGGATTGCTGTACGGTTTCAACAATGTGCCAAAAGGTCTCTACCAGGAGATTGAACTAAAGGAAAGACTTGAATATTTGGGAGAAAAACTCCATCAAGTTTCTTCAAAAGAGAAGTAAAGCAGTTTCTGCTATTTTCAATTTCTTATACTACTATAAAAAGGGACTATACTTCTGGTCACATCACAGTTAGATCCGCTATTTTAGAACTCCAGCCGTCGTCTTTTTTTGGAAATAATGGGGAAGAGTTACAACCTCTGTCACGTTTTTATTACTTTACAAAGTATAGGATAATGAGATCATTAGACCCATGGTAAACTTTAAGCAAAAAAAAAGTCTGTTGATTAGTAAAAACTCAATAAATAAACAAATGCTTTTGAGTATTATGGGGAAACCCGTTAATTCGGTCTTCATAAATTTCAATATAAATTTAGAAGATGGTGGGATTACTCCAGCAACTGGTGGCAGCTTTTCTTGGTCCTGATAACTACAGATTCTGGATCTGGAAGTGAGAGTATTAAAAAAAAAAATATATATATATATATATATATATATATATATACAGTGCCTTCCTAAAGTATTCGGCCCCCTTGAACTTTGCGACCTTTTGCCACATTTCAGGCTTCAAACATAAAGATATAAAACTGTAATTGATTGTGAAGAATCAACAACAAGTGGGACACAATCATGAAGTGGAACAAAATTTATTGGATATTTCAAACTTTTTTAACAAATAAAAAACGGAAAAATTGGGCGTGCAAAATTATTTAGCCCCTTTACTTTCAAGAGGTTGTAAACCCATGAAACTTTTTTTTTTTGTTTGCTGCAACCTGAAAGAGAAACCCATAATGAGCTAGTAGGCATCGCATACTAGCTCATTATGAAATACTTACCTTAGAACGAGCCCCTGCCGTGCTGCCCGCTTACCTCCAGTCGCCCGTCTTCCGGGATTGCGGCATCCGGCCATCTGATTGGCTGGAGCCGCAGTGACGTCACTCCCGCGCAAGCGCGCAGGAGCCGACGGTCACGGCACGGGGCTCTGAAGAAACGGCACCAGCGGCCACCTGTGTGTAATCAAGTCTCCGTATAAATGCACCTGCACTGTGATAGTCTCAGAGGTCCGTTTAAAGGGCAGAGAGCATCATGAAGAACAAGGAACACACCAGGCAGGCCCGAGATACTGTTGTGGAGAAGTTTAAAGCTGGATTTGGATACAAGCTTTAAACATCCCAAGGAGCACTGTGCAAGCGAACATATTGAAATGGAAGGAGTATCAGACCACTGCAAATCTACGAAGACCTGGCCGTCCCTCTAAACTTTCAGCTCATACAAGGAGAAGACTGATCAGAGATGCAGCCAAGAGGCCCATGATCACTTTGGATGAACTGCAGAGATCTACAGCTGAGGTGGGAGACTCTGTCCATAGGACAACAATCAGTCGTATACTGCACAAATCTGGCCTTTATGGAAGAGTGGCAAGAAGAAAGCCATTTCTTAAAGATATCCATAAACAGTGTTGTTTAAAGTTTGCCACAAGCCACCTGGGAGACATACCAAACATGTGGAAGAAGGTGCTCTGGTCAGATGAAACCAAAATCGAACTTTTTGGCAACAATGCAAAATGTTATGTTTGGCGTAAAAGCAACACAGCTCATCACCCTGAACACACCATCCCCACTGTCAAACACGGTGGTGGTTTGGGCCTGCTTTTCTTCAGCAGGGACAGGGAAGATGGTTAAAATTGATGGGAAGATGGATGGACCCAAATACAGGACCATTCTGGAAGAAAACCTGATGGAGTCTGCAAAAGACCTGAGACTGGGATGGAGATTTGTCTTCCAACAAGACAATGATCCAAAACCTAAAGCAAAATCTTCAATGGAACGGTGCACAAATAAACATATCCAGGTGTTAGAATGGCCAAGTCAAAGTCCAGACCTGAATCCAATCGAGAATCTGTGGAAAGAACTGAAAACTGCTGTTCACAAACGCTCTCCATCCAACCCCACTGAGCTCGAGCTGTTTTGCAAGGAGGAATGGGCAAAAATTTCAGTCTCTCGATGTGCAAAACTGATAGAGACATACCCCAAGCGACTTACTGCTGTAATCGCAGCAAAAGGTGGCGCTACAAAGTATTAACTTAAGGGGGCTGAATAATTTTGCACGCCTAATTTTTCAGTTTTTTATTTGTTAAAAAAGTTTGAAATATCCAATAAATTTCGTTCCACTTCATGATTGTGTCCCACTTGTTGTTGATTCTTCACAAACAAATTACAGTTTTATATCTTTATGTTTGAAGCCTGAAATGTGGCAAAAGGTCGCAAAGTTCAAGGGAGCCGAATACTTTCCCAAGGCACTGTATATATATATATGGGAACAGAGATAAAATATATATATATGGGAACAGAGACAAAATAACTAAAAAAACAAACCTTTCCAGTCTCTCCAAATAAAAAATGGCTGGAGTTCTATCTAAATTTGTTGTATTAGCAATCCTACCTCAATAGCATACCACAAACAGGAAAATAGATTGTAGTAGGAGTATTTCTTGTTTGTGTAATAAAGGACATTGTGGTTATATGGAACGTTTTGTGACCACAGAAGGGAAATTAACAACTCAAAATAGGAAGTGATGATTTTAAGACTTTGACAAGGCATTTTAAATGTCATATAACACACACTAGGAACTAGTAGTATTGCACCAATTATAATTATGTTAGCTAATAAAATCATTTATGGCCACACACAAATGTACCCAAGCATTAAGACAAGGACTCTTACACACTGAAATCCATCTCTGCATACTGAAATATAACAATACATAAAAAATTAACTATATATTACATGGTCCCAAAGTAAAATCTCTGCAAGGCCCTTGGTCTCCAGTTTCTATCTTCTATATCTAAGTACCTCAGTATTATTCAACGAAAATGCCATCAGATAGCAGCAATCTGAGCATATAAGTTAATATTGAACGTGACAATCCTAGAGTTTGCTACATAGAAAATTTTTGGAAGATTGGGAAGGAAGGATTTCCTTCCTTCCCAATCTTCCAAAAATGTTCTAAGTACCTCAGTACTAATGTCATTGACGTTCGAAAGCAGTAGCCCACGCTGAAGTACATTCGTTATTTTGATAGCAAATTAACAGATTAGACTCAACTATATATACATTTATTTTATCCTAAATGCATCGGCCTAATGCTATATCTGCATGGATATATCACTATGCAGCCAAAATGTACTGGGCCCTGTGGGCCTCACTGCCACTGCATGGTCTGCTGTGATGATAATTGTGCCATTGTAATTAAAGTACAAACTGCTATTGAGGAACATGTTAGTACATAATGTCAATTACGACCTGTAGACTTATAACTAATGTCATGGATAAAACAGGACTATGTGGTTGTATGTTTTGTCTCAATGGTTTTTGATTATGTATAAAAGTAGTGTTATAAATGTTCAATCTACTAAGAATGGTATGATGCATGTTATGCTGTAGTTTAAACTCTGGTTTGCATTAGGAAGCATGGACATGTATATTATGATTTTTAAGTAGACATACTGTTTACAATCCTGGGTGTGTCATATATGCCTGTTAATAAAGTGCTTTTATATCTTTTCTTTTAATTGTGAATCTTGCTGAGTGAGTGAAATGGAATTCCAATCTATGATATAATTATCTAAATGTCACATTCTTATAAAACTAGAGAGCAGGGTTTGAGGAAATTGTTATAGAAATATTATTATATACATTACACACATCAGGATGGCTTGTTTTCAGACTATTTTGTAGATTATTTCATGACCAAGGTCTGTGCAAAGTGCACTTTAATGTTCTGAAAATATTGTTAAACTCCAAAAAATGGTATACAGCCACTTGGGGTCACACATAAAAAAATAATCTATGCCTCTGACCCAAATGGCATATGCTAAAGACTGAATGTAGATATATACTGTAAGTCTTGACAATGGGTGGCTAAAGCCAAATGCTGGAACATAATTAGGTTGTCTAGAAGTTAACTCTACTGAAAGCAAGTGTTTGCCAGGGTGGAAATGCATAACTGTGGTAATAGATTTTCCAGCAATCCCTGAAATCACTCAGCAGTCATTCCCTTTGTGCCCCATAGAGATTTGTGCGGTTCATTCGCTCTTAATGGTCTGCATCAGTATGTCAACAAAATTATGGATAACATTTGCAGTAGGCTTCTTTTGTACAGCACAACTACATTTTACCACCGCTTTTCCTTCTCTGTGACAAACGTTGCCCAAATTGATTTACCCCAGGCTTCTTTTTTTCATTGGGTCGATGAGATTCATTGGGACAAGGAGATCTCAGGGCCATTGTTCTTTTCTATCCTCACCCGTAAAGGCCTATACAGGGAGGAACACTCTTGGTGGCAAATTTGTAATTTTAGTAATAATTTATGCAGCAGATTGAGCCAAACCTCTAGGATATATTCATAAAAGCCATGGGGAAAGGTTGAGAGAATAGAGTTCCTTATTATCTATTTTGAATGGATAAAGTAGTAACTTTGCAATTAGCATTGGTGTTTTCCCCCTCAGCCTTGAGATCTTTTAGCTTATATTATATTTTCCTGTATATGGTCACAAATTGAAATGCCAAATACACAGTCCAGGACATTAATTCATTATGTGATTACTCCTAAACCTTTTTTTTTTCATTTAGCACACATCAGTATAATCTTTATCCTGTATATAAAGACTTTTATCATTAAAGGTTCAATATTCTATATAATCTGCAGGTTCTAGGTTCACCATACACCTATGAATACCGTATGTACACAGTAGAAACTCTTAATATTTCATGACTTCATTAATCATGGGACATCATCATGCTTCATATGTAGCTTTGCATGATATATTTTGAGCATGTGCTCAATAGCTTTCTTCATTGTGAACAGCCTTCAATGTGTCAAAATAATAAACATATTAATAGGTATTGTACATCACTGTACAATGTGCAGGAATAAATGTAATTTAGCATAAGTGAAACTTTTGCTGCCTCAAAGATGATGCTGTGTAAGGTGCTATGTTATGATATTATAAATATCTTGTAATGCCAATAAATCCATCGCTTAATAAAAATATAAGGAACCTGTGCACTAGGGGGCAATTATTCAAGCTTGTAGCTAGCTGGAGTCAACTTTCTCATGCTTAGGATGCTCTGAGGGCCCTAAGTCATTTTACAGTGCATTTGGGAGGTAACTTGCAGGGCTACTTTGAGTTGATAACGGACACATGGAACAATCACCCTAATTGGCCCCATCACTTTTGTAAAACGAGATTTCCAGGCTTAGTCGATAAAACAGAAACAAATCACAAAATGCAAACCCTAGTAATACATGTACCCAAAAACCAACTAGCATCGATCCCAAAATGGTCTAACCTCAATAAATGTAATTTTAATTGGTTGCTACAGTGGGTACGGAAAGTATTCAGACCCCCTTAAATTTTTCACTCTTTGTTATATTGCAGCCATTTGCTAAAATCATTTAAGTTCATTCTTCTTCCTCATGAATGTACACATAGCACCCCATACTGACAGAAAAACACAGAATTGTTGACATTGTTGCAGATTTATTAAAAAAGAAAAACTGAAATATCACATGGTCCTAAGTAGTCAGACCCTTTGCTGTGACACTCATATATTTAACTCAGGTGCTTTCCATTTCTTCTGATCATCCTTGAGATGGTTCTGCACCTTCATTTGAGTCCAGCTGTGTTTGATTATACTGATTGGACTTGATTAGGAAAGCCACACACCTGTCTATATAAGACCTTCCAGATCACAATGCATGTCAGAGCAAATGAGAATCATGAGGTCAAAGGAACTGCCTGAAGAGCTCAGAGACAGAATTGTGGCAAGGCACAGATCTGGCCAAGGTTACAAAAAGATTTCTGCTGCACTTAAGGTTCCTAAGAGCACAGTGGTCTCCATAATCCTCAAATGGAAGACGTTTGGGATGACCAGAACCCTTTCTAGAGCTGGCCGTCCGGCCAAACTGAGCTATCGGGGAGAAGAGCCTTGGTGAGAGAGGTAAAGAAGAACCCAAAGATCACTGTGGCTGAGCTCCAGAGATGCAGTCAGGAGATGGGAGAAAGTTGTAGAAAGTCAACCATCACTGCAGCCCTCCACCAGTCGGGGCTTTATGGCAGAGTGGCCCGACGGAAGGCTCTCCTCAGTGTAAGACACATGAAAGCCCGCATGGAGTTTGCTAAAAAACACCTGAAGGACTCCAAGATGGTGAGATATAAGATTCTCTGGTCTGATGAGACCAAAATAGAACTTTTTGGCCTTAATTCTAAGCGGTATGTGTGGAGAAAACCAGGCACTGCTCATCACCTGTCCAATACAGTCCCAACAGTGAAGCATGGTGGTGGCAGGATCATGCTGTGGGGGTGTTTTTCAGCTGCAGGGACAGGACGACTGGTTGCAATCGAGGGAAAGATGAATGCGGCCAAGTACAGGGATATCCTGGACAAAAACCTTCTCCAGAGTGCTCTGGACCTCAGACTGGGCCGAAGGTTTACCTTCCAACAAGACAATAACCCTAAGCACACAGCTAAAATAACGAAGGAGTGGCTTCACAACAACTCCGTGACTGTTCTTGAATGGCCCAGCCAGAGCCCTGACTTAAACCCAATTGAGCATCTCTGGAGAGACCTAAAAATGGCTGTCCACCAACGTTTACCATCCAACCTGACAGAACTGGAGAGGATCTGCATGGAGGAATGGCAGAGGATCCCCAAATCCAGGTGTGAAAGACTTGTTGCATCTTTCCCAAAAAGACTCCTGGCTGTATTAGATCAAAAGGGGGCTTCTACTAAATACTGAGCAAAGGGTCTGAATACTTAGGACCATGTGATATTTCAGTTTTTCTTTTTTAATAAATCTGCAACAATGTCAACAATTCTGTGTTTTTCTGTCAGTATGGGGTGCTATGTGTACATTCATGAGGAAGAAAAATTAACTTAAATGATTTTAGCAAATGGCTGCAATATAACAAAGAGTGAAAAATTGAAGGGGGTCTGAATACTTTCCGTACCCACTGTATAAATCACTGCACTTGGCTTTGTGTACTACCTTTTTAAATAAATCCATTAATATTTACATTTCTACCAATGCTCATAGAGAACTTTTCTCAGCACTCAAAATGTGAAATCTTAAAATTTGAGATATGGATTCTTCTATAACTCTACATTGCAGTCAGGCCTCTGGTGTAAGCTGCGTTTCCTCTTTCCTTTTAATTTTTTTTTTTTTTTTTCTATGAGGAATCCATAAAGCATTTGTGACACTAGCATTATGCTGGATTCTTCATAAGAGCACAATTAAAATACATTCCAGAAAAGGGGACCAGGAAATTTAGTTCATACAAGCACCTTGGTTTCAGCGACAGACTACAGGAGTTGACATTATTATTCACTGGGTCATGTGCCAAATCCTGCTTCACTCTACCCAAATAATAGACACATTAGCATTTAAGAATGAAAGTGTATTTTCCCATAATAGTAGCCTCCCAGTGCATGTTGTTAGCTGTGCCTAGGTACAGTTGCTGGGTCTCCCATTCCGTAAAGGCTTTAATGCTCAACGTGTTATGTCTTGAGTTATATTAAGTTTGTTGCTCTCTAGATTTATGAGGCCAGATTTGTTCAGTGACATTATAAAATAAGACCTTGAAATTTACAAGATTATATTCCTAGGTGTGTCACTTATGTAAGTTACTTTGATATAATTAAAATATGTATGGTAATCTCGAAATAGTACATCTGCCAAGAAAATACATTTTTTAAAAGAACAAATATCCAAATGCATGGCTCTTTCATAGTATTGCTCATATTGCATCCATCGTATAAAAATTAAATTGGAATCCACATTTTGAGGGCTGTTTCCAAATTGTCTATACATAGTATTTTCTTTAGTCTATGCTATTTGTTGCATGGGACTTGCTTTGAATGACTATTACCAAGAAGTTGCTATGCTATTTGATGGTGCATACTATACTCAGTTACTTAAAGCTCATATTTTGTAGCGATAATACTGATTTTAGACCTTCATCTAAAATATCAATCATCCATATGACTAAACTGAAAAACGTTATCCTTCATATCACTGTTTGCTCCATCTTTGTCCATAGCTCTTTTATATGATTGCTGAATTCTACTAATAAAGCATGACATTTGTGCAGTGAGTGTTGTATCCATCACCCATACAATGGAGATAACTATGTTGTAGACAAATGCAGTATTCAGTATATCAATAATTTGAGAAGTTTTACATTGCTGTGCCATAATTTACTTTGTACATCACACCACAGTAATGGCATTAGTTCCTAGATGATTTTTTGATTACATTACTTGGAATGTTGGTTCAGTACAGTGGGACAGGTGTAACAACTGATTTTCTTGCAAACAGCATAAATAGGTGGCTTAAATGTATATGGTAAGACAAAGTTTTGCAAATTATTAAGTCTTGCCCAATATTCAAGATGTTCTAAGCAGAGCGGAGCTCGACTATGACAACCCATATGCCTTGTGATATCTCTCTTTTTAATGCAAAGTGCCTACTATTGTGAATCTGAGGTCACTAAAGCTATCTCTTTCATACATGTGATCCATCCTGTCTGACTCCATTGTATATTGATGGCAACTACACTTTTATTCACCTATCCACACATCATAATAAAGCAGAGTAAGTGGCATGAGAATAGCATAAGTAAATGTTGTTTTTATAATTACTACAAGGGGCCTTCGTTTTCTTTTATACAGCACCATAAAGTCAGTGACTCCAGCAAGTCTGAGGTTAGTAGATATACTTACCCTAAAGAAGAAGATAAATAAAATTGGAAACCCAGGGGAATATGCTGTTATCAGTAGCTTGCTATGCTATCTTACTAGTCTGGATGATTCTGATGCCAGAAAAACTATCATAGAAGAGCCGCCAACCAAAGTTCTCAAAAATAAAGCACACAATAAAGCGCAAGAACAGCCAAATAGCAAGAAAGCTATAAGACCAACCAGATTTCAGCTGTTACAATTTAAGTTTTTAAATCCAAATCATGAACCCCCAATGAAAAAACCAAAGAAAGTAGGAAAGCTAATCTTTAAGGAAAACAGTTACACCGTCCCAAGCGCAATAGGTAGTATTGTTAAAAAACTGGATGCCTCAAAATTAAAACTAAATAAAGAAGAAAAAATAGAAAATGACCTTCACTTCCGTACTGATAAGAATCAATGGAATAAAGTTAACGGAAAAGGCAGAGTGAAATCTATTCTGAATAAATTTGCAGCCGCAGAAGAAAAAGAAAATAAAAACACAAAACCAACAAATTCCAAGAAGTATACCCCCAAATTGCATTTCAAAGGAACGGTTATTGACACTCTTAAAGAGAAGTTTGAACAAAGCTCTACGATTTGCTCTGTAAAAGTTGTGAAATCTCCACTGGTTCCAAAAGAGCAAACTGTGAAGAAAGAAATACCTTCAAGCATTAAACACATAAGACAAGCTGAGGATCATGTGGCACATACCACCATAATGACTGCAACATGTCTTGAAACTCCAGTGCTCAAATATGCAAAGTTAAGTGAGCAAAATATTCACACCTTTCTGCCTACAAGTAAGATAATAAACGTGTATACTTCAGAGGTATTAAAGCCTAGTGCCAAAGAAATAGATACAGAAGAACAACTGTGCCAAAATGATAAACACAATCAAGTGGTTTGCTTAAATGTCAATAGCTCTTCTACTGGTTGTAAACAGTTCGATGAGGAAATAAAGAGCAAAAGAGGTAAAGATGGGAAAAGTGAAGAAAAAGAACTAACAGAACACATACCTTGTAATCTAAAAGGTAAAAATCAGAAAAGCACATCTATATATGAATCAGGCAGTAATAACACTCCGGACACAATACACAAACGGCTTTTAGATATTCAGGTTGTGGTTGGTCATGGTGAAATAGAAACACCTAAAGACATTAACAACACCAGTAGTTTACATGTTTATGCCAGCTGCAAAGATTCTATTCGCAACAGCATTTCTGACAAAGACTTGGAAGATGGCAGTGAAACCAAAGCATGTGAACTAGACGATGATGGACAGATTTGGGACACTACCAATAGTAAACCTAAATCTGAAGATAATAATGTTACAGGTCCTGTGCAAGATAATAATGAATCAAAACAATTACTTATTGTTCAACAAAATAATAGCTTCACAAAAATGTTTCAATGCTCTGACAAAGAAGGAAATAGCAATACTGATATTATGTCTGCGTGTCTGGAGACTGAAGGTCCTAAGCGGCTAAGTATGTCCACCTGTGGAACACAAAATGACGATAGTTCCACAAAAAGGATTCAATGGACTGACAAAGAAGAGGGAAGTAGTGATATTGATAATCTATCCCTTTGCCTGGAGTCAAAAGGTGCAAAACAGATGACTGTGTCCACTTGTGAAATGCAGAATGAAAACTGCGACTCAAAAAAGTTTCAAGAGCCTGACAAAGAAGAGGAAAATAGCAATACTGATAACATGCACATGTGCATGGTGTCAGAAAGTCCTAAGCAACTTAATGTTTCCACATGTGGAATGCAGAATGACAATGAGTGCACAAGAACTGCTAATAACTTTGACCACACTGATAAAAAAGTAATGCTAGTAGCTTCAAAAAACAACATTGGTTTACTTTCAATTAGGGAAACAGGGATAAATATGGACATTCCTAGCAATGCTATAAATTTAACAGATTCCGGTAAGCAAATACCAGAACCTATTCCTCATAGCATAGCATACCAAAATCATTCTGTATTTGATAAAAAAATTTGTAAGAACAGAAACTTAAAATTAGAATCCAAATACGGAAAGTGCTGTGAATTTTATGAACAAGAACACCTACCAGTAGTTATTCCATCCATTCTTAGTCTTACAGATAAAGCTACTTTTAACATAGAGCCTCATGTTCCATTTGAAATGGCTTTGGAAAAAGATATCAAAGTACATCAAAGCATTTTAGAATTCCCAAACTTTGCTAAGCAAACTGAAAACTTGATAAAAGAGCAGTCGTTAGCAATCCAGCAAAAACAGAAGCAGGTAAATAAATGTACTACATCACATTTATTAAAGTCTAAGGTATTACCACAGGCAATGCTACAATCACAAGAACCTCCGAATCAGCTTGGGTCAGCTGACTTAGTTGGTAGAGGAACCTCTAAATTTCAAATACCTAAGGAATTCCCACAATTCTCTTGTGCACCAAAGACTAAAAATGTTAGCAGCCGGAATGGTTTAGATTTGGATAAGCAACCAGAAGCTTTGGGAAATAAACTTTTCTCAGTAGAGGTAAATAATCAGAACCAGGCAAGAGAGAGGCTTGACCATAAATTGGTAGATTCTGATAAAAAATCTCTAGAGAACAGAGAAGAAAATCATCTGTCAATAACACCAGAAGCCTTATTTTATGAAAAGAAAGGATCCAAAGACATAATGGCAAACAGAACATCAACTGACCATTTGAATGAAAACTTTCATGCAGTGAGTAGAAAAGACACCATAAAATATGAGGCACCATCACCCAGTGACAACCCTAGTGAACAGAGTTCAGCGGCATCTGGACTGCAAAAAGCGAGTAACGCCAGTTTCGATATTTTAAAATCTGTCAGTCAAGTAGATAACTGTGAACAAAGAACAGAATCTCCTGCAAAGGCATTTATAAAAGGCAGAGAAGAGTCTACCAAGCATTATCAAGGGAACTCCTATGTAACCGAAAGAAAAGTTACTTCCAAATATCAGATACCATCTTCTAAAGATCGGACCAGTGATCAGCTCTCCAGAGGAAGTCATACACGGAGTACAAATAATATTCCCATCAATGATCTAAAAAAATATAAAGTGCAAAGTTATAAGGACACAGCAATATCAAAGCAATTATTTAAACCACTTGTTGTGAGAGCCTGTGATACCTTTAAAAATCATACATAAAGTATGGTTTATGTACTTATTGTTATTTGAAATGCTTAAACATCCACAGACAGATTGTCAATCATACCTTTAATTTGTGGACCGTTTTCTTTTTCAGAGCTCGCTGTGTTCAGATATAGAACCAGATATGCACTTTATTCCTTACCCTGTAATGTCAGTTCTTGTGTAGATATGGTTTCATAATACATTGGTAAAAAGTAAGTGATCAGTAAGTTATAGATATAATTATTCATTTTAAAGAATAGATAATGGGGCTTACCTAGCATATTTAACAACAACAACGGATAGTTTTTAACACTCCATGCTTTAAATGACAAAATTATTTTCAGTATTATTCTATGAAATTGAAGTGGTTGTAAACGCTCATATATACCCAGTGGAGTAAACAACCTCAGATGATAGACAGAGATGAAACAAAGCCTCGCACATAGGTTTTACTTGTTTATCTGCAGTCTTCTTTTCCCTACACCCATTCAAAAGGGCAGAATCAAGTTAAAAATTCTTCTTCATCTGTCAGCAGCACAGAGGAGAGGGCAGAGAGGCTGCAGTTAGTGTGTGATTGCAGATTGGAGGAAAGGGACACCCCCCCTCCCCCTCCACACAGCAGAAGAACTGTGTTGTGAATAGACATGCTCCATTCTGAGCTCTCCCCCCCCACCCCCCTCCTCCCGACACAAATTTATCTCATGTGTCGGGAAAACTTTTCAGAAGTGACCATAGGAGTGCACAGAGGGTGTGCCAGGTGTGCCTGGACAGACCCTAATCACTACGTGCATTGCCAATTCCCCCTACTGGCCAGGTTTCCCCTTGTGTTGGCTCCCCGCCCTGCAGTGCTGCTAGCTACGCTCCTCTCCCCCAGCTGATATGGGGGATGTTTTAGGATGGAGAACGGGGGAAGGGGCTAGGAAATATCTAATTTGCCAGCCCCTTTCTTTTCTAATTGAACACACTGAACACACTCGCTTACTGTGTTCACTCATAACAGAAGCATAGCAAACTGTGTTTACTTTGCTTCAGTTTTTAATGAATAGGAAGCCGCTCAGCACAGAGAACTTCCCATTCATTCACTGCTCTGTGAAACTGAGGCTGCAGAGAAAGGCATGTGTGTTTGAGCTTCGGGGTACACACCCTAATGCCATAGGCTGCGCACATGGAAGTGACTCATGCTGATAACAGAGGAACAAAGCACCAGAGAGAAAAGACGCTAAGGCTGGGTTTACACAAATGCGATGCAGGAACCAGCGCGATTCCTGTGTGGGTTCCCGCATTGCATGTCACTCGCAGGCCGTTCACACTGCCCTCTGCGAACCACTGCGGTGTCAATAGAAAGTTAATGACACCCCCAGAGCGGTTCGCATTTCGCAGTGCAAACTATCAAATGGTACAGGAATTGGATCGCATGGGTGTGAACACCCATGTGATCCGATTTCGGTGCGGACCAAAAAAAGGGGTCCTGCACTATTTTGGTGCAAATGTGATGCGATTTCAACCATACTGTTTGTATGGCTGAATTTGCATCGCACAGACATCCCATGTGATCTGCAAAGCAATGTGGTGTGCATCACATGTAATGTCTGAGTTCGCACCAGTGTGAACCCAGTCTTAGAGCTTTGGAGAGAGATAAGAAAACACTAAAGATAAATGTACTTTGCTCAGATTCTATGACTGAGATTTACAACCACTTTAAATAAATAATAATAACAGATAGAAAGTAACATCAACAGATAAAATTGTAGTATCCCCAAACCATTGGTTTTTATTAGGGACGAAGGCACACTTCGGTTTCCTGGAGGTCATCAGCAGTACTACCACAATAAAATTACAGATCCTTAGTTGAATGATGTTTGCAAACACATTGGTTGGGGATCCTGGGGATGTCATTGACCAAACATGATCATGACCATAGTTTGTCAAAGACGTCACCCAGGATACCTGGCTGGTTTACTTACAAACACCAGCCAGGAGGTTATCTACCGTATTGCAGTGGTAGCACTATTGCCACAAAATGACAAATCCACAGTCAACTGTTGTTTGTATAAGAGCCAGGGATTTTATTTGGTCAATGATGTCACCCACGATCCCAGGCTAGTCTGTTTACAGTGAAAAGATGAGAATTTGGGCGGAGGAACTGGCTTATTATGATCAGGTTTGTGTAGCAATTTGCCAAACCACAAAAAGGCTGAGTTTTTTTTGAATGAATGTATGATACCAAAGCTCATCCATAGTGTTTAGTGGAGAAATACCCCCTTACAGTGGGTTGTCAGCTTAGTGAACTTTTACATTGGTGGAAGGTGGAAGAAGAGACCATTACACTGGTGATTAGTAGAAAAAGACCCCCTTACGATACGATCAGTGAAAGATGTACAAGGCAACGCTTCTAAGTGCAGTAATTCAACAATTTTATTGTAGCACAACAGTTAAAAACACAAAAAATTGTGTAGTCAATAGTTTTGGTGCTCCAGACATGTTATTCCATGTCTCTGTACCAACCAGCAGCAGGAAAGGAAGGTCCGTGGGAGCATGATGGCCACCGCACTTCCAGAGCCAACATTGAAAGCACGGGGGGCTTTGTGGAATGTGTTAGATGGGGGTGATAGTGCATTTTGGAGCATGCTCAGAAGCTCCTTCTTTTCCTCCTTTTAGGGGAAGCAGTAACTGCACTTAGAAGCACCTTGTTGTACATCTTCTGTTCCCCAGAGCCTGCTATTCTCTTCCAAGTGCTGCTCTAGTGCCCCTCCAGCTCTCACTTTGGATGACCCTAGGAAATGACAACGCCTTTGAGGACCCTTCTAGCAGAAACACTCCTATCCTTAATTTTTTTTCTCCTAATATGATCAGTAAAGAAGCCTCCTTTACACTAAGTGTTAGTAGAAGGGCCTGATTACAATGATGGTCAGTGGGACAACAACTCACATATTTCAGTGGTCAGTTAAAGAATGATCTGTTACAATGGTGTTCAGTGGAACAAATTGCCCTTGCATTGGTGGTTCGTAAGGCCCTTTATAGACAGCTAAAAAGATCATTAGTGTCAGTGGCTATGGACCTGACAAACAAGATAGGAAGCCCCACTGAACCAACACTGGCAGCTGTTTTGCTGCATGGTGTTGGTAGAGAACTATGCATACATTGTAAGTGGGAGATCAATCTGCCACTGCTCACTGCCCAAGCAATATCTTGCAACATCTGGAGAAACCCTAATTAGCAAAGGCTATTTAAGGGTATTTATGCATTTGGACATCAGAATGTCTGACAGCATCAGAGCGTTGTCAGCCAATATATGTCTACCTTATAAAGTTACTAGATCACTGTTGTTGTCTATACATTCATGTTCTTAACTAGGTGATCATTTTAATGGTGCAATAGTTAATTTCAATGGTAATAGTCATTTTGCAGCTAGCTTTTCAGTTGAAGATATTCTAATTTTCAAAGTCTTGTGTCTTTGTTATCATGATCATGATCACTATCTCTAATACATCATTATCTCTAACAGTATCTTTGAGCACTTAGATGAATTTTCTAAAGCTAAACCTTAATTCTGCAATGTACTTTCAACTTTCTATAATACTTAATTACTTTTGTTTACATGCTGTCAATTTTTTTTTTTGATAATTTGAATGGAATAAATTAAATGCTATAAATATCTTTCAAAGCACACTTTTCTGTCTTGAATTAGGCCAGCTTTTCTCACATAGCAATGTTACCTGTGAATTCCTTTTGTAAAATCTTGGACAGATATGAAAAAAAAAATGTTTAAGTATAGGTTAAGCTAAAAACCTATTTTCAGGTTTTGGATACAGTGGGGAAGAACCAGCATTTTTAACTGTTATCCAGTACGCCATTGGAGAAATGAACCCTCATTTACTATTTTACTGACAATAGTTTTACCAAACAGGATGTAAGGGAAAATCCGCAACATGGACACAGACAAAAATAAAATTGAATAACTGCCCTGGCCTTCCCATACTCTGTCTAAAAATAGTTCCCTCCATTTCCTTTCTGGTAAAACATTCTCAGCAGGACAGGAAGTGAGAGAAAATCATTCAATGCGTTGTACTAAACATGATGGTTCATACTTTGGTATTCTTGTGTACATCCTTAAAGCTTCAATAAAAACTATTTGAGAGGAAAAAAAATAACCCCTAACATTTTGGAGGCGATCCTTAGAGTTAACACGTCTTACCTTTCTGAAGATATTTTCTGACATAAATCGCAGAATCTTCCTGCATTCCTTAATAGATGGGCCTGTTGGACACAAGGATTCCCTAACCTGATTGCCTGAATCCCGTAAAGTGGTTATTTTCTTATGATGCTGTTCTATATAAGCTTCAAAGGTGCATATTTTGTAGTTTTCTGTTATTTTTGTTTCCCTGATTTTAATTGTCATTTATTATTTGTCGAACCGCTTTTCAACAATATGCTTCATGGACCCTCTGTTTAGTTTAATATTTGCTCCATTTCTTGTTTATGCGTTATACTAAACATGATGGTTCATACTTTGGTATTCTTGTATATATCCTTGAAGCTTCAATAAAAAATATTTGAGAGAAAATCATTCAAAGGAGCCCCAGATAGCAGCACAAACTTGACAGGGTATTTAACCTTTCCCCATTCTATCCAAAACTAAGACAAAAAGTTTTGGCATGATATACACTTCACGCAAGTATGGTGTACCGGTGGCCAGTGTTTTATATGTATGATATGCGACAGCTACAATTCTGATTTTGTCTCTGCTTTTAGATTGTCCTGACTTCCAATTGCAATAGATACTAAGGGAACTTACCCTTTTTTTTTAAATGAGGTGATATTTATTTACAGAGTGGACTTCATTAACTTGGGTATAACATAATAAATGAGAACATAATCAAACATCATAGTGTTGTATTTCTTTTGTTAACAGTGTTTTACTTCATTGTTCTTCCTTCAACTTTATGAAAGGGTTAAGTGTGCAGTACATGTTTTGTTCAACTTTACTGCAGTGGTTAGCAATAGTAGATCTCAACAGGCCCAGAGGCATCTTAGGCTGGCAATATGTATAAAGATTTAGTAGAATCCAGAGATTAACCCATGTATGCTATACAGCATCAATGGTCGAATCTCTTGCTGCCAGCTGTTATATTCGACCAATGGTATCCATGGCAGCAGTCACTGTTAGGCCAACTTTTCCGCCCAGCTCCTTTGATCACTCAGTCAACATTTGTCAAGCCAGGTGGTGTATGCAAGGCCACCCAAAGCTCAAATTTCACACTAGCTTTACTTTTTTGATTGGAATTTGGGGAGAGCATTTATTGGCAGAGCTGATTATAAAGGGGATGTCTACACCCAGAGGATATGAGGATAACTTCAAGTAGCTGTGTCCTGAAAGAGTGGTTTTCAATTTGACTTGCTGTTGTTATAGAGTCTAAAGCTGGATAAACACTATACAGTTTTCTATAGATTTTTTCCTTTAGACTTACCAAAACCATATAATATGAGGTCAGACCTAAACACTTTCAATTTGTATGCAATGAAGCAGGCCCTTTCATTACATAGTTGAAGATAAATCTAAAGGAAATCAACCAACAAAATTTGTATAGTGTGTATCCAGCTTTACTGTATATGGACTACACAAGACATTACTGTGAAGAGTCAAAGTTCTTTGCCATCCTGAATATGTTTTACATTATTGCTTCTAAGTTTGCACCTGTTTAGTATACTGAAAATTACAGTTACTCCCTGTCTGACCATTTGGCCGATTCCCTATTCTGTTTAAAAATGTAAACATGCACCGCTCATCAGCAACCACTAAAGCAATGCTGACTTTTTAAAATAAATTATTGTATCACTTGCTTCCACGTACATACAGGAATGTAACAGATTTTTAAACCATGGTAGCCCTCTACAGAGGCAAGTTTCTGATTAGAGCATTTAGAGAATTAGCTTAACATTTTTTAAATATTATTTTACCGAAAAAAATAAAACATACATAAGAGTAAAATAATCAGGATTTAAAGTGAAAAATCCCCTGAAAAGTTTGCCTGCTCTTTGGTACAATGCAGAGCATGCAGTGTCCCATCTGACATATCACTTTCTCTGGCTCTCATAAATGCCTTTAAGTAAGCATTCCATTATAGTTGTTATGGTGAATTAAAGCACAAAGGTGCAAATGCAGCAATTATTTCTGGTCCCTGGTCTGAATCTGATCGGGGTATGTAGAGAACTGAGGAGTATTTTATTATGCTACATCAGACACATCATTACTGCCATCTATTCAAAGTACATCCATGTTTACATCTGATAAGGTTTCACAATTTGACAGCCAACATAATATTGCACTGAAAAATATTACTATTTCTTAGACATCAATTATTTTATGGATCTTATGTGTGTATTAGCCGCTCAATCCTTGTAATATAGATATATCTGATGTCTAACTAATCTTCCTATACATTAGAATAACGATTGTTTATGAAGTTGACTCTATTACAGTAAGAATTATGGATTACGAATAGAGTTTGGCCCTGTTAAAAAAAAAATAAAACAGACTCAAAATGTGTATTGGCTCGAACCATTCCCCCGACTACATTTACAGAATTAAAAGAAGAAAACAGCTTACAATGAGTGCAACAGGAAACAGGGCCTGTCAGCTCCCTAAGGTCAGTGGAAAACCTGCGTCTGTGGAGTACTGGATCCCAGCTAGATCAAAAAGAAGCAGTCCAACTGGACCCACCAAAAGTGTTCCTGGCAGTGTTCTAGCAGTTCTGAGCTGGTGGTGAAGAAACCTTCCAGGGTTGGAGAGCAGCAGGAATTGTTGCTTGTCAACGTGTTTCAGAAACTTAAGCCTAGAGGGCAACATGGGGCATATCTTTAAGGATTTAACAACTATTGCTGCTGCTTCTGTTGCCCTCTCCCATGATTGCCTCCACTGGACTCTCTCATCCAGACTCAGTGGAAGGGAAGGAGGTGGAAGAACAGAACACAGAACACCTTCCAAGTCTTTTCCTAACCCTTCCTCTTTATCCCTCTCTTCTTTTCATTTTCTTCAATTTCTCTGATGATTGCAGTGATCTATCGGCCTTCTGGACCAGTATCACAGTTTTTGATGACTTCTCTGCCTGGCTACCCCACTTTCTCTCCTCTGAAATACCCACTATAATTCTTTAACATTTCTGTTGTCGCAAACAGCCCAGCTATAGCTCAGCTTCCCAACTTCCACTCACTCTGATGGTAATACCTTTGACCTTGTATTCTCCCATCTCTGCACTCCTGGCAACCTCATCAACGCCCCCTTTCCTCTCTCTAATCACAACCTCATCAGTTTCACAGTATTCTTGTCTTCAACCACCTATCCCTCCAAGCAGCAAATGATTACTTGTAGAAACCTTTGCCACTTTAACCCTTCTCTATTCTGCCACTGACTACCTCTAAGACAAAATCTCACCTCTTTCTACAACAGTTCACTCTCATCCCCACTGGACACACTTGTTCTTCTAACTACATGCAGAATCAGGCCCTGACCGTTACAACCCTGGCAAACTGACAACACCAGAAATCTCAAGAGACATTGCCATGCTCTTGAACGACTATGGTGTAAAACCAAATCAACTAAATCAACACCAAAAAACCAAAGCACTCCACAGAAACTGCCCTACTAAAAATTACTCGCAATTTACCAACTGGTAAAACCAATGGCCACTACTGCATACTTTTATTACTGGACCTCTCTGCAGCCTTGGCCTCATACTGTTGACCACTCTCTCCTTCTTAATAAACTCCACTGCCTTGGCCACCAGGATTCTGCTTTCTCCTGGTTCTCCTTCTTCCTATCACAGCGCCCCTTAAGTGTTACCTATAACTCTATCTCCTCCTCTCCACTTCCTCTTTCTGCAGGGATCCCCCAAGGCTGTGTTCTTGGACCCCTTCTCTTCTCTATGTACACCTCCTTCCTTGGTCACTTGATAACCTCCCACTACTGCTACTGCCACCTTTATGCTGATGAGACCCAAATGTGTCTCTCTACTCCTCACCTCATACCTCCAGTCTCCTCTCACATTACTAACTTATTAACTGATATTTCAGCATTGAGCTCACACCACTTCCTTAAACTAAATCTCTCTAAAACCAAGCTAATAACACCCCCCCCCCTCCCCCGCCTGTGCTCCCCTCCATGACTTTTCTAATCAACAATAGATGAATAATACAACTATCATTCTCTCCCCTCACACCAGGGTGCTAGGTGTAATCCTAGACTCTGATCTGTCCTTTCAGCCCCAAATTCAATAGCTGCCAAAAGCTTGTAGATTCAAAAAATTCGCTCCTCTTTAATTAATGAAACCACCAAGCTACTCATTCGCTCCCTTGTTATCTCTCGCTTTGACTATTGCAACTCTCTTCTCATAGGCCTACTTCTCCATAGGCTATTCTCTCTTCAGGCTATCGTGAATGCTGTTGCCAGACTCATCTACCTTACAAACCGCTTAGTATCTGCCACCCTTCTCTGCCAATCCTTCCACTGGCTTCCGATTGCCCAGCAAATTAAATTTAGAATACTAAGAAGAACACATAAATCATTCACAACTCTTCCTTGAGCGACATCACCAATCTTGTCTCCAAATATCAACCAAACTGT
Source organism: Pelophylax lessonae (assembly GCF_965119305.1). Classification (NCBI taxonomy): domain Eukaryota; kingdom Metazoa; phylum Chordata; class Amphibia; order Anura; family Ranidae; genus Pelophylax; species Pelophylax lessonae. The sequence continues at coordinate 465,843,731 of NC_138769.1, forward strand.
CCTATCTGTACCTCTCAAGACCTCCTGCTCTCAAGCTACCTTGTCTCCGCCTCCCATGCTCATCCCCAGGACTTTTCCAGAGCCTCTCCCATCCTCTGGAACTTTCTACCTCAATTTGTCTTGCTATCTCCTACACTGGCTGCATTTAGGCGATCCCTGAAAAGTCATCTCTTCAGGAAAGACTACCACACCTTCAACTAATGGAACTTTTATCACTTCCATCAGCTCATCCCCCACAATTATAAACTTTTCTTCCACTTGCCCCCCCTATTGGATTGTAAGCTCCTTTGAGCAGGACCCTCTTAACCCTCTTGTACTTTATTGTATTGTACTGTCTGCCTTTATATTGTAAAGCACTGTGCAAACTGTTGGCACTATATAAATCCTGTACAATAATAAAAATAATAATAACAAATTCAAGCTTAATGAGGATCAGTTGTTTTCTTCAATTCATCTTTTGGATACAGCGCCTTGGTATTTGGGCTAAGCCTCTTCACGGGGCCCCCGCTTGCATGGAAACATAATAGCTACAATGCTTGTGCATTGTAATAAAATGAAAAATCCTAAACTAGGTGTAGCACCCTCTTAACTAGTACAAGTTGCTAGGTAAATATAGTTTAGCTCCTTTGTATTCAGTGGAGCAGGAGTTGATTGTTCTAGTCTGCTCAGTGTTACACATGCTGCTGGTCTGATTGCTTCTCCCTGCATTCTGGGGAGAATGGGAGAGCAGCTTGAATATTTATAGTCAGCCAGCCAATTCCAATTCCTGGAGCCCATGAATAGCCTGAAGCACCAGAGCAAAGGGTTGTTGGATCCTGTGAGAGGCCTGCCACAGGAGTACCCTGTCTGAGGGGCTCTGCAGCTTTAGGCAATCTGCTGAGAAACTTTGTGGAGATCATCAAGGTCCCAGTCATAGTTTAGGCAGCAGGGCTTATTCCCTAGAATATGGGGATTCTCTCTTATTGTCTGGAGAAGCACTCTGGAGGATACTTAGTGGACCCTGCGTAGAAGAGAGATTCAGTGGTTGGTGGTATCATGAGTCTGCATCTCCCTCACTAAGAAGTGCCTAGTGGATGTCAGAAGGTGGCAGCTGATGATCCTGACTGAGGCCTGTAAGTACTGACCTATGTCCTGTTTTTTTTTTTTTAAAGCCCGTAGCGTGTGAAACACACTCAAAAGACTTCACCCGGTGCATAAAAAAGTGCACACACACAAACGTGAGGAACACAAAAAGTGCACAGGGTGTGCGAACACAAATGGTCTTCCCTCCGAAGAGGTAGGACCCGAACCTCGATCCCCCGGGGAGCAAGACTCCTGACAGGGATTTAAGGTACTCATGGTCTGTCTGGCCGAAACCAGACTGACCCCGTTCTTCAGGGGGACTGCCGAAACAGCCCCCACCGAGTACTAAGTGGGGCTCCCCCGAAGGGAGACCCCATGAGAGAGGGCGGACTAAGCCAAAAGGCCATATCCACCCCCTCCCAAGACTCAAGGCAGGGCCCGAGGACCCACACCCTACAAGTCGTGCAGTGAAAAAAAGGTGATAGAAAGTGACAAACTACAAAGAAAAAGCACACACAAACAAAAAGGTGGGGAAGGGGAAGTGGAGAGGTGAATTAGTGCCCTTGTAAAAATACAAGGGCAGGCCTTCCGGCCGGAATAAAAGTTCCTCTGGTCGAAGCCAAAAGGCCTTGCCCAAGAGGCAGGTGCTTAAAAAAGTGTGTAGGTGCAGTGACCATGGTGCAGAAAAACTCAAGGCGAGCTGCCCCTCACCAGCGAGAATTAAGGCACCCCTGGGCTGCCACCCCAGGGGCACATACACTACGGGCTTTTTCTACCCCGTGCCCTACAGACTGTATGCAGCTACCAGTTTTACACAAATCTAAAGCCTTTCTCCAAGCAAGCAGCGGCTTTGAGGAAGTTCCCTGCCAGCTTAGTGAGAGGAGTCCTCAGTGACTTCAGTTCCTTTTGGGGTATCTCAGGCCTCCCCCATTCCTATCTAAGTTTTACTCAGCAATAAAAATACAAAAGATACCCCTAGACTGTTTTACTGAACCAGTTTTTTTTTTTTTTTTTTTTTTTTTAAAGCCCGTAGCGTGTGCAACACACTCAAAAGACTCCACCCGGTGCATAAAAAAGTGCACACACACAAGGTGAGAACACAAAAAAGCACAGGGTGTGCGAAATCGAATGGTCTTCCCTCCGAAGAGGTAGGACCCGAAACCTCAATCCCCCGGGGCGCAAGACTCCTGACAGGGACATAAGGTACTCATGGTCTGTCTGGCCGAAACCAGACAGACCCCGTTCTTCAGGGGGACTGCCGAAACAGCCCCCACCGAGTACTAAGTAGGGCTCCCCCGAAGGGAGACCCCATGGGAGAGGGCGAACTAAGCCAAAAGGCCATATCCACCCCCTCCCAAGACTTAAGGCAGGGCCCGAGGACCCACACACTCCAGTCTGTGCAAATAAAGAAAAAAGGTGAAAGTGCAGGTGACAAACTCCAAATAAAAGGACAGACAAAACATAAAAGTGGGGAAAGGGAAGTGGGGAAAGTGCGATGGTGCCATGTGAGGGACCAAGGCAGGCCTTCCAGCCAGAATAAAAAATTCCTCTGGTGCAAGCCAAAAGGCCTGTCCCAAGAGGCAGGTGTGAAAAAGGTGTGCATAGTGCAGTGACCAAGGTGCCAAAAGAACTCACAGCGAGCTGCCCCTCACCAGTGAGAAATTAAGGCACCCCTGGGCTGCCACCCCAGGGGCACTTACACTACGGGCTTTTTCAATCTCAGCCCCCGGCCAGACCAAATGTAGCCTATCCCCACCAGCAGAAATCAGAACCTGGACAGCTTGGGGAGAGCTTACCTACAACTGGGGACAGGCCCCCTACAGGCCAGATCAACCCAGGAGAGAAAGCCCCCCCCTCGCCATCCTGTTCCTCAGTCCATTACATCCAGGAGCAGTTCCGCCGGCCCCCCCGAACCGGCTTCCCGCTCCCTTCAAACTGGTTAGGACAGTTCAACCCATTCAAATCAGAAGGCGGCGGGCCCCACATGCTTTCCCAGATGACCTACTTCCCATACCTCAAAACTCAGAGCGCTCCGGGTTTCGGTCATACTGGTACTAGCTAAGGCCCATACCAACTGATAAGAACAGATACTACACTTGATCTTAGCCAAAAGGCCGAGAAGCGATGTTTTACTGAACCAGTGAGAGAGAAGAAAGTACGGTGTACCTAGTTGTGTGTGCATTAAGTTAGGAAACAGGACTGATTAAGCCAATGGCAGCAGCAAATCACCCAACTTGTGGCAATATTACACGTATTTAGCTGTTGGCTGCCTAAATTGCATAAGCAGCCCCTATCTTTCCAATTTTTGTCTGCACACACCTTACTAATTGATTTACTAAAGGAGTTGAGAATCTACCCTTAGAAAATATTTACTTCCAAATCCAGTCATGTGAAAAACAAACTAGTCCAGAAACTTCTTCCATGCTTTTAGGTTTATTCTGCTCTTGTTGTTTTGCATGTTAAAAACAAACTCCTGTCCACTTTTTTTTTTTTTTTTCAAAAAACACAGTGGGGTTCATTTATTAAAGGCAAATAGGCTATTCACATAGCAAGGGACTTTTCCCCAGAGTTTAGTGTTTATCGTGAAGTTTCACTTTGGGGGAAAAAAACGCACAGTGCAAAAAAAACAAGCTCATTCACAAAGCTCTGGGGCAAATTCCCTTGTAAAGTGCAACTTACTTTGCATAGTCAACAGTTTATTTGCCTTTTGTAAATCAACCCCAATCTTTATTAAAAAAAAAAAAAAACAGAAAAGATACTCAGTGCAGATACAAAGACAATTTATAGTACAATAGCAAAGCAATATTTGAGGATTACAACATGAATTATACATTAAAAGATAGATAATTGATTTCAGCACCTGTACAGTCAATGTTTTTGAAATGGAAAAATAATTCCAGAAAAGGAATTAGACATGGGGAATGGGACGTTGCAACACCAGAAAATTATATTAGTAGTAATAATAGGAAGTGTGGATGCAAAGTAGATAAAATTAATATTTTTATTTAGATTAAATTTAAAATGTTTTTGCAAGTTAGCATTATGTCATATAGTACATGTTGAACCTTGTAATCAAATATTAGCAGTGTGCAGAGAGTCAGTTTTTTCAGGGTTAATATATGGTTAAACTTTAGCACCTAATGTGTTATAGACATATAAGCCTTTTAGCTTTGAATACAGACACCTTTTCTATTTCATACAAACGTAAACCCAAAATACATGAAATCCTCAATTCACAAAGCTAATGCACTAAGATAAGGATATTTATGTTTAAAAGGTGAGTTCTTTTTTAGCTTTTTGAGTCCAATGAGATTTAAAAATAAACCTAATATGGCTAAAAAAGCTTTGTGAATTGAGCCTATTGAAATTATAGAATTACATGGGACAAGAGGATGCATTTTCACACATTAAAAAAAAAAAAACATATAAATACTTAATTAAAGAAAAACACACAATAATCTTTGGCATAGAAATGGCCATGGCACTTTATTGGTTTTAATATTAAAATGAAATCTTTATTTAACCAAAAATTCACATTTAAATATAATCTAATAAACCAAAGTATATATATATATATATATATATATATCTCGCTTAGTCACAGAACTCAAGCCAAATCTAATCCAGATTTATACAACAACCAAAGTCCACCCTTGCATCAAGGGTGACAAACCACACAAAATGCCCGCGACAGGGTGGGGGGGAGGGGAGCTCGCCAGGCAGCTAACAGTCAACAGTGAAGACCCCTGAACGGACCCCTCTTTATATAGGGATACATAAGGTTCCAGAAAGGCACGTGGAATTCAGCCTTCTCGCCACGAATACACGTGAGGAGCAGGCTGAATCCTTAAAGGGCCATCTACCCCGTAATTTTACCTCACAAATTCTTATTTTTTATTTATTTATTTTTTTTTTATTATTTTTTTTCAAAACTCTCCTCTGGCATCCCCAGTCCCATGTGGGAGGGCCCTAATTCTTGTGCCCTCTTTCCAATCTTCAACATGTGAACATCCTTTTTTTTTTTTTTTTGTGTAATTCCTAAATGGTGTTGGCTTTAAATCCCCAATCCTCATATACTTTTCACATAATAGGATCATTTACGTATTTACTTAGGCTGGAAATACATTTTACAATTATCGTATTCAATTTCCTTTACATTTACCTTCAACTATGTAATGCAAAGGCCTGCCTGATTGCATGTGTAGCACAATTCCCAGCCGTTTTGCTGGATATGGGTCCGCCTGGGTTACCGCTAGCAACAACAGCACATTTAAGCATGTTCTCCAAGTGTAAGCACTGAGACAAGTCCAGTATCTTTGGCTTTTTATATTTATTGAGAACTTGGATGGGAGAAGGGAATGAGTGGGATACTCCTTTGGCTCAACTATTTACAAATTGCTAGGGACAATTGAAAAATGCCATTTGGCGCTGACTTGACGCTGGTTAACGCTGGCCTGCTGCCTGTTAACACTGAACTGACTTTTGACTGCTTTCCTGAATGAAGAAGTCCTCTTTAAGCTCCCTTAAGCACTCCTTGCTGAGGTAGCTACATGTATACTCTGCTTCACTGCTGAACACTTCAGGGCCCACACCGGCGCCCCCTTTCACTCTCTTATCTTCAGGGCTTAGACACTGGAACCCCCTTTCCTAAGCCTCCTCTACTGGTTAGCTGGCTTCGGGATCCCTTTGACCTTCTGGAGTGGTCCCCTCTCCTAGGCAGACCCCTGGGCGGTTTCAAGTACTCACTCCCCGAAACTTCTGCCCAGCAGCTCCACTCGGTCCACAACACTCTGGATCCCTCTCTGCAGCCCAGCTCAACCTTTGTCCTCTAGGCCGACTGCCCAGGACACCTTCACTAGCGCTGACAGGAGGAGAGACAGCCGTCACTCTCCTCCTGGGACTCTGCTTCCCGCCTGTCAGAAGCTCCCCTCAGACTTATATCTCATCCCAGGGTGCATTGCGGCAAACTCCAATCACTAAGATAGCCATAAGCCATGGTGTGCTAATGGCTAGGTTTCCTCCACTGTCCAATAAGAGCCCTCATTGGAAACAGTGGGGTGACTCCCTAGGCTCAACAGGTCACACCTGGAAACATGTGACAGCCTAAGTAAATGATCAGGCCCCCCTGATATGCAGACAGGGCCACCTATATGCTTTTTCCTACCACCTACCTAGGAGGGTGCTACACATGCAAATTGAAAGCGTTTAGGTGTGACCTCATATTATATGGTTTTGGTAAATCTAAAGGAAAATTGTACAAGAAAAGTGTATAGCGTATGGCCAGCCTAAGTGAAGATTCTCACCTCCTGAATCAGTAAATCAGCCCATTGTCATCTTAGATCTACACTTATAATTTATGCACAAAGCTTCATTTTAGCTTTTTGCATCACAATATAAACAACAAAACTGAAGAGAGCTCTCCTAAACTGAACTGTGGGCTTTACTACTCTGCAAAATTACATACAGGCAGGCCCGGACTGGCCATAGGGCACACCGGGCACTTGCCTGGTGGGCCGGGGCTGCATGTTTTAGGAAGAGTTGGCTGTGTCATGCAGGGCCAGCCGCAGGTGGATGTGCAGATTGCCGGGCCGGCTGTGTGTGGATGTGTGGGATGCAGGGCTGGCCACAGCCGATGTATGCCGGAGGAGTGGAAAGAAGTTCACCATTTCCCCGCCCACCAAGCTGCTCCATGGCAACCTAGGCTGCCGTCTAACCGAAGGTCCTAGTTCACACATGCACCTCGCACTCGCCAGTCACACGGCATCTCATGTCAGATTCCATGGCGGCGGGAGCATGGCACCGCAGCGTCCTCTGGGTGCAGGCATCTATCTCCAGGGAGCAAGTGGGCAGCCCTGCAGACAGAGGTCGCGTGGAAGGTGAACACTGGGCCTGGGAGCCCAAGAGGAAGAAAAGCTTCACAGCCTCCTTGACCCCCGAATAGGCGGAGCATCCCGGCATCTCCCAAAACCAAGACTCTGTCTCTTTCAACCTCCTCTCTGCTCCAACATCAGCAATGAGGACAAGGATGGGCTGGAGGTGCAGGCTGCCAGGGAGCCACTGAAAGGAGCAAAGCACCCCAAGATCAAGGAGACTGGCATTGAAGGTACTGGCATAAAACACAGACATACCTGCAGACACAGACCAGGCTAGGGGGGCAGAAGAGGGACTGCAGATAGGGACAGGGCTAGGGATCTCTCTCTCATCTCCCCCCTCTCTCTGTCTGCCCTCCTCTCTCTCTCAGCCTCCCTCTCTCTCTCAGCCACACCTCTCTCTTCCAGCCCCTCTCTCTCTCTCAGCCCTCCTCTGTCTTTCTTACCCTCAGGCATCTCAACCCCCTCTCTCTGTCCCTTTTTCTCTCTCAGCCCTCCTCTCTCCTTACCCCCTGCCTCTCAGTCCCCTACTCTCTCTTACTCGTCTCCTCCCTCTCTCAGCCCCCCTTTTTCTCTCAGCCCCCCCCCCCTCTCTCTCTCTCTCTCAGCCCCCTCTCTCTCTCAGCTTCCCCTCTCTTTTAGCCCCCTCTTTCTCTTTTTAGCATCTCCACTATCACTCCCCTCTCTCCCCTCCTCTCTCTCCCCCACCAGTTTTCTCACCCCCCCCCCTCTTTCCTGTGAACTGGACTGGTTAACTCCTGGAGGGGGTGAAGGGGTTAATTCATTAACAATGTCGTTAGTAAAGTGCAGCAAGAAGGGGTTAATGTTCTGCCACTGGTCACTAGTGCATTAGTGACCAGTGACTGTTATTTAACCCCTTTGTCCTGCATTAGTGACACCAGTGTCAGTGTTAATTAACCCCTTTATGAAGGGGATAAAAAAACACTGCTAGAGCCCACTAATGCAGCACAAAGGGTTTTAATTAACTCTACCAATACCCACCAATGGGGAGGGATTAAAATAGAATTTACTGTTTAAAGTGAAGCAGCCTTAAAAATTATCCCACCTATGCTGGCTAACCTGTGTAGAAAAGATGTATACCCCTATGTTCAGGCTGCTCCAGTCCGGTCACATTATCTCCTGTGCGAGCCAGTGTTGTATGCAGGGGAGAGGAGGGAGCACCAACAACAGATGGGACATAGGAACCTATGGGTGATGTCACTGCTCCAGGCTTTACCGACCATTGTCAAGCACTCTCTCCTCTCCCCTGCGGCTACAACTGACTAACACAAGGGAACATGTGATCAGACCGGAGCAAGCTGAGAATAGGAAAGTCCACAGATTGGGGGCACAAATTATCTACCTTGCCCCGGGTGCTGACAACTCACGCTACACCACTGGCTCTGGGCACTCCTCTCCCTCAGCAGCGGTATACCTGGTGCAGGCTGAAGGGAAGACCATTCTACACAGAAAAGTTGACTATGGATGAAATATTTAACATACTTTGTAAGCACTACTAAAAGTAATACTCAAAAATCCAGTTATAAAGCAATACTCCTTTATAACTGGCTATGTGAGTGACGCTTTATAACTGACATTGCAGTATTAACAAAGCCAGTTGTAAAGTATTACTCACAGAGCCAGTTATAAAACATTACAGAGCCAGTTACAAAACATTACAGAGCTAGTTATAAAGGAGTTTTTCCTAATAACCGGCTTTGTCAGTACTCCATTATATCTTGCTATCCTGCTTTGGCCCCAATCTGTCACATTAAACTAAAGAAGGTACCAAGAACCCCAAATCCCGTCACCAATGGCCCCCGCAAACATCTTAACCGCCCCCCCCCCTCCGGACTACTCAGTCTAAAATGCACCGGGACTATTTTTTGTCCCAGTCTGGGCCTGCATACAGATTAGATGCATGGGGCTTCTCCAGGAGACTCTGACAAGGAAATTGTAATATAAATGCATGAATGCACATTTGCTTCCAGATTAACCGCATGCAGACCGCCCACTGTACATATACTGCAGCAGAGTGGGCACTCTGTGCTGGATCACATATGTGATTTGGCACTTCTGGGTAGGGGGCAAACGCAGCTGTGCTGTCATTGGACGCAGCACAAGCTGTTCAGCGGGTGGCGGGCAATAAAGGTCTGCCGGGACAAGCTGATCATTGGGCAGAGACACAGAACGGAGCTCTGCATAAGTAAACAAGGCAGAGTTCCGTTTTAATAGGGGGAAAGTGATAGAATTTGTTACCCTCCAGGGAATAAAATCCATCACTTCCCTTAGTAAAATCAGCACACATAGTAAACCAAAACACTGGTTAGGTATACAGTTAACCATTTATTCGCCCTAGATGTTTAACCCCTTCTCAGCCAGTGTCATTAGTACAGTGACAGTGCATACTTTTAGCACTGATCACTTTATTAGTGTCACTGGTTCCCATAAAGTGTCAGTTAGTGTCAGACTGCCCACCGCAATATTGTAGTCCCTCTATAAGTCACTGATTGTTGCCATTACTATTATATAAAAATAAAAATTCCAGTATATATACTTTAGTTTGTAGATGCTACAACTTTAGCACAAACAAATCAATATACAGTAAAACCTTGGATTGCGAGCATAATTCGTTCCGGAAACATGCTTGTAATCCAAAGCACTCTTATATCAAAGCAAATTTTCCCATAAGAAATAATGGAAACTCAGATGATTCGTTCCACAACCATTTATTCATAAGTCTTTCAGTTTATAGTCTATATACAAAGATTATAGCAATGTGATAGGTTGTGTCATAATAAAATGTCCATCCACAAATGGCGCCTCCACAAGGGGATTAGAAGCAAAATCCAGCAGGAGCTACAGAGTATCAAAGAGAAGAGAGGCACCTCTAAGTGTAGCGGTATGGGGACATTTAATGAAGGTACAACATTTAGCAACTCACATGGTTGATGATTAAAGAGGCACATCCAAGTATGCAGGCATCCGGGGTAAAGCTGTCTACATAGACCATCTTCTGAACCACTGGATCTCACTGATGTCAGTCTGCAATTGTGTTTGGGAAGACTACCCTGCAGTAGAGTGATCTGAAAGCGAGACTTTGGAGCGCAGCGTGGAAGGGTGTGATGAAGATTACAGTGCGGAGGATGGTCTATGTAAAAAGTTTTACCCCGGATGCCTGCATACTTAGATGTGCCTGTTTTAATCATCAAACATGTGAGCTGCTAAATATTGAACCTTCATTAAATGTAACAATATTGCTACACTTAGAGGCTCCTCTCTTCTCTTTTATACCCAGTTGTGACATGACGCTACTTGTATATCAAGACATCGCTTGTATATCAAGTCAAAATTTTTTTAACAAATTTGCTTGTCTTGCAAAGCGCTCTCAAACCAAGTTACTCTCAAACCAAGGTTTTACTGTATGTTTATTGGGATTTTTTTTTTACCGAAAAATACAGTATGTAGCAGAATACATATTAGCCCAAATTTATGAAGAAAAATATATTTTATGAATTTTTCATGGGACGTTTTATAGCAGAAAGTAAAACATATTGTTTTTTTTGTTTTTTCAGAAGTGTCACTCTTTTTTTGTTTATAGCACAAAAAAATAAAAAACCAAGTGGTGATTGACCACGCAATTGACAGTTAACTAACACAGTGCTGTATCTCAAAAAATGGCCTGGTCATGAAGGGTGGGGGAGGGGGGTAAATCTTCCAGAGGTCAAGTGATTAAAATAAAATTCCATCCTAAAAGCACATAATGTGTTGGGAAAAACATCAAAAGGTGAAAACTGATTTGGTGCAATCTTGACAGATCTCCAAAATAACAAAACGTTCCAGTTTGATAAGAAGTAGAATCAAGTAGTTAAAGCGGAGTTCCACCTAAAAGTGGAACTTCCACTTTAAATACTCCTGACCCCCTGACATGCCACATTTAGCATGTCGTTTTTTTTTGGGGGGGTGGGGGGAGTGGGTACCTAGATTTGATTTCTCCTCTCTCCCTCCCTCCCTGCAATCTTCTGGGACAAGTCACAGGTCCCAGAAAATTGCCCGGCCATTCGCGACGCGCAGGGCGACTCACACATGTGCACTGTGCACCCCGCTGTGAAGCTGCAAGCTGTCATAGCCGGATGCCCACACTAGTGATGCCAGCGCCACTGAGAGGAGAGTGAAAGGATTGAAGCTTTGGGCGGCTGCATCGCTGGATCGTGGGAGAGGTGAGTGTGTGTTTATTACAAGGCAGCAGATACACTTTTTGTAGCACTGACTTTTAACAAACACAAAACGAGTGGAACTCCGCTTTAGTGCCAGTTCACACCGGTGCGATGCGGGAACCCTGTGAATCCACTGCGGGTTCCCGCATTGCACCCGACTAGCAGACAGTTTACACTGCCATATGCGAACTGCTGGGAGTGTCAATACAAATTTAATGACACCCCCAAATTAGTTTGCATATCGCAGTGTGAACTGTCAATTCAGACAGGAATCGGATTGGATAGGTGTGAACACCCATGCAATCTGATTCTGGTGCAGACAAAAAAAAGGGTCCTGCTTGACTTTGGTCTGAATGCCATGCAAATTCAGCCATACAATCTGTACGGCTGAATTTGCATCACACAGACATCGCCTGTGATTTGCAGAGCAGTGCGGTGAGAATCACATGCAATGTCTGACATTGATATGGTGTGAAACAGCACTTAAAGGATAAGTCCACTCTAACACTAAAATCCCTGCATCTATAGATCTCCATGATGTAACACTAACCTATCTAACCCTGTAAAGAAGAAATCAGTATACTTACCTTTTTTTGAAGCCCACGCTACTTCACTGTGTAGGTGGGCGCAGAGGAAACATCCGACAACGGAAGCCCCATAGTAACTCTACAGGTGACGTCACTTCCCATTATTTCCCAGCCGTTTTCGGCTGTGTCCTCTACAGAGCTTCTGCCGCTGGAGATTGGGTCAGGTCGGCTTTAGAAAAGGTATGTATACTGATTTCTTCTTTACAGGGCTAGATAGATCTATAGATGCAGGGATTTTAGTTTTAGGGTGGACTTATCCTTTAATATGTTAAAAAATGAATTCTGTATGTAAGATGTATGATGCTGCTTCCCAAATGAAACACTGTTCAGAAATGAGTGTGTCTCAGTAGCTCCCTTGCCCCACCCTGTGGTATGATTCTAGAACTGGCACTGCTGTGGAATCATCTGTCTACTCTCACATAAACGTTTTAAATGTTTAATATAAATGCATTAAGTGCCAGTTCACACATATATGATGTCAGACATTGCATGTGATTCGCACCGCACTGCAATGCAAATCACATGCCATGTCTGTGCAATGCGAATCCAGCCATACAGATTGTTCATGGGAACTAAAGCGGAGTTCCAACCAAAAACGGAACTTCCGCTCATCTGTGTCCTCCTCCACTCCGGTGCCACATTTGGTACCTTTCAGGGGGGAGGGGGGAACGGGTACCTGTTTCTGATAGGTACCCTTCCCAACTTCCGTGAGACAGCGCTGCGGTGCTGTCCCTCGGAAGTTCGGCCCCTCTCCTTATTCCTCCGCAGCTGGGCCAATTAGAAAGCGCAGTGCGAAAGGCTTCACTGCCGGGTTCCCTTACCCCAGTGATGGCGAACCTTGGCACCCCAGATGTTTTGGAACTACATTTCTAAAGATGCACATGCACTGTGCAATGTAGTTGAGCATTATGGGAAATGTAGTTCCAAAACATCTGGGGTGCAGAGGTTCGCCATCACTGCCTTACCCTGAATGGTGGCAGCAGCTGTCACAGCCGGGTGCCCACACGGTGATGGCGGTGCCATGGGGAAAAGAGGGTGATCGCTGGATCGTGGGACAGGTGAGTGTGTGTTTATTGAAAGTCAGCAGATACACTTTTTGTAGCTGCTGACTTTTTTAAACCCAAAAACGGGAGGAACTCCACTTTAACGGAGGGTCTGTTGTGTGCCATCTGTTTTCCACCTGGGAGATTTCTCTTCACTTCTTGTTTCATAGTTACCACTGGAGATAGAAATCTATCCAAGTGAGGAAGTCCCTCGTTGTCATCAGGGTTACCAGAACTAGTGTCTTCTTTTTTGGAAGGTTGCACCTTTATTTCTGTTAGGGACAACGCACAATTTTGGATTTTCTTTCACTTTCAGTGATAACCATGAAGAAGACAAATAAGTCCAGCATTTAGAAACAGAAAAAAAAAAACCCTTCGACTTCATTCACATTTGGCGTTTTGGGATCCTGGGCAGAATCACAGCAATTCTGTCCTCAATCTCAAATCGCAATGTAATCGCAAAGCAAAAGTTCAGGTGCCATTCATTTCCAAGGCATCTAAAACGCAGTGCGATTTTGCGGACAAGCTTCACTTATTATTATACATGGTTTGCTGTAAAACCACACCGCGTCTAGGTGCCATTGAAAATGAATGGCACCGGAAAATACGTTTTGTGATTGCAGTGCGATTTGAGATCTCTTAAAGCCGTTTAGGAGCGTTTAGCTTTTTTTGCTGCCAGAAAACTCCACTCTAAAACACAAAACCAGAAGGCTCCACTTACTGCGATTCTGAATGTGATCCCAAAGCTCCAAATGTAAATGGAACCTTCTGGTTTGTGTTTTAGAGTGGAGTTTTCCGGCATAAAAAAATGCTAAACGCTCCTAAACGCCTGTACAAAATCACTCTATATGAGCATTTTTGTCTGCCAAAAGTACTGGCGTTTTTTTAAAGAATAACTATAGGTAAGACTTTTTTTTTTAGTTTTGGAAAGAGTGGAGATAGATTAGAACTTCTGTAAATGTTTATTGCTGTCTGTGCCTTTGTTAGGCTGGATTCACACTAAGGTGTTTTTTTTTTATGCTTTTTGCTATTTGCCGCAATGCATTTAATTTTTTTAACATGGGTTCCTATAGAACACATTCACATCAATGCATTTTTGTGCCTCTGCGTTTTTGGAAAGGGTCGGGGACTATTTTTTCTGCAAAATGCAGTATTTTGCATGTAATATACTTCAATGGACCTGCATCCAAAACGTAGGTATTGCGTTTTTACCACGATTTTGCTGCAATTTGAGTTTTCCATTTTTAAATCTGCCCAACACATTTTCCAAAAAAAAAAAACATAATAATCCAAAAGGCAAATTGCGGTAAAATCGCGCCAAAATTGCCGTAAAATCACAACAAAATTGCAGTAAAAAAACGTGGAAAGCAAAGCAAAAAGCACTACAGAAATGCTCAAAAGCAACATGCATAGGTGTGAACTGAGCCAAATGCTGGCCATACATGTATAGATTTTAGTTTGGAAATTTTTGTTTTAAGAAAATTTGTTTGATTTTCTAATCAGTAGTTGGTTCAAATCGATGTCCGCGATGGGAAAATTTGAAGGGGCAGGAAGGAAAACTTTTCTTGATCAACTAATTTTCGGGCAGTTTATGTGGTTATCGCTGATCGCAGTTTATGTGGTTATCGTTATCGCAAAAGACAATTTTCGAACGTCATTTGTTCATTCATCGAATGTTCAATGAATTGTCATACGAACATTCCCTTCCAAAAATCTATACGTGTATGGCCAGTATTAGGCCTCTTTCACACTTGTGCGACTTGTCCTGCGACTTGGGACTGCAAAGTCGCATGACAAGTCGTACTCCATGATTTCCAATAAGTAACGTTCATATCTGTGTGACTTCAAGTCGCAACGTCTTCAAAGTAGTTCCTGCACTACTTTGGTCCGACTTCAATGCGTTTTGAGGTCCATAGACATAGGCATTGCTTCATGTCCAGTCAAAATTGCGGCAAAGAATATTGCGGTAAAATTGTGCGCCTTTTAGGTGGCACAAGTGTAAAAGTGGCCTTAAGGAGATTCACCCTCTCTATTTGTCCTGTTTATCATTATCATGGGAAGTAAAAGAAAACCCCAGAGGGGACATCTTCCAATGGGGACACTAGTTCTGGTGACCTGGGGGTTCCTTAAAAAAAAAAAAAAATCTGACAGGGGTTATAACCCTTACTTGCTCTATTCAAAATGCCCATAGTTGTACTTTAATACCAGTGTGTATGAACCCTAACAGGGGCACAGAGAGCAAAAAAAAAAAAGACAGATGTTCTACCTTCTCTTAAATAAGTTGTAAACCTCAGGAAAAAAATAAAACAAAAAAATAAAAACCTGAAAGACAAAGACATAATGAGCTAGTATGCATTGCATACTAGCTCATTATGAAATACTTACTTTGGAACATAGCCAGGGCCGCTGATAGGGGGGGACCACCAGCCCTCTTGTAGGGGGCCCGAGCACACAGGGGGGCCCACACAGAGAGGGGGATTAGTGATGGACAACAAATACAGAAATCTTCCTCCAGCACCTGAATCTGATCTGTCCCTCTCCCTGCTATCAGCTTTTATCTGTTGAGAAAGAGACAGTTGTCCCTCACTAATCCCCTCCCTTGTGTGGGCCCCCCCCTCCCAGCACTTATCTCTGCTCAGGAGTTTATTTGTAAATTGTAACTTTGTTTCTCTCTCTCTCTCTGTCCCTCTGATCACTGAGCTCCAACTGCCCAGCCTGTATATTTTTCTCCTCTTATCTTCTATTTTATTTAACATAGTTGTTTTTTTAGATTTAGCAGGAATTATGCGAGTTATGTTATATTTGTGTCTGATAATAGTGATTTTGTTGTAATATTAGCTAAATAAATCTTTAATATTTTCTTTGGGGGGCCCTGCCAGGTAGTCTGTACGGGGCCCCGTGATTTCTAACAGCAGCCCTGAACGTAGCCCCCGCAGTGCCGCCCGCTCACTGGTAACACGTGCGACATGTTTAGCTGCCTTACTTCCTTGTTCGCGTCATCCAGCCATCTGATTGGTTGGAGCCGCGATAACGTCACTCCCACTATGACCTCATCGGCTGCTTATAATGTAAATATTTCCTAAACGGTGCAAGTTTATGAGATATTTGCAGTACCTATAGGCAGAGATGTATAGTAACTAAGTAGAACTACTTCACTACTGTACTTAAGTACCGAAAGGCGGTATCTGTAGAATTTTTTTCTCCTACTTCCACTTTTACTTCACTACATTTTTTCGATGATTTCAATACTTCTACTCTGATACTTTTTTTTTGTGCTGCATAGTTACTCGTTACTATTATAAAAATGACCACTGCCAGAACAGTAGATGGCAGGTTTCATGAAGTTCAAAACATGTGTATTATCAGCGCATACTAAAATAAATGCTACTGTATGTATAAATAAAAGCTGCATTTGAAATAATAAAAAACAATATGATGTTCAAACTTTTGACTTCTTTCTTTAATAACTACATAACACAGTACTTGTACTTTTACTTTCAGTACTTGAGTAGCAATTTTTTTTTCAAAACTACTGGTACTTTTACTTTCAGTACTTGAGTATCAAAATTTTTAAAAAACCTACTTGCAATACTTAAGTACAAAAAATGTTGAATACTTTAGTACTTCTACTCAAGTCACTTTTTGATAGAGCACTTGACTTTTATTCAAGTATGGGTTTCGAGTACTTTATACAACTCTGCCTATAGGTAAGCCTTATCATAGGCCTACCTATACTGTAGGTACAAACACTACCTGGGGGCTTACAACCCCTTTAACCCTATCCAAAACTAAAATAAAATGTTTTTGCTTTTAGTTACAATTTAAGCTCATTTAGGAGATGCAGCCTGCTGGTTTAAGCCTATATAGTTGTGCTCAGAATATAATTGCCTTTTATCATTTATTATATGAGATTTTCCTGATAGCAATGACACATTTCTGGCAAAAACCAGAAATGATCATTATTTCCTACATAATAAAACCATTTGGCTTGCCTTAAGGTAAATCATCTTACATATATTTTAAAACAAGTTGCAACTGCCATGTCATTGCCTGCCTCAGACTGAAATGTGATGTCAAATGGCAGGTGTGGCTGCAGTGAGTCATTTTCTATGTACAATTGTATAACTGATGGCTCACATTTCTCATACAGAATACCCATTTACCTGTAAAGAGCCAGACAATGGGGTCACTTTACTAAAGGAGAGCAGTAAGTTCACTTTCATAATGAATTTCCACTAATCTGAGTGAACGAGGACCATAAATGTACGCAGCCTATTGCATTAGGGTGTGCACCCAAAATCTCAATCACGCAGGCGTCTGTGTGTATGTATAATATATATGAATGGTGGATGGTGTCAGTAGAGCTGTGGACATGTCAGTAGGGCAGAGGTTGGTGTCAGTAGAGCAGGGGACGGTGTCAGTTTTTTTTTTTTTTTGTATTATTTTTTACAATTTTATTTTTATATTATTTTTTATAATGTTATTATTATTTTTTTTTTACATTTTTTTATGTTTCATTAAAAGGGATCTTAGGGATCTTTATTTTGGCCATGTGATTGTAATGTTTAAATCTCTTTGAACTTGCTAAAAATTTCTGTAACAGTTTTAAAAATAAGTTAGCTTAGTGTGCTAGCTTTGTGAATTGAGTCTAAGGTGTGCAAAGTCTCAGGACTGGTTCACACCTATGCGTTTTGCCTGAAATAAGTGACACTTAGATTATAAATTCATTTAATATGGTAATCCCTTCACCAGTTATTCTTTGGGGATTTTTTACTAAAGGCAAATAGCTGATCACTCTGAAGGGGATTTTCCCTTAGTTTATTCAATGTGGTGAAAATTCTTTCTGCAAAGTAATCTTTCACCAAATGACGTGCAAGGGAAAAAAAGGAGCTTCATCTCATTTACTAAACTCGGCACAAGACCCAGAAGATAGCTGCAATTGCTGCAAAAGCAGTGCCTACCACAGTGGTTTCCAGCTTCCATAGGAATCCCACAAGCATGGTATATATATATATACATATATATATATATATATATATATATATATATACACACACCTACATTGGTCCAAGTTATGTAAAAATTGCCATACCTAAACTTCAAAAAAATGTATGCAGCTCTTTCCGGCAACCAAGATGTCTAAGAGGGGACGCGGAGGTTCTTCTGGTGCGAAGTTTCGCATCTCCCTCGGTCTACCTGTGGGAGCTGTCATTAACTGTGCTGATAACACCGGTGCCAAGAATTTGTACATCATTTCTGTTAAAGGAATTAAAGGACGCCTGAACAGATTGCCAGCTGCCGGTGTTGGTGACATGGTGATGGCCACAGTTAAAAAAGGAAAACCTGAACTTCGGAAAAAAGTGCATCCTGCAGTGGTAATAAGACAACGAAAATCATACCGGAGAAAAGATGGTGTGTTCTTGTATTTTGAAGACAATGCGGGGGTGATAGTGAATAACAAAGGAGAAATGAAAGGTTCAGCTATAACAGGCCCGGTGGCAAAAGAATGTGCAGACCTGTGGCCCAGGATCGCCTCAAATGCTGGAAGCATTGCCTGAACATGCCATCTGTTTGTAAAATAAAGTTCTTGTTACAAAGATGTTTTTTTTTTTTTTTTATTCATTTTAGTATAGAACTGCGCTAAGGCCTTTTCATGAAGCTATATTTTTTGCAAACAAATGAGTGCTCATACGTGCAATGTGTGCGCTATCATTAACTGCCACAAAATTCTGGAAAATCTCTATATAAAGTGCCTTGTGCAATATATACCAACCCAAATCATCAAAAAAAAAAATACCAAATTCATCAAATGCAATATGTGCAAAATGTATTAATACAAATCTCTTTAAATCAATATATACTGAACTGCCCTATGCAATGCAATACTGTATAACATGCATCAGAAAATCAGTGACCATAAATACAAAAAAAAAATCATATGAGCAAAATTTTCCAATAATAATTTGCTCAATAAAGTCCCAAATGCCATAAAAAAAAAAAAATGTATGCATTTTTTTGTAATATTGTATTACAATTAGAAATATATTCTATGAAAGAAGAACCTTAATTTCTTCAGAAATATAATATATTGTATGTCAATCCACTTAAACTGATTACATTTTTTTTATACTCAGTCTATCTTTATAGGTTTTGCATTTGTGTAACACAGCATGTAATGCGATTCTTTTCCATTTGATGTTTTGCCTTGAAACTCACAGTAGTATCTGTTTCTCACATATCCACTTTGTTCCACATTCATTCATCGAGCTTTCAGCACTTCACCTCCTTTATTCACTGTAATTTGAAAATGTTCCTTTCCAAAATGTCACCACTATATATAAAATAATCGCTGGTATTTGATACTTTTACACTTTGTTGTCAGGACTTTACACTGAAACCAGAGTTGAATAATGAAACCGGGGCTCTTATTCATAAACTAGTGTGCCATTTTATTTAAACAAAACTATTCTTTCTTTAGTTGGAAAATAGTCTTTGGTGGAACTCACCTTTAGTAAAACCAAAGCGAGCCACACAAAGTTATTTCAGCAAAATGTACCGATAACTGTGTGGTGTGAGGTTTATTCTGATTAGAGGCTTGATTCCTTAACACTAATGAGTTGTTATAATTATTGTTGAGCGATCGGTTCGGCCCGAGCATGAGTTTGGGCTGGACATTGGCTGTTCACCCATTCGATGAACATCCAAATTATCGGGGCATTCGACTGTTTGTTCGGCCAGCCGATTGACCACAATGCACTGCGCCACTGCACAGTGCATTGGAAGCCCTGATTGGCTTGAGCAATGAAAGTTTTGCCCAATCAGGTAACAGGGCACTGTCAGAGCCATGATTGGAGAAAGCAATGATGACTTTATCCAATCATGGCTCATTGCTCTTTGTCAAACTCCACACTATAAAAGTATTCTTTCAATAGCGGCCATTTGAAGTGTGGTATCAGAGTAGAGAGAGATAGAACAGGACTCTGTTCAGTGCTACTAGAGAGTTAGTGTGCTATTTTGATTATGTAGTGCGACCATTAATTTTTACTTTAGTGTCACTTTAGTGTGAATCAAGTGCTAGTTCAGACAGTGTGAGTGTAGTGACCATTCATTTTTACTTTAGTGTTAATCTGTTTTGTCAGGGCAGGATTACTGCCTTATAGTTCAGTGCGTCAGTGCATGTTTAAAGCAGTATATTTCTGTGCATTACTGCACATTTAACGCAGTATATTTCTGTACATTACTGCACGTTTAATGCTGTACATTTCAGTGCGTTAGTGCACGTTTACCAAAGTATATTTCTGTAAGTTACTGCGCGTTTAACGCAGTATATTTCAGTGCATTAATGCACATTTAACTCAGTATATTTCCGTGCATTAAGTGCCGTTTAATGCAATAAATTTCAATGCTTTACATGCCGTTTAACAAAGTATATTTCTGTACTTTACTGCAGGTTTAACGCAGTATATTTCAGTGTGTTAGTGCACGTTTAACAAAGTATATTTCTGTACCTTACTGCACATTTGAGGCAGTATATTTTTGTGAGTTAGTGCATGTTTAACGCAGTATATTTCTGTGCGTTAGTGCACTTTTAACGCAGCATATTTCTGTACGTACTTCTATCTAAAGTCTGCAGAAAAGACACCAGAATTTATCCAAAACATCTCTAATCTTGTTCCCAGTGCACTACATTGTGGCCTCATCATACAGACTGGCTCCCCAAGCCATTGTTTACAAAATAAAGAAAGCTTGCTGGGAAAATATAATTTTTTTGGCTTTATAAATGCAATTATTTCTGCAGCAGCTTCTATACACAGTACAGATGTGCCACTTTACAGGTAGACTAAGGGAACCCTCCAGGCACTATATTGAAAGGAATATTTCATTTTTATTGTTATTTCTCATTTTTATGCTTTCACATTAAGCAATAGTAAATCACTGCTCATTTAAAAATGATGTTTTTTACAAACTTTTTTTCATTGATACATGTCCCCCAGGGCAGTACCTGGACCCCCATAACCATTGTATGCCCAATTACTTGTATATAAGCCTTCAAAATGGGCACTTTTGATTTTTCGGGTCCTATAGACTTCAATGGGGTTTGTATTTGGTTCCGAACTTTCGCGATGTTCGAATGTTCTGGTGCGAACCGAACAAGGGGTCGTTCTTACCATCTCTAGTTATAATACTACCTATTTTATCTCACGATAGAATAAAAATGCTCAATTTACAAACATAAATGTCATTCAGATGTATATCTTTATTTTTTGCATGTAAAGTTAAACAGTTTTCTCTCAAGAGCCCTAATTTCTCAAAAAAAAAAAAAAAAATATTTTATCTCATGAAGTGTTTTTATCACTATCACAAACACAGCTCATTTTCCTTCTCTCCTACATAGACATCTATAGACATTCTCAGTTACCACCACTCTGAAGCTGGTGTTATTTTAAGAGGTGATAACCTGTAAGGTAAGCTTTGTGAATCAAGCCTTGGGTGTCATTTATATGGATTGCTTAGGTCAGGGGAGCTCAACCTTTTGAGGAGCTTGGCCCACTTAAGGGATTTGGTAACAGGTCGGGGGGGGGGGGGGGGGGCTACAATGAAATGAAATGGTTCAGAATTTCGAAACTTTGATTTTGAATAGCATAATGAACATTTTTAACAACAATCAGGATCATCATTTTCCGTGGGACCATACCTCGTTAGATGTTTACCCACTCTTACATCTTGCGAGTGTGGTGTACTTTCTAAAAGCGCACCAAAACTCCTGCACCACCCGAAACCCACAGGATATAATAGAGGTCTATGGCTCAGTGCAGCAAGTGAACTGCGCTGTACATGCTGATCAGTGTGAACGCAGCCCAATAACCTTTTTTTAAAATAGCTAATACGCCTATTGCAAAACTATGTGTTTAATAGGTAACATGCCTATTGCAAAACTATGTGATTAATACTTTAAGCTGGCATCACTAGGCTGTTAGAAAGGTTCCTGTTCTGGGCAGAGTGATACCAAATACACTTCACCTGGGACAGGAGTCGGCACTACAGAGGAATTGCTCGCTTATGCAGCTCCTGCTCCCTCCGCAGCCACTTCCTCTGGTGCCGGCTCCATCCACTCTGATGCTTTGTAATGGCAGGTCGACAACCTGTGACCTGAGCTTGCCAACCTGGCCATCCCAGAGTATGAGATCTTGGGCCACATCAGAAGGCCACCAGGTGAGCACCCCTGGCTTACGTGGTCTCCCAAAATAGAAAGGCGCTGGTCAATAGAAATGTAAAAGTTTGCCCCAAGCTGGGATTCAACTTGAACTTACAATTTGCTTTATTGTTAAATTATATTTACCCAATGAACTGGTAAGGATGTGTAAAGGACAATTTAGTCTGTTCACTTTCAGCACCACTTCTCCATCACTTGGCTGCATCCAAAAAATCTGGTCTTCTAACACAACATTTTTTTTTTAATGATGTCATGGGGGAGGGGGGGGGGGGGTTCTGCCACTTTGCTGCTTGAAGGTGAAATGGTAAGTGTTCTTCTCAACCACTTTTACCACATCATGTACACTTCCATGAATGCTGAATCACTGTTAAAGCAAATTTTCCATTATTACCTCATCTCTACTATGATGTTTATTGCTTTAAAATCTAGCTATCTTCTTTAAGGATAATGAACAAAGTGTGGGGTGGATCATTAGCCAGGTATTTTGAGTTCTCTAAACTACAAGTAGTTTACATTTGTGTCTCTCTTCCAATAGGCCATAGTCCAGGTGCTATTCTTACAGTTGGGCTTTCCCATTAACCTCTTTGGAGCATCAATTTGGTGCACAAGTACTGAGAAATGAGTAAACAGTGAGCATTGCAGCTGAAACCCAGGCAGTGTAAAGCGAGGATGCACTGAATCTGAGTTTTGTCTTTGGGTAAACTACTTAAGAGAAGGAAGGAATGACTGCAGAAGCTGCTAACTCTGGTTGCCATTTTGAAATGGCACTAGGAAAAAATTGCTGCTCTCCCTCCACCATTTTAAATAGTGCCTGGAACTCAAGTGGTTGGAGGAATACCCTGGGTGGCCTACTCACTTTGTGACTGGTAGATTTCCTTCCTCAAGAGACAGCATGTTGGCATCTATGGTGTGGCATAGTATCTTGTAATGTGGTTTGG
This sequence comes from Pelophylax lessonae, assembly GCF_965119305.1. Classification (NCBI taxonomy): domain Eukaryota; kingdom Metazoa; phylum Chordata; class Amphibia; order Anura; family Ranidae; genus Pelophylax; species Pelophylax lessonae. The sequence continues at coordinate 465,866,662 of NC_138769.1, forward strand.
CATAGAAACCTGAAGTGTGAATGATTGTGTCCTCACCTCTTAAGTAGTTGGGTTCCTTCAACCTGGGAGAGATTGACACCATTGGTTTGCTCCCCTATTGGACGGTGAGCATGCCTGCTCTTTGGAGCTGGGGCAATAAAGAATAGTCATTGGTTGCCTAAGAGAAAATAAAACTATGGAGACTTCAGTCATATTTGAACTTTGAAGTTAGGAATTGCTGTTGGTATTTTGAGCAGAGTAAAAAGTGAAAGTTAACTACATTTGTGTGGACATTGATTACTCCTTATCATAATAAAAGAACACCTGATCTGAAGGTAATGCAGTAGGGTATAGACTTTGGCAAGGCTACTAAGAGGTAGAGTGCAGAGATGATAGGGACCACTGGAAAAGCAGCCAGGACTGGAAAACCTGGGTATAATCAGCCAGCTTTGGAAGTTTTGGTGCTGGGAAGGGGATGTCTCCCTCCAGGGCAGCCCAGATAAAGACAGAGAAAGAGAGAGTGAGTTGTGTGATCTGCTGTTCACAAGAGAGAGAACCATTGGTGGAGTGCTGATAAACTCCTGATGATGTCCTTTATATAACAAACTAGAGGGATCAGTGGAAGGGTATAAGCTGGAGGATTAGTGAGACATGTTCATGGTAAAGGGATAGCATACACAGTTGGTCATACCAAGAGGGGAGTAAGGTTCAAGAGTTTGTGAGACCCATTTGGAGACCTGTGGTGTTAGATTCTTGTAGATAGAAGCATCTGGAAAAGAAATCCCCATTTGCTGTAACGTATTTGCCACTAGAGAAGGCTTTCATTATAATGTGGTGCGGTTATACGGTCAGTTTCTGAGTAAAATCTATTTACTTCTGGAGCTTCTGAGGCTTTCTAAAGCAGCTGCATGGTCCATGGGTTGCTTGACAGCAATGACGCTGCACCTCTGGAACTCTCCTGGGGAGAAGGAACCCTGCTCTTCAGTGACTTTTTTTTCCATTCCAGCCCCCTACTAGACACTTCTCTCCAGTGATTGTCTGGAACCCCATAAATATTTGGGCTGGTTGATTTGAATCACCCACCCTAAGCTTTAGAAACTTCTTTTAGGGGCAGGGGGTAGCAATCAGTCTCTCAGCCAGTGAGACCCTCAACAGGCCAGAAAAAAAATTACTTCTCCCTTCGACTAAAACGAAAATGTATTACAACTAGTTGCAATTTTATGTGTTAATACGCATTAAGCATTTGGCTGCTGAGCAGAGTCCCGGAGGGAGGGTGACGGCTGTCTCCTCCTCTGTAGCAGTGGCACGTGGTCACAGGCAGGCAGACTGGGGACCAGGAAGGAAGGAGCTGAACCAGAGGTCCATGAGAGCTGACTGGAGGGGTTGAGACACTGGAGACCCTCGAAAAACCGTATCGTGAGTACAGGGGATGGTGTCTATGGGGCCTGACCTGAGGGGGGCCACCCCAGTGTAGGATAGCCAGAGGATGGGTGTCAGCAGTTGGAGTGAAAGGGGGCACTAGGAGTGTATATTCATCCTAACAAGTAATCCTAAATTCATCTAAGTGGCAAGGTGAATCAGCAGCCTGGCTGCATCTTCAGACAGGAGTCCTCATCTATTGTGAATAGTTAAAGTTGGAGTATCCCACTCTTCCCTTCTCCCATCCCTAATTTTAATAAAACCACATAAACAACTACATCCCCTAGACTGTTCATTAACTGGGCCAGAGAGTAAAGAGTTAAATTGTGCATGCTGCTGTTGCTAACGGTAACCCAGGGGGACCTGAAGGTATAATATCCAGCAGTCCTCAAGGGGGCAGTGCTACAAAAGTAGTTGGGAGCAGAGGAACTACTGCAACTAGCATATAACATTACCCATAATTACGGTACACAGATGCACACCGGAAATATTACAAACTTTATATAAGAAATGATTAAAAACGGTACATACAGTAAATCCAATGAACAAACAGGTATTATCAGCTAAAGGGCCCAACAGGGGTCCTGGTGGAATTGTGCACAACTACCCAGGTATATATACATACTGTAGTTATTAATAGATACCTCCAGATAAATATTGCAGCAATGTCCAGTTGCAAGGGCCCCAGAGGATGACTGCAATGTGGTGTCTGTTTTGGTGTCAGAGACCTAAAAACAAGATCAGCATTAATAGAGAGATCCTCAAGTTGTTGTCCAATCAGCCTGGAACACAGCTTTTCATCAGCAAAAACTGGCATGTGACACTAGAACTCAGAGTCAGCCTATCTACTCTGCATCTTTGTCCCTAGAAGCTTCTAATCTGTCATGCAACCAGACTAAACTAGCTATAGGATTCCAGACCAGAAGGGGAAGGGTTATTTGGAATAACAGGAGCTGCATATAAACTCTTTTGCAACAAATAGGGTTACTCACTACCCAGTAATATACTGGAAGGTGACCACTACACACTGTTTCAGACTTAGTTACCTGGTATAGTGCATGTGAAATGACAACAGTGGGCTAGATGCACTTCTGTCACCAGTATATATATATATATATATATATATATATATATATATATATATATATACAGTATATATATATACACACACAGTATACTTACCCAGAAGTTATGGGCAACATAAGGGCATAAATAAATTATTAACATAGGGCCACTTTCCTAAAAAAATAAATCTGCTTCCTGGTCTGGATTCAGCATGAACAGAACATATGGACTCAAGCTCTCTCTTTACTTCCTCCTTTTGGGGTTTCCAACCCAATAACCCAGAGACAGGAAGTGCTATACATAATTATAAGCAGCACAGCTATTTACAAATACGGACAGTAGAGAGTGGCAGATCCCTACATTATGATTATATTTTGACTGATCAGATTAGGAGATTACGTGGGGAAAACAGAAATGCAGGGCATCCCATCTGAACTGATTGATTATAATCCACTTCCTTGGGTGTGTCATAGTGAAGGTATAGGTTGTTGACTATAGATTGATTATCCCTATCAGAAGAAATTGATCAGAAAATAAATTGATCATTGATCGAAGCCTGTATGGCCACCATAAAGGATGGCCATGTACTGTACAATCTCCTTTATCTATACCAAAATATAATAGACGGACACACCTAAACAACTATTTTAGTTAGTATCATACCAGTTAAGCCAATGGTACATCTAAGGATATTGTAAAAGCAATAGCTCTCCAAACTGTGGTCCAGGGGCCAGGTGCAGTCCTTTGCTTGCTTTTATCCAGCTGTTTCATCCACTAACCCCCAAGATGGGGCACAATTCCTCCCAATGATACTAACGATAGGGCACAATTCCCCCAATGACACCAAAGATGGCGCACAATTCCTCCCAATGACACCAACGATGGGGCACAATTCCTCCCAATGACACCAACGATGGGGCACAATTTCTCCCAATGACACCAATGATGGGGCACAATTTCTCCCAATGACACCAATGATGGGGGCACAATTTCTCCCAATGACACCAACAATGGGGCACATTTCCTCCCAATGATACCAACGATAGGGCACAATTCCTCCCAATGACACCAAGGATGGGGCATTTATGCTTCCAATGACACCATCGATGGGGCACAATTTCTCTCAAAGACACCAACGATGGGGTACGGTTCCTCCGAATGACACCAACGATAGGGCACAATTCCTCCCAATGACACCAACGATGGGGCACATATGCTCCCAATGATACCAACGATGGGGCACAATTTCTCTCAAAGACACCAACGATGGGGCACGGTTCCTCCCAATGATACCAACGATAGGGCACAATTCCTCCGAATGACACTAACGATGGGGCACATATGCTCCCAATGACAGCAACGATGGGGCACAATTCCTCGCAATGACACCAAGGATTAGGCACAATTTCTCTCAAAGACACCTATGATGGGGCACAATTTCTCCCAATGACACCAACGATGGGGCACAATTCCTCCCAATGACACCAACGATGGGGCACAATTTCTCTCAATGACACCAAGGATTGGGCACAATTTCTCTTAAAGAAACCAATGATGGGGCACAATTCCTCCCAATGACACCAACGATGGGGCACAAATTCTCTCAAAGATACCAATGATGGGGCACAATTTCTCCCAATGACACCAACGATGGGGCACAATTTCTCCCAATGACACCAATGATGGGGCACAATTCCTTCCAATGACACCAACGATGGGGCACAATTTCTCTCAAAGACACCAATGATGGGGCACAATTTCTCTCAAAGACACCAACGATGGGGCACAATTCCTCCCAATGACACCAATGATGGGGCACAATTTCTCCCAATGACACCAATGATGGGGCACAATTTCTCCCAATGACACCAATGATGGGGCACCATTTCTCCCAATGACACAGTGATGGGGCACGGTTCCTCTAACTGACTTCAAAGATGGGGCACTGTTTACTCCCACTGATACCGGGCCATTTTCTACTCCAGATGGCCACAGTCCAGACCCCTAAGGTGAAGGATAGGAGAGTTTCTCTGTATTTGCATCTCCATTATCCAGAAGTCAAGAACAATCTGCTATCAGGACACAGATTGCAATATATAAATAAAAATAAACAGCCATTATATTATATAAAGGAAGTACTGTCTGCATGGGCACTTTACCACCATAAGAACATAAATGGTGGCAGTACTCCCTGTGTTATATATGAATTGATGTAAAATATCATCAGCAGTGTGTGCCTTGCTCCCTGTAGAACACAATACCACCCAGCACTTTATGAAAGAGATCTCCGTGCTAGAGATCCCTGTAATCTCCCCTCCCCTCCCCAACTGACAGCCATCAATCACTCCCAAGCACCGGTTTATAATAACTCGTCCCCGCCCACTCAGCACAACACACACGCCCCTTTTCCATTCCTGAATCCACAAGCAGCCCCGCCCCGAGGCCGGATGATTGACAGCAGGCTGTGTGTACGGCGGAGAGTGTAGCGGCGGCGGGGGGATAGAGTGGGGTGCTGTGGATGTGAGATGGACAACGAGGGGAAGTTGTGTGTATGTGAGCGCTAAAACAAAGTCCGGCCAGCTCTACAGGTGAGTCTATGGGGTATAGAAAACACTGGAAAGTTGTGTGCTGGGGCTGAGGTCATTGTGTAAGGACAGGTGCACGAGCTGCGTGACTACATGAGGAGCCTGGGAAGTGAGAGCTGGGCGTGGGGACACGGGGTCACTCCTAGCTTGTGTGCTATTCCTGGGGGAACCCACAGTTATTTGTCAGAGCTCATATCATCTCAACTCTGTTAGTGGGTTATTCCTAGCTCCTGTGTATTCCTATGTTACTGTGTGATCTAATCTGTGCTATCCAATCTGTACATAGAACATCCATGTATCCCCATGTGATCCTAATCTGTACATAGAACATCCATGTATCCCCATGTGATCCTAATCTGTACATAGAACATCCATGTATCCCCATGTGATCCTAATCTGTACATAGAACATCCATGTACCCCCATGTGCGATCCTAATCTGTACATATAACATCCATGTACTCCTGTGCAATCCTAATCTGTACATAGAACATCCATGTATCCCCATGTGATCCTAATCTGTACATAGAACATCCATGTACCCCCATGTGCGATCCTAATCTGTACATATAACATCCATGTACTCCTGTGCAATCCTAATCTGTACATATAACATCCATGTATCCCCATGTGATCCTAATCTGTACATAGAACATCCATGTATCCCCATGTGATCCTAATCTGTACATAGAACATCCATGTACCCCCATGTGCGATCCTAATCTGTACATATAACATCCATGTACTCCTGTGCAATCCTAATCTGTACATAGAACATCCATGTACCCCCATGTGATCCTAATCTGTACATAGAACATCCATGTACCCCCATGTGCGATCCTAATCTGTACATATAACATCCATGTACTCCTGTGCAATCCTAATCTGTACATAGAACATCCATGTACCCCCCGTGTGATCCTAATCTGTACATGTAGCATCCATGTACCCCCATGCGATCCTAATCTGTACATATAGCATCCATGTATCCCCCGTGCGATCCTAATCTGTACATATAGCATCCATGTACCCCCCGTGTGATCCTAATCTGTACATATAGCATCCATGTACCCCCTTTGCGATCCTAATCTGTACATATAACATCCATGTACCCCCGTGCGATCCTAATCTGTACATAGAACATCCATGTATCCCCCGTGCGATCCTAATCTGTACATATAGCATCCATGTACCCCCTGTGCGATCCTAATCTGTACATATAGCATCCATGTACCCCCTGTGCGATCCTAATCTGTACATAGAACATCCATGTACCCCCCGTGCGATCCTAATCTGTACATAGAACATCCATGAACCCCCCGTGCGATCCTAATCTGTACATAGAACATCCATGTACCCCCCGTGAGATCCTAATCTGTACATAGAACATCCATGTACCCCCCGTGAGATCCTAATCTGTACATAGAACATCCATGTACCCCCCGTGAGATCCTAATCTGTACATATAGCATCCATGTACCCCCCGTGAGATCCTAATCTGTACATATAGCATCCATGTACCCCCGTGAGATCCTAATCTGTACATATAGCATCCATGTACCCCCGTGCGATCCTAATCTGTACATATAGCATCCATGTACCCCCGTGCGATCCTAATCTGTACATATAGCATCCATGTACCCCCGTGCGATCCTAATCTGTACATATAGCATCCATGTACCCCCGTGCGATCCTAATCTGTACATATAGCATCCATGTACCCCTGTGCGATCCTAATCTGTACATATAGCATCCATGTACCCCTGTGCGATCCTAATCTGTACATATCACATCCATGTACTCCAGTGCGATCCTAATCTGTACATATAACATCCATGTACCCCCCCATGCGATCCTAATCTGTACATATAACATCCATGTACCCCATGTACCCCCCCATGCGATCCTAATCTGTACATATAACATCCATGTACCCCCGTGCGATCCTAATCTGTACATAGAACATCCATGTACCCCCGTGCGATCCTAATCTGTACATAGAACATCCATGTACCCCCATGCGATCCTAATCTGTACATAGAACATCCATGTATCCCCCGTGCGATCCTAATCTGTACATAGAACATCCATGTACCCCCATGCGATCCTAATCTGTACATAGAACATCCATGTACCCCCCCATGCGATCCTAATCTGTACATAGAACATCCATGTACCCCCCCATGCGATCCTAATCTGTACATAGAACATCCATGTACCCCCCGTGCGATCCTAATCTGTACATAGAACATCCATGTATCCCCCGTGCGATCCTAATCTGTACATAGAACATCCACGCATTAGCCCTTGTTCACATTGGAGTGACTTGTCATGCAATTTGACAGGTCGCATCCTATTGTTAGCAATGGCCATTTATAAATTGATGCAACGCTGACTTTGCGGTGCCGCATCGATTTGAAAAGTATTTCCTGCACTACTTTTGCTGATTTTTCTGGTGTGACTTTAATAGTCATCTGTACATGAAGCCACACAGATTTCTTCAAAGTCACCCTCGATGTCGCACTGGCATGCAGCTTCGAAATTGTGCAGTTTCAGATGAAGTCGCATGATTTCAAAGCTGCAGTTAATGTGAACTAGGGCTTACTGTGAAATTGAATCTGTATATATAAGATCCATGTATTACCGTGCAATCTTAACAGAGATTCTACTAGTCTGTACATTTACACTGATCAGCCATAACATTATGACCGCTGACAGGTAAAGTATATAATTACAATGACATCTAAAAATGGATGGGATATATTAGGCAGCAAGTAAACATGTTGTCTCTGAAGTTGATGTGTTGAAATCATAAAAAAAAAAAAAGTTGGCAAGCGTAAAGATTAGAGTGACTTTGACAAGGGCCAAATTATAATGGGGTGATGACTGCAGCTCTTGTTCCTGGTCTGCAGTGGTCAGGATCTACCAAAAGTGGTCCAAGGAAGAAACACCGGCCAACCGGAGACAGTATGGTGGACAGCCAAGGCTCATCGATGCACTTGGGGAGTGAAGGCTGGCCTGTGTAGTCCAACCCAATAGAAGAGCTACTGTAGCTCTGATTGCTGAAAATGGTAATGCTGGTTTTGATAGAAAGATGCCAGAACACAAAGCGCATTGTAGTTTATTGCGTTTGGGGCTGTGTAGCCACAGACTGGTCAGGGTGCCAATCGTCTGTGGCCAGGGTATTCCTTACATGTATACATGCTGCTGCAGGGAGTAGAATGCCCTGGCTGCAGATAATGGGTCTGTACAGGTGACAGCATCCTGGCAGGCTTGCGTACATTTATTTATATTCTAGTCCGAATACACCCAAGTTCATCACTACTCATTCATGAAGTGTTGCAGAATGTTTGGATCCTAGTCCGAACCCATGTGTGCAAATCCACCAGTTAACTGTCCCCTGTATTGCACCAATCATCTGTGGCTAGGGCATTTCACACCCTGCAGCCACACCACACAAGAGGCATGTATATGTGCAGAGAATGCCCTAGCCACTGATGATTGGCCGAATACAGGAGAGAGCTACCTTTCAGACTCACTGGGATCAGGCTAGGACAAGAACATGCCCAATCTCATTCCTATTCCTCAAACACCATTTTGCCAAATCTAAAGTCTGATTGTTCAAAGATTGCATGGTCTGTAATGCATATGTTGACCTTAACCACCTCAGTTCAGTGCCACAGCCGAAAAAGACGCTACAGCATGGCTCTCTTGTTCTGGGAAGGCATCCATGGACATCCTCCCAAAAACATGCCTCCTGCTAATCGGGTGCACTCTGCGACCTTCAGACACAGCTGATCACAGATTGAGGTGAAGGGCCAATCACAGCGGCCCTTTACCATGTGATCAGGTGGGTCCAATCACAGCTGGTCACATGTAAACAAACTTGCCGGTTATTAGCATTACTTTCCTGTGTGGGGAAAGGTGAGCCAATAACCGGCAAGGCTGTCAGGGGCACTATCACACTGATAATCAGGGCACTTATCAGTGCCCTGATTATCAATGCAGCCTCACCAGTGCCCATCAGGGAAAAAGAAAAAAAAATTACTTATTTGCTAAATTTTATAACCAAAACTAAAACTTTTTTTTTTTTTTTCAAAGTTTTCGGTCTTTTTTTTTTTTGTTTGGCAAAAAGTTAAAAACCCCAGGGGTGAATAAATACAACCAAAAAAATAAAAATCTATGTCTCAATAAATAAAAATTCCATCTGGATAGAGTGTTACATGACCATGCAATTGTTGTTCAAAGTGCAATGGCACTGAATAGTGAAAATTAGGCTGGGCAGGAAGCGGGTGAAAGTACCCAATATTAAAGTGGATAAGTAGAAGTGTAATGAAGCATTGAACTCTTCTGTGGATAAAAAAAAAGGACCTTTTAGGGAAGATTAAGAGCCAGTTCACATATATGAAACGAAAGACATCTTATGTGATGTCTGTGTGATGCAAATTTAGCCATACAGATTGTATGGCTAAATTCGCATCGCATTCGGTCACAACTCGCACAGGACCCTTTTTTGGGTCCACACCAGAATCTGATCCCATGGGTGTTCACACCAGTGCAATCCGATTCATGTCGGAACAGACAGTTCACACTGCGATATGCAAACTGATCTGGGGGTGTCGTTAACTTTGTATTGATACCCCCATCGATTTGCATATAGCAGTGTGAACTGCCTGCGAGTTGAATGCGATGCAGGAACCTACAGTAGATTTGCAGGGTTCCCGCATTGCATATGTGCAAACTGGGACTGATACAAGAGAAGTATTACTATGCATAATTCATCCCTACAGACACTGAGAATTACACCCAGTGAATCAGAAGCATTATTGTGTCATGTCTATTTATAAATAAGGAAACTATATTGTTACTTTGCAACATTCCATTTTGTAGCAGAGGTTAATCCTGGCAACAAATCCCTAATACCAGCAATTGTGTAACTAGCTATTTAATCCCTATAGTCACTGGTGATTTGCTGCTGCGGGTTAAACCAGTGCTGCATCATTAGGCTGATGACACAGGGGCGATTCTGCCACTAGAGACAAATCACCAATCGCAGGTTTAGTAAAAGGTTGCTTGTGTGGTCCTATGGAATCATTCCCACCGTAGCCAGATGAAGTGAGATGTCGCTCTGTCCTTGGCCCAAACGCTGCTAAATCTCAATGGTCAGTGATGGGAATGACATCTCACTTCCTCAGCTACAGAGGGAGTGATTCCACAGAGACAAACGTAGAGCCTCTTAGTGATCCTGCCATTGGTGATTTCAACAAAGCTACAGGAATGCTTTCAGCAGAGTCTCCCATCTGACATAAGTCTAATGGGCCATACACACTATACAATTGTCTTTAGATTTACCAAAAACATATAATATGAGGTCAAATCTAAACCCTTTCAGTTTGTATGCAATCTGGCAGGCCCTTGCACTACATAGTTGAAGGTAAATCTAAGCCCCCGTTCACACTAAGGCGACCTGTGAGGCGACCTGGTCGCCTCACAGGTCGCCGCAGGTCTCCTCCCATAGGGAAGCTGCGGACCCGTTCTAATAGGAGCGACACAAGTGGCTCCGACTTAGAAAAAGGGTCCGGAGCTTCTTTGGGGCGACCAGGAGGCGACCGCCATAGACTTCAATGTTATGAAGTCCGTGGCGGCCGCTCCGAGGTCGCGGCGCGCTGCTCGCACCGCGATCTCGGAGGTCCCCCCGGGAAGTAGCGTCGCGTGTATGTGAACCGGGGCTTAAGGAAATCTAACAACAAAAGTTGTATATTGTGTATCCAGCTTTATGCCTAGTGCACACGATGAGAAAATCGGACGGGAAATACCGCTTTTGAAACAATTATACGATACTCTTGACTTAGTACAGAGCATTTCAAGAGACGATCACAACAGTTCATGCAAAATTAATTATTATTAAGGGACAAAAACGACAAACAGAATGAGTGATTTTTATTTAATCAGTACAGTATTCATCTATAAAAAAAAAAATCAAGTGATCAGGACTGTGCATGATTGGAAGCCAAAGAATACATTATAGTAATAACAAAAGTGCAGTGCTAATAATTTAAAACATCATGAATGCAATGACCAAAACCTCATCCAACGGAGTGAGAAAAACATAGAAGAAAATAATAGTGACTGAAGTCCCAAAGAATAAGTGGCTAAATAGTGAAAGTCCAAAAAAAAAAAAAAAAAAAAGCTGAATCCAAAGGAAATAATGTGATCACAATCCTTCCTTCCTTTGACACCCAGGGAATGTGTATAATGGGGACACCACAGTGCACAAGTGCAGGGAGCAGCTTACCAGAGCGCCATGGCTACTCAAATGAATGAGAGAGCCTCGCCAAGTAATAGATCTCAGGGACTCCAAGGGACCATGGGTAGCGCCGTGGAATGGTTAATTCCTTAAGGTAGCTCCGTGATGGTCAGGCAGAGGCGGCTCTCTAATTAGGCAAATTAGGCGGTCACCTAAGGCCTCGCACTCACAGGGGCCTCGCAGCCGCCTAATTTGCCTAGTTAAAGAGCCGCCTCTGAGCCTGGCAGCAAGGATCTCCCTGCCATCAGCACAGCGTGGGGTCCCGGAGCGCCGCGCTGGCATCCTGCTGGCTGCATGCAGCGGTGAGGAGTGAGCACTTCAGCTGTGCTGCCAGACGGACTGCATGCATAAGATGACACAGAGAACTCCCTCCCCCAGCAGGAGAGAAGGTGCTGCTGCTTCCAAGAGGACTGCGCCTGGCCCGCCCTGATCAGGTACACGAGGCTGGGGGGGGGGGATGTGCAGGTCACAGGTGACAAGTGCTGTCGTATCTGGCAGACTGCCTATGTGTGTCCTCCTTCCCCCACCGCCAATTTCATTCTTATACAGTCAGCAAGTAGAAGGCAGAATGTCCGAGCAGAAGGCGGGAGCTGTCCAACTTTTCAAGTTAAAAAGCCTGTGATTTGTTAGTATGGGCGGTCCTAGCAACCAATCAGCTGCCTGTTAATGAAAAGTTGGACAGCTTCTGCCCTCTGCTCGGACATGCTGCATCCTCTGTCTTCTACCTGCTATGTAAGGTAAGGGACTCAGAAATTCCATTCACCTGCTCCTCCCCTCCCCTCCCCTCCCCCTCTTTCCTTCCACGTCCCCTCTGTTCTCTGCTCTGTCACTGTGCTCAGGTGATGGTTTGGGAAGTGTAACTGTCCTAGGTGGAGAGGATCAATTCCCCACTGTTCTGTCCTCTCCACCTCCAGCATGCCTGCAGCTTCAATAATATCCCCCACCCAGGACCATTCCAAGTGAGTGAGCACTGTGACTTACCAGTCTCTCTCCTCTCCCCTCTCTCTCCTGCACTGGCCCTGTGTCCATCCTCCTGTCCACCTGGCTCTGCCCCCCCCACCTGGCTGCACCCCCCTTTCCTGTCCACCTCGCTCTGCCCCCCCCACCTGGCTGCATCCTCCTGTCCACCTGGCTCTGCTCCCCCCCCCCCAGGCTGCATCCCCCCTCTACCTGACTGCACCCCCCCTCTTCTGTCCATCTGGCTCTGCCCTCTCCTGTCCACCTGGCTTCACCCCATCTCCTGTCCACCTGGCTGCAACCCCCCTCTCTTTTCCACCTGGCTGTATTCCCCCTCCACCTGGCTGCACCCTCCCTCTCCTGTCCACCTGGCTCTGTCCTCCCCCACCTGGCTGTACCCTCCCCCCTCTCCTGTCCACCTGGCTCTGTCCCCCCCACCTTACTGCACACTCCTTCACCTTCTGTAGCTGCAACCCCCCCTCTCCTATCCACCTGGCTCTGCCCTCTCCTGTCCACCTGGCTGCACCCCATCTCCTGTCCACCTGGCTGCAACCCCCTCTCTTTTCCACCTGGCTGCATCCCCCCTCCACCTGGCAGCACTCCCCCCCCCCTCTCCTGTCCACCCTCCACCTGGCTGCACCCCCCCTCTTCTGTCCATCTGGCTCTGCCCTCTCCTGTCCACCTGGCTTCACCCCATCTCCTGTGCACCTGGCTGCATTCCCCCTCCACCTGGCTGCACCCTCCCTCTCCTGTCCACCTGGCTCTGTCCTCCCCCCTCCACCTGGCTGTACCCTCCCCCCTCTCCTGTCCACCTGGCTCTGCCCCCCCCCCACCTGGCTGCACACCCCCCATCTCCTGTCCACCTGGCTGCAACCCCCATCTCCTGTCCACCTGGCTGCAACCCCCATCTCCTGTCCACCTGGCTGCAACCCCCATCTCCTGTCCACCTGGCTGCAACCCCCATCTCCTGTCCACCTGGCTGCAACCCCCATCTCCTGTCCACCTGGCTGCAACCCCATCTCCTGTCCACCTGGCTGCACCCTCCCTCTCCTGTCCACCTGGCTCTGCCCCCCCCCACCTGGCTGTACCCTCCCCCCTCTTCTGTCCACCTGGCTGCACACTCCTCCACCTTCTGTAGCTGCAACCCCCCCCTCTCCTATCCACCTGGCTCTGCCCTCTCCTGTCCACCTGGCTGCACCCCATCTCCTGTCCACCTGGCTGCATTCCCCCTCCACCTGGCTGCACCCTCCCTCTCCTGTCCACCTGGCTCTGCCCCCCCCCACCTGGCTGTACCCTCCCCCCTCTCCTGTCCACCTGGCTGCACACTCCTCCACCTTCTGTAGCTGCAACCCCCCCTCTCCTATCCACCTGGCTCTGCCCTCTCCTGTCCACCTGGCTGCACCCCATCTCCTGTCCACCTGGCTGCATTCCCCCTCCACCTGGCTGCACCCTCCCTCTCCTGTCCACCTGGCTCTGCCCCCCCCCCACCTGGCTGTACCCTCCCCCCTCTCCTGTCCACCTGGCTGCACACTCCTCCACCTTCTGTAGCTGCAACCCCCCCTCTCCTATCCACCTGGCTCTGCCCTCTCCTGTCCACCTGGCTGCACCCCATCTCCTGTCCACCTGGCTGCATTCCCCCTCCACCTGGCTGCATCCTCCCTCTCCTGTCCACCTGGCTGCACCCCACCCTCTCCTGTTCACCTGGCTCTGTCCCCCCCCCCCCACATGGCTGCACCCCACCCTCTCCTGTCCACCTGGCTCTATCCCCCCCCCCACCTGGCTGTACCCTCCCCTGTCACCTGGCTCTGCCCCCCCACCTGGCTGCACACTCCTCTCCTGTCCACCTGGCTGCATTCCCCCCCCTCCACCTTCTGTAGCTGCAACCCCCCACCCTCTCCTGTCCACCTGGCTCTGTCCTCCCCCCACCACCTAGCTGCACCCCATCTCCTGTCCACCTGGCTGCACCCCCCACCTGGATGCACCCTCCCTCTCCTGTCCACCTGGCTCTGTCCCCCCCCCCCCACCTGGCTGCACCCACTCTCTCCTGTCCACCTGGCTCTGTCCTCCCCCCCACCTGGCTGTACCCTCCCCCCTCTCCTGTCCACCTGGCTACATCTCCCCCCCTCTCTTACCCACCTTGCTCTGTTCAGCCCCCACCTGGCTGCACCCCCCCTCTCCTGTTCACCTGGCTCTGTCCAGCCCCCACCTGGCTGCACCCCCCTCTCCTGTTCACCTGGCTATGTCCAGCCCCCACATGGCTGCACCCCCCCTCTTCTGTTCACCTGGCTCTGTCCAGCCCCCACATGGCTGCACCCCCCCTTTCCTGTCCACCTGGCTCTGCCCTCTCCTGTCCACCTGGCTGCATCCCCTCTTTTCCACCTGGCTGCATTCCCCCTCCACCTGGCTGCACCCTCCCTCTCCTGTCCACCAGGCTCTCTCTAATCAAGAGTACCTATCACTTATATGCAACCACATAGGGGGCTATTGGTCCTCTGTCTAATGGCAATAAAAGTTATGTATAAAAAAAAAAAAAAAACTTTTAAACATTTAAAGAGACACATATAAAAGCAAAACATTTTAGAGCCCCCCCCAAGACATACACACAAAAAAAAAAAATGCATGTGATTGCCCTGCACATGTTATGCATCACCACACACGCCAGACTGACAGCAATATTTCTAGTATCAGAACTACTGCATAACACTAACCTGATGTCCTGTAGGGGCTTATTGAGTGTTGCCTATGAAAAAATATAGGGTACTAAAGTTTTTTGCTGTTTCATGGGTGCACACACGAAAAGACCCTATAGGCCATCAGTTTAATGTTATGCAGGAGTTCTGGTGCTAGTATTAGTGAATTTATTTATATATATATATTTTTTTTGGGGGGGGCGCAATTAGCTGGTCTTACCTAGGGCGCAAAATAGTCTAGCACCAGCCCTTTTTACAGCAAGATACAGCCGCTCAGCAAAGCCAGCGCTGACAGTTCCTTCTGATCCTCCTCCTCCTGCCCTCTCCTCCTGTGCTTGCCCACCAGGGGATGCTTGAATGGGAAGTTTGAAGCCCAGCAGCCAGAAGAGGAAAGATTGAGCCTGATCCATCCATTTATCCAGTCCCTCCCTTGTCTCTCCTGCCTCCCAGTGAGTACTCTGATGTGAGGGGTCTTCTCTCTCTCTCTCTCTCTCTCGATTCGGTGGGGCCTCATGTCTAAATTTTGCCTAAGGCCTCACAAAGCCTAGAGCCGCCTCTGTGGTCAGGTGAATGTATGGAAAGGAATATACAGAAGACCATAGTGTAATCCTGTAAACAACATAAATAAAGTTTATTAAAAGAACTACTCACAATGGTATGGTACAGGCAAGCACATAGACAATGGTGGCTGGGGATCCAATCGCGGCGTCCCGGGTGTGTCCAGTCAGCAGAAACAATAGTAGGCCAGCTCAGTAAGGGGGCGTGTGGACGTTGCGTCTGGAGTTGCCGACACGTATCGTCATCAAAAGACGTCGTACATCACTTCTGAAGTTATATTCTGTCATATGAGAATTTTTGTTACTTTAATAACCTTTTGGTTTTTGATATATGACTAGCGTGCAACCAAAAAAAAAAGACAATTACTCATCCGATAATCTCATTGTGCGTACCAAGGTATAGGTTGGGCTAACCCTTCCATAGAAAATTGCTCTGGTTTCCTTAGTGAGAAATTTCATTGCATATTAAGTGGACTTTCTCTCACTCCCCTCACCCCCCCCCCCTTTTCTCAAAATCAAACTTATACTTTTTCTGATGACTCTATCCCCCACCCTTCTGAATTCTTGCCTAGGCAGGAATACCATACTCTATTGCCCGCAGCCTCCTGGGACACTCATCATGTATCTCATTAGGTCTTGGGGGTGTGAGCATAGAACATCATTGGGAGGTTTGTTGGGTTGGGGGGGGCTGTCTCTTCCTGGTCTTTGCTGACCCCCTGATGGCATTGCATGTGTGTCATCAGGGATCCACTGCAAGAACCCAGAAACAGCCTGCTACTGATGTCAGAGAACAAGGTCATGGCATGGGTTCTGGTGAATAGTAGCAGATCCCTACAGAGCAGTGCTGGATTCAGTGGGTGGATAATGTTTTTTGTGGATAACCAATAAGAAAGGTAAGAGAGGGAGTAAAAAAAATGTGGATTACTACAGATGAATCACCCATGGGCCTTTGACCGAAAAGAAAATGTCTTTCTCCGTGGGAACTACTCAGACTCTGTGCCACTTCCAATCGCAGGACAATTGCATAGAGACAAATGCAATACTAGTGCTTTGTGCACAGACGTGCGGTGGAAATTTATCATAACTGGAGCAGACAGAATCTAGAGCATCTGTGCATGCCAACCAATCAGCTTCAATCTGCAGCTTGTTCAGTAAAGCTTTAAAACCGCAAGATAGAAGCTGATACCATGCACAGCTTCCCCAGTTTTGCTAAATTCCCCTATAGGGGATAAAGAATCCAAGGGTGCCCAGGGGGATACTTGCCATCCTTGGAGATTTATATAGCCTCCTTAGAGATTTGGAGCTGGAGGTAAAGAGCAGGCAATGTCCCAGAACTTGGCTGACTTTTCACGGCTATAATAGCTAGGGAAACAGGTAACTATATTTCTAAATCTGCTGATTAAAAAAAAATCTGTTCTATTTAAAATCAAAGCCTACCCTGTCATTAAAACACACCTATTATGCTGTTCTAATTAAGATAATACAAAGGAGTTCTTGTGTTCTGTAGGTATCTGCTGTATGCCTTTCCAAAATAAATCGGGCACCAATGGAAACGGATAATGAGACTGCTCAGGACAGAATACCCAGGTAATGACATGACTCTTCTGGCAGATGAATCGCGTTAGAGATGCCGGTGTGCATTTGCTAATATATTTTTATCTTTTGTACACAAGCGTCTCAGTTTGTCTGTATTGAGCCTGAAAAGCCTCTTTGTTCACTCTCTCTGCATGAGCCTTCTGTGTTGATTTTTTTTTTTTCTCTCTTATGCTTATTTTTATGGAAGAATCAAAGAATTTGTAGCATTCGAAGACAGTAGCTAAACAAAGCTTGTAGGAAAGTAGTCTGATCACATCACACACAGTTGCTTTATAAATAGAGAGATTATTTCCTGGTTTACCTTTGAAGCCTTACCACACCCCATTATGACTGTGACTGCAGAAGGTGACACGTACCCATCAGAGTGCAGACTCTGCTCTACACACCTCTCATATACAGAGAGCAAAGTATACAAGTGTGGTTGCTTTATTCCACAGACCTTCAGTTCCTATAGAAGTTAGCGTACGTGGAAACCCAGATAATGCCATTTTCTAATTTGCTTGCTTTTTGTCCATTAAAGCCGCGGGGGATAACGGAACAGAGAGTGGTGACAGGCTCTCATCCAGAGTGGCCGACTATACCTGTCCTTTCCGCCCAGCACCTCCATTCATAGAAGCTAATAATATATAAAGGTGCTACGTATATACAATATAGGTCAAATTCTAAATGACAAATGAAACTAGTGAATTCAATTTATATTTAATAAAGTCCAGTGAAAGTGAATAAAGTGCCAAACCTGAACAGTGTGAAACCTTTAGCAAGTGTCCATATATTCATTAGACCAGGGCTCGACAAATCCCAGTCGCCATGGCGACTAGAAATTGCATCCTGGCGCCTGGGCTTTTGTCAGCCTATTCACAGAGGGTACCCAGCCACACACAGCCCGATCCCAGATCCCGCAGATCATGATCGGACTGGCCATAGGCAGGGCTACATGTCCAAGCATTCAGACAGAGAGCCCCTCACGCTGGGCACTGGGATGTTTGCATCTGTGTCATCCACCGACAAGTCAAACAAGCCGCCGTCAGCCCTGTCAATCGCGCTTCTGCTCTCAGGCACCTGTACTGGGCAAAAGACGAGAGTCCAGCCAAACCCAGCCCCAAATTCAATGTTGGCACGAAGTCAGAGGAAGGTGGACCCCCAACATCAACTGTGACGACCCGATTGCCCCCTCTGCACATCCAGAAGACCAGGGTCACCATCCCTGGCCCACAACACTTACGTGAGTGCAAGGCTGGCCAGAAGTGCCCCTGCACCATCGACCCACCCCCCACTGACCGGAGCATCACAAGGACCAGACGGAGCTGACCAACTGCATGCCCGCCACAGTGGACAAGGAGATCTGGCCCAGAACCCCCTAGGTAAGGAACACTTAGCCAGGGGTGTCACACCAGCACCGCTCTGACTGCTGGGGTGCACATCACATCAGAGCCTTTATGCTCACCATTTCAGCAGGAAACTTTTCCAGCCTTTGAAAATACCCAACAATCCCAGATTGTCCTCCTGTCAGTCCATGCGTCACCCCAGCATGGCCCATTCTTGGAATCACCCTTATCAATGGGGCTATGCAGAGCCCCTTCACATCCCCTCCATCCATCACATACCCCATATGTGGACCTATTTATCTCTGCAGGATGGGGGCTGTACTATATAGGGGGTATAATAAGTCTATTGAGGATGGGGGCTGTGGGATGTAAGGGGTCATACAAGATATTTGGGGGGGGGGGGGGCATAAGTCTATACAGCATGGGGGTGATGTGCTAAAGAGGGGGTCATATAAGTCTATGTAGAATGGAGGCTGTGGGGGGGGGGGGTAGAATATGTCTATACAAGATGGGGTGCTGTAATATATATATATTCTGTGTCAGACTGCATTCCATCCAGAGTCCAGTCCAGTGGCACTGTATTGTTGGATCTGAGAGTCTCTTGTGACACATAGAGTAGGAGATAAATTATTCCGAATGCATCCGAAGTTACGAATTATCCAAAGTAACGAACGCCGCATCTAAACGAATACGAATATATTAGAAGTTACGAAATATCAGAAGTCACCAATGCCGCATCCAAATGAATGGAACAAATTTGAATGCATCCAAAGTTAGGAATGCTGATCATAATGAGTGATCCGATTTAAACGAAAAAAAAAAAAATGGAATGAAACTAAACCAAGCGAATGTTTTAACAGTGCACATGTCTAATATTCATACACTAATGTGCATCTCCACCAAACACTAAATGGCTCCTGCTTCTTTATTCCCCTATTACAGAGCAGTCAAATTGAGCTTGTTATATGGCCAGGGTTCCACCACAGAGCCACCCACAATCTGCACTTCAGGCCAGGACTCACAGATCACCCCCTGTTATAACAGTGTATCATAATTAAAGTGTTACTAAACCCACAACAGTAGAATCAGTGTGTATATGCAGTAAAGCATGCTCCATATACTCACTGTGGAACCCAAGGGGTTAATCCACACTGTAAAAAGGCTGTTTGTTCCGGTCTTCTCTGACCCTTCCCTTCTTCCACTGTCCCCCGATAGATGGATTAGTACAGAGCCTTGGGGGCACCCTGCACATGCTCAGATTGGTGTGTATTGCTAGAGTGTTTTTTTTTTTTTTTTTTCTTTTAACTTATTTTTTATTCGGAGGGGGAATGTGATCGGCACAGGGCCAATTAGCGCTGTCCAGACAGATGGTCAGGGGTCCTGCAGCCTCCTAAGACAGTCAGAGTTGAATGAAAACTCCTCCTACAAGCTTTAACCAGACACTGATAGATGTCACAAGACTGCTTTATACTGCTGATGAGAAAAGGTATTTAGCAGTTTATATTTACTAAAATATTTGCATTTCCATGTTCTGTGTACTGTGGGTGACCAGATAAAGGGAATGCAGGGTCCTGGGTTTAGGAACACTTGAAAAGGAAAAACCGGGTGGACTGCATATTATAAAACTAATAAAAAGCCCTTCTTATTTTTTCAAACATTTAGTTAACCACTTAAAGCAGAATGACGTACAGGTACGTGATTTTGTGGCAGGTGGTTGTACTGGGGTGATGCCTGCAGCTGCCCACCAGGAGACCCAGGCGACCAGCTGGCACGTCCGCTGGCTGGACTCCCCAACCATGCTGGAATCGGCTTTGATCGGGTCTCTGATGTAGTAACCCAGAAGTGATGTCACAGCGTCACTTCTGCTTTACTGGAGTCTTAAAGGCGTCAGTTTTAAAAATTTTAAAGTATTCAAAAATTACGATCTTGACGTTTTTTGAATCTTTAAAGTGCAGAGAAGAGGGGTTTGAGGTTTTATAGACCCCCCATAAAGAATACCTGTCACTGCCTAGAACTGTCACAAAAGAGGTTTACGAGTCGTGATCGCAATAAAAGTGATCCAAAAAAAAAAAAAATTAAAGGGACAGTGAAAAAATAAAAAAAAAACATAAAGCACCCCATCTCTTTGTTTGCGCAGAAGTGAACACATAGGTAAGTCGCGCCCGCAAATTTTAATATCGGTCAAACCACACATGAGGTATTGCCGCAGTCGTTAGAGCGAGAGCAATAATTCTAGCAGTAGAACTCCTCTAACTCCAAACAGATAACCTGTAAAAATCTTAAAGCATCTCTATGGAGATTTTAAAGTGGCGTAGTTTGTCGCCATTCCACGAGCGTGCGCAGTTTTTAAAGCATGACATGTTTGGTATCTATTTACTAAGCTTAGCATCTTTCACATCATGCAAACAAATATGGCTAATTTTACTGTTTTTAAAGTTTCCCCCCCCCCCCCCAAAAAATCGACTTCTGCGCAAATACAGTGTCGTAAATATTGCAACAACCGCCATTTTATTCTCTAGAGTCTCTGCTAACTAAAATTATATAATGTTTGAGGGTTCTAAATAATTTTCTAGCAAAAAATTAGTTTTTTTTTTTTTTCTTGTAAGCAACAAATGTTAGAAAAAGGGCTAGTGTTCAAGTGGTTAAAAACAGCACACTGTGGTCTGTCCCAATAGAGAGGCAGGCTGCATCCAGGTTCACAGTGCCCACTTACATCACAAACGAATGCCTCGTACACACGCAACGATTGTTGGCCGACCGATCGGCCGTCTTTTGTCCAGTGTTGTTGTGTTGGTTGAAATGTGCTCTAGACTGCACACAAATTTTTTCGGCCATCAACAACCAACTTCAGAAGTGATGTGATGGTTGACTTTCCGTGTGTTTTTTCTTCTCTGAGCATGCGCAGTCTTGCTCATCTGATTTTTGTCTGCCGAAATCTGTACTGACTGACGGAAAATCGGCCGTTGTGTTGACGGCCAACAAAAATGTTATAGCCTGCACACCAGATTTTGTTCGGCCGAAAAGTCGCAGTCGGTTGTCGGAAGCATCATACTAACAAGCCGACAATCGGCCGATCATTCACGGCCAACAATCGTTGCGTGTGTACGAGGCATAAGACTCCTCCCTGTGAGTTTTGCTACAAATAGCATCTTCCGGGGCATTGCTGCTATACTCCTTCTTATGTTTTCCCTTTTAGCTCAGTTGCAAGGTTTTCTCTGTTCATAGAAGCTAATACTATACAGGGTGTGACAATTTAATTCTTGGCATGGACTGTAAAAAAAAAAAAAAATGTTTGTGCAGGAGCATTGTCGTGGTCCACTAGTCCCGGTCTTTTCCTCAGGGCAGGGTCCCATAACCTTTTCAGAATTTCCAAGTAACTTGTAAGTAAGTTGACCGTTGTACTATGTTCTATGAAATCCTAGTAAATCATCCCCTTGTGATCAAAAAAACACACCAGCATGCCCATATGTGGATTTTCACTCTGCATCCGTCCTTTTTCATTTTTGGCTGCCCACTGCACTTGTCATTATGGACATCTTCCGGCCCATCCTCAAACCGTCTTTTATTTAAAAAACACTTGATTTCTCCATGGAGTGTTCACCATAAGCTTGCTATAACAGAGCTAAAGTTTCACGCGATTTTTCTTTTTTTTCCAATTTTTACGCAAAATTTGATAATTCGCTGCTCCAGATTCCTGTCACTCATTTTCTGCCAACAGTACAAGTGTTATTTCTTCTGCAACTCTATAATGGCTCAGTCAAGTCTGCGACCCAGGCGAGTGCAAATTGTAACCTGTCAGAACACGCTCAAGTGAGAATGCCTGGGTAACTCAGCACCATAATGGAGTGCATTCCAGGAATTAAATTGTCAGACCTCATAGCTTTCATGGATAAAGTGTGATCTATGAATGGGGGGAGCGCAACCTTTGAATCACTTTCTAGTCCTCCATTCATAGGGAGAGGGAATAAAATCACTGTCGGCCTCATTTATTCAAGAGGGCAAATTCAATCAAGTAACCTATCCTAATGTGCTCAGGCCTGGTCTATTTTCTGCTTTGTAACGCTGGTTCACACTGGATGCGGTGTGGGAACTGCATGCGACTTGAACAGGAACCGCACCTCATTCCTGTTAAAATCCCATGCAATTTTGCAGCAGTGCGATTTGAGCTATTCATTCTGTATGGCTCAAATCGCACCGGGTCCACACTGAATTTACAGTGCGTTTTGCGGGATCAGATCATATGCGTGTGAACACCCATCGATATGATTCTGAAAATCGCAGTACGTTTTGCAAACCCATTTCGGGGTGTCGTTAACATACACACCTGCAGTGGTTGGCCTGAACGAAGGGCGATATTGATGCGGTGATGAAACCGCACAGAATTTGCTGCAAACTCTGCACCGCATCAGTGTGCGCGGTACCATAAACACAGGCCGAATGTCCGCCTCGCCCCCCCCCCGACATTCGGCCTGTGTGTTCGGGCTTTTACTGAAACGTGAGAATTTGGTGCAACTGTGCCTGGTAGCCAATCAGCTTCTAACTTCAACTTGTTCCGTTAAGCTTTGACAATAAAACCTGAAAGCTGATTGGTTTATACGCAGAGCTGCACCAGATTTTGCACTATTCAGTTTTATTTTTTTGTGGTACTGATTATACTACACTGAGTAAAGGCAGTTATTATACAATACCAGTTTGAAGCAATACCTTTCACTTGTTTGCATACCAAAGCCATATCGGTCTAAGAAGAAATGGAGACCAATTAGGTACGCAAATGTCATTTGTATGTGTCTAATTTTTCTTTGTCACACATTTTGTTTGCCATTTATGCAGAAGTGCCTAGTATATTGACTTTAGGGCTGATTTTAAATGTGATCTCATGTTTTCCTAGCTCTCAGATCACCTTCCCTAGACTTTGCCCCTACTGTGTACACTTCATTTTATTTAGACCTTCAGATGTCTAGGGTTGTGAATGATTAGTCCCAGAGCAGTGAGGTAGACATTAACTGGTTTATTTTTTTTTCTTTAGCAAGCTAGGCCCTTTTTTATAGGTTGAATTTAGACAACTAAACCCTTTTCTGCATTTGGTGCCTTGAACTACTTGAACATCATCGGCAGTGATGTGAACTCTGAGGCTCAATTCACACCTGAGCTTATCATTTTCAGGCATTTTTTTTTTTTTTTTCAGGCGTTTGGATGCAGGCATTGAACTCTAGTTAAAATGCTTTTAATCTGCCAAAAAAGAAGCTCATGTACTCTTTTGAGCTTCAGGCGACAAAAATGTTCATATTTGAACAGGGGCCATTAAAATGAATGGGATTTTGCTTGTTGGGCGTTTTGAGACTTTAGAGATGAGTGTTTTATGAGCTGAAAAATGCTCAGGTGTGAACAGGGCCTAAGGCCTCCTGCACACGATGTTTTAAGGCTACGTTCACATCTAGGCGTTGATATTTTTACAGATGTTTTACAGGTGTTTTTTTTTGGGCATTTTTGTAGCGTTTTTCTGCAGGCGTTTTTAGGTGACAATTCACCAATGATAAAAAATGCCTGCAATCTGCCAAAAAGAGAAGCCCATGTACATGACAGGCGTTTTGCTTAAGGCAACAGAACGCTCAGATGTGAACAGGGGATTTGTCTTGTTGGGGGTTTTAAGGGCTGAGGCTTAAAGCAGAAAATCACCCAAAAATGCCTAGATGGGGATGGAGTCTTACAGCTGCTGTTTTTGGCTTCAGACTTTTTTTTTCTGCAGCCAGTAAACTCCCAGCATGTTATACTAGGTGTCCATGCTCACTTAAGCTGTTATCAGCAGGTTAAACCCCCAGAACTAGTGGGTTTTGAGAGGAGTTTTTCAGCAGTTTTTTAAGACGCGCTAACTGATAAAAGCTGAAAAATGCGGCTATTCCATTCAAAAGTACCTTAAGACACAAGGTAAAAGTTGTCTGGCTTAGTGGTTTTTAGTCGGGAACACATGACCAAACATGACCCTTCATCCCACTGGCTGTCTGCTGTCTGGGGAACAGTGAACTTGTAAAGTTGACCATACACTAGTAGATTTTTGGTGAACATTTGTTTAAAAGTTAGCCCTAAAGTTCTCAGTATATTTGAGGACTTGATGAAATTCATTCAAAGTACTTTAAAATGTTTCCTTTTTAGCATTCAATTTTGGAACAAATAGACTTTCCTGAATGAAAACTGTACACACGGTTATAAACTTGTTTGAGCTCTCCATTCTGCTCTTTCAAATTTTCTCATCATTGCGGTTAAAAATTAATGTCCATTTTACCCAGCTAACAATTTAAAAAAATTGAACAAAAAAATTGTGAACAAAATTTTACTAATGTGTAAGGTAATAGGACCTGTCCTAAAAAACACTGTTAAGGATTAGCAAGTATCAGGGTATTACAGATAGTTCCTAGTAAGCCTCATGCACACTGGACAGTATCCAAATGTCAGGAGAAAGCTGTAGCTGTAGAAGGAGTTTTTCAGCTTTTTTGCAGTAGCGTGTTTTTTTTTTTAAAGCTTTTTTTTAGCTGTAGCTTTTTCTAGCAAAACTTTACTCCCATAAAAGCCTATAGCTCAAAAACAGAGATAATTGCTGAATATAAGTGTTTTTATGCTGTATATTTTGTTTATATTTACTAGACTTCTTAACTTTTTATACCCAACTATAGTAAATAAAGTCTTGTTTGCTGAAAGTTAGTAATTTTTATTTTTGCCAACAGATGGAGCGCTAGGGTCCTATTCACATGCTTTCATGAATCTCTTTTACTTCTGCTGTTAAGTCTGCTTTAAAGAAGTGAATGAGTCAGTAGAACTCCTCCTTACCCTTTCCTCCTTTTCCTCTGAATGGCTCTGCCTTAAGTTTTGGTCTCAAAGAGCAAGCCTCAAAGGACAGAAGCTTTTTCTGTGCAGTCTATAGATAACCTTTTGGCATGTATTAATTGCTTATTGGAAAAAAATGTGTGTGCATGTGTATATATAATGTGTGTGCTGAATTTGTCCCCAACACATCTGAGAGTGTATTTTTCCACAGAAGTTACTATAACCGTGATTTTGTTTTTTGAGCTCATCCAATTCAGCGGGTAATGGTGGAACATAAATACATTGTTTTACATATCCCTACAAGAAAAAAGTCACAGGGTGTAATGTCTAGGGCGAAAGCACACATGTACTTCAAGAGCTGTAGCCAAAATAAAATCAGGACATCTGGATAAAGGCACTGCAGGGATACAAGCAAACAGGCAGGGAGAAACAGCGCTCTGGGCCCTTGGTGCAATTTTTATAATGTGGTAATCCCCAATTAAGTAGATTAAATGCTGGTTGTAAAAAAAACAGCCCAGTAGATACAGAAAAAAAAACATCAATTATTGATCAAATCTTTAAAAAGTTAATAAAAGTTTGCAATACCAATGTCAGAGGCTCCGAGCTATGATGGAATATCGCACCCAAGTTCTGATAAGGAGGCCGTGGAAGGATGGCAAGGTAGCAGCCCGTAGACTGTGGGCTGTTTGTGTGTCCAAACTTGGTGCGCTGTGGATGATGTCCAGGACCAGCTGCTGGGTGGAAGCAGAAGGAGGCCACCAGGAGCCAATGTGGATCACCAGCATGGAGGTTTCTGGGATGACCTGTTTTGCCCACATACGCTTTTTCAAGTCCTTGGCAAAGCGCATGCGCGTGAAACACGTCATCACGCCAACCTCAACGCCTTTGCTCCATATTGGCTCCTGGTGGCTTCTTCCAGCTTCCACCCAGTGGCTCGCCCTGACATCATCCGCAGAGTGCCAAGCTTGGACACACAAACTGACCACGGTCTATAGGCGGCTACCTTGCCATCGCTCCAATGGCCTCCCTGTCGGAAACACATTAATTTTTGGTAAATCTCGCTCATGCTGTACATATTTTGTGTGGCTTCTCAAGTCCCTATATATGATAATTGTGACGCAAAACTTTACCACTTAGATAAAACGTTGCTTCATCACTAAAAATTAACCCCGGTAAGAATCTGTCTTCCCCCTTGTCATCTAAGAGCATATGACTGAAATCTAAAGGTTTTCTTATGTCACCTACACGAATAGCTTGTACCAGTTGCAATCGGTATGGCCTCAGAAGCAAATGTCATCTTAACACACTCCAAAGCATCCTAAGTTCTCAGATAGCACACTGAGTGGACTTTTGTGGACTTTTCTGTGAAGCCTCTTGAATTGGTTGCACTATTTCCTTAGGGGGGGGATAAGCAGGTCAAGCTGAGCGGTCTGAGGGGACCAAATGAATAATTTTAGTGCTTTTGCTGTGAGGACTAATTACTCCGAATTGGCTGCAGCTTTAGAGGTCCGAGATGGCTTGTTTTAAAACTGTTTTTTACCTGCTTTCGATCATTTGAGTCGCGGGTGTCATTTTAAACGGCACTGGGACCAATGCTGTATCGTGGCCTAGGCCAACAAGGCCCAGGCCTAGGGCAGCACTTTGCTGGGGGGCAGCAAAAAAGGTGATGGGGCTGCACTGATATGCTGCCCTGATGGGCACTAATAGACTGCACTGATGGCCACTGATGAGGCAGGACTGATAAGCTGCACTGATAGGGCTACATTATGATGCACTGATAGGCTGCACTAATGGGCACTGAGAGGCTGCAGTGGTGACCACTGATGGGGCTGTACTGATGGCCACTGATGAGGCCGCACTGATGGGCAGTAATGAGGCTGCACTGATGGGCACTGATGTAGCTGAACTTATGGGAACTGATGAGGCTTCACTGATGGGCTCTGTGGTTGTGGTCTGTGGTTTACAGATGACAGGGTGGATCATAAACAGGAAAAGGTGTGGCCTTTACAGGAAGGGGTGGGTCACATTTAAATTGGGGTTGACCAAGTTTAGTCAGGCCTAGGGCAGCACAAAACCTAAATACGTCACTGACTGGGACAGCAGCATTTTTTTCCCTAATGCTATATAAAAATTGCAGTTTTGTGATTTAATTTTATTCGGCAGATTTTGACATTTCTTTTTTGGGGTAAATATCTAGGACTGCTAAAACTATGCATAAGTCATGTTGGGAAAGATTATAAGAAAATTCAGGGTTTTTTTTTTTTTCCTCTAATTTTTAACTATTTATTTTCCTAATTACTACCTAGGAAATCAATATGTATCCAAATTTGCCAAAAACACAATTTCTATCTGTCCCATGAAATTAATGCATAATATGTTGGGAAAGACAATAAACACTAAAAGGTGTAAGGTGTAATACTGAGACATCACAATAGCGGAATAAAAAATACCTAAATTTTTGAAAATCCATAGCTTGTTTTTACTGCTAAAGCATGTTTGCTACTAAGTCTTATTTTGCGGTCTGTTGTATTTATAGGATCGATGCCTATGGATTTGAAAGGCCTGAAGGTTTTGATTATACATTTTATGAAGACTTTCATTCCAGATACTTGGTAGTTCTCACCAGAAGAGCTATAAAATGGTCAAAACTTTTGCAAACGTCTACAGCTGCTGAGAAGGGCATGAAAGGTATGTCAATGAACAGGATTAATGGAATGTTTTTAGATTCTGACATCTGATACTGTGTTTAGGCTCTCTGAATATATCTGGGCTAGGTGCAAGGTTTCAAATTGTCCACCTTACAGAAAAATGGTCTCTGCTATGTCCGGCTCCCTGACCAGCGAGCCTCAAATTCCGTATGTTCACGTTAACATACACACGTTTTCTAAAATGTGTCAAAATCCAAAACCTTGTTTCTCTTACGTCTTCCGACAGTCGCCGCCATCTTCATATTCGTCACAATGGGGTATTAGACTTTGCTCCGAAGGAGTAGCTAGGCAACAGAATATGTTAACATTAAAGCTTTTAACACATCCCACCCCCAGGGGGTGGTCCCCTCAGTCAATACCCTCCTACTTCCTGCATCCATATCTCAGTTTCAATGTCTAGCTTGTCAGGAGTAGCTGGATCTCTCTATGCTGGGGCATTTTGCCTCAGCCTTTATCTTCTTTTTTGATTTTTTGTTTGAGTTTTTTCTCTCTTTACTTAGCTGTTGTTTTTGTCAGCATTAGTTAGTTCTTCTGATGAAGAGGATTCGTGCGGGCTGGGTCTCGGGCTGATTCCCCTGGTCTCAGGTTGTGGGTCAGTGGCTTCCCAGCCTGCCATCGAGCGTTCAGCCAGGTAACGCTCCTGGCACAGTGAACGACCCATCCCTGTTCGGTGCAGGGATGCTTGGTGAGGTGGCTACCTCACTGGACGCTGTGCGGTTTCTTAACCCCGATTTTTCTGCGTCCTGAATGCGACTCTCCCTGCCACATGTGCAGTGGCTTGTTCGCCTGTGCGGGTTCCCCACGCCATTTAGGTAAGTGTATCTGTGTGGGGACCTGTCTGTTGGGGGGGTGTCAGTCTGGGACTGTGTAACCTGCCTCTGTTCACACTGTTTGGCTCCCTATCGCTCTGGCTGCATGCTGTGGGCTGCAAGGGGGGGGGGGCTGTGCTGCACTATCTGTGTCAGACTGTGGGACGTGTGACAGGCTGTGTGCTGGGGGGCATGTTTTGTCATGTTTGGGCACAATACAGCGATCGCTGCGGCGGTCCGCCATGTTTTCTACATGCTGTAGTGTTATACTGCGGTCCTCACAGTAGTGGGGGAGCGGCGGTTTCGGCGCCAAACTGCGCCATTTTGGCTGCGCTCGCCCCGGCCGCATGTTTGCACTGCGGGCGGCCATTTTCTTGTAGCCTTCCATAGGCTTTAATAGAGCGCCCTGATTCATCACTTCCTCTTTCCTGGGTGCACCGATCGAGGCGGCAGCAGCAGCAGTGGTCTCTTCAGGTTTCATCCTCTCTTCTTCCTATATCCATTGCCTGTATTCAGTTTTATCCCTGTGGGGGTCTGCTTGTGCTAGTGTGTGTGTGTGCGGTGGGCTGCGCTCGCCGCGCTTGTTAAAGGGGCAGTTAACCCTTTATTCTCCAGCATATTTTTTGGGGCAATGGATTCTCAGGAAGGCAAATTTCCTGCCACCTTGGTGGGTAGCCAGGGGACTGCTGTTTCCCCCCCAGGGGGGGATTTGGCTGAGGTGGTGGCTAACCTTGCTGCTCAGGTGCAGATGCTTGTGGCTGCTCAATCCACTAATAGACCCAGAGTTTCAATGTCCTCTGATTCAGAGGGTGATGGTGATGGGGCTGCTATGGCTGGGATCTCCTTATCGGGGTCCCGTTCCTCCCTGGATCTCGTGGGGTCCGAGGTGGAGGCTGAGGTTGAAGGGGTTGATAATTCTCCCCCTGGCTCGCCTGAAGAGCTTGCAATCATGGATGAATTGGTTGCTTCTATTAAACAAACGCTGCGTTTGCAGGATGAAGCGTGTCCTCCTGCTGCCCTGGCGGCTTATGGGACTCAGAAAAGACGCAAGACATCGCAGGTCTTTCCCTGCACTGATGATTTTCAGCGCGCTGTTAAGGAACAATGGCGCAATTTACGCAAACCTTTTGCTGTGCCAAGTAGGTTCAGGCTGCGTTATCCTTTCACGCCTACCACTGATGAACGGTGGTGTGTGCCACCCCCGGTGGATCACGCGATAGCGGTTTTGAATAAATCCACTGCGATTCCTGCAGAAGATACTCCGGTGTTCCGAGATGCCACAGATAGGAGACTGGAGTCTCTTGCCCGTCATACTTATTCTGTTACGGGTTCGATGCTTAAAGCTCTGTTTGCCTCTCTTATGGCAGCCCAGGCTGTCGCGAGTTGGACGCAGGTGCTTAGGCGTGTCCTAGTGGCTGATTCGGCCTCACCGGCGACATTGGATATGGTGGATCAAATCCATCAAGCTGTCATGTATTTGTGTGATGCGGACTTGGATTTAGTGCAGTTGGCTGCACGTGTACACAGCGTGGCGGTGTTGTCTCGCTGCCTGGTTTGGTTAAAGTGTTGGTCTGTGGACCAATCTTCGCGCAAGACCCTAGCCAATCTGCCTTATGATGGATCTCGTCTTTTTGGGGAATCCTTGGATACGTTGATAAAGGGGATCACGGGCAGTAAGAGCACGCTCTTGCCCCATTTCCCCAAGGCTAAGGGGGCTCCTGGTAAGAAGCATACTAATTTTCGGCCTTCTCAGGGGTCCTTTCGTGCCTTTCGGTCGCACTACAAGGGCAAACCGTTCAAGGGTCACGGCTCCCAAAAGAAGCCGTGGTCTGGTAAGCAGAAGTCCGGTCAGTCCGGACCCGCTGCCCATAACAATGCGGCCTGAAGGGACGCCCTCACCCAGTTCTGGGGTGGGGGGACGCTTGCTCGGTTTTCTTCAACCCTGGCTGGCCCGCGTTCGGGACCGGTGGGTTCAGGAGATCGTTCGATCTGGCTACAAGATCGAGTTTCTCTCTCGGCCAGAGAGCAGATTTTTTCCCTCAAATCTTCAACTGTCTCCGGAGCGTTTGCGGGATCTGCACCTGGCGGTGCGGGACCTGAGGGCTCAGGGAGTGGTGGTTCCGGTGCCTCATCGGGACAGATTTCGGGGGTTTTATTCAAATCTGTTCACCGTGCCCAGGAAGGAGGGCAAGGTTCGTCCAATTCTGGACTTGAAGGCTCTGAACCGCTTTGTGCGGGTTCGCAAGTTCCGCATGGAATCCCTGCGGTCGGTGGTGGCTGCCCTGGTTCCGGGGGAATTCATGGCCTCCATCGATTTGAAGGATGCGTACCTTCACATCCCGATTTTCGAGGGTCACCAGAGGTACCTGCGATTTGCCATTGCGGAGGATCATTACCAATTCGTGGCATTACCTTTTGGTCTCGCCTCGGCTCCACGGGTTTTCACCAAGGTGCTTGCACCGGTTCTGGCTTTGTTGAGAGCCCAGGGCATCTCTGTCCTGGGGTATCTGGACGATATTCTGGTTCGGTCTGCGACCAGCCAGGGTCTGGAAAAGGACCTGTCCGTCACGATGCAAACTCTACAGGAGTTTGGTTGGACGATAAATTTTCCAAAATCGACGCTGGGTCCGTCGGTTCGTCTTCCCTACCTGGGAATGATCCTGGACTCGGTCCAGGCGAAGGTCTTCCTGCCGGACGACAAACTCAGGACTCTTCAGGAGTAAGTCGGGTCCCTCAGGGACGTTCCACACTCGTCACTGCGGACGTGCATGAGATGTCTGGGGTTGATGGTCTCGGCCTTCGAGGCGATCCCCTTTGCCCAGTTCCACACGCGGGGTCTCCAAGCGGAGATCCTGTCCAGGTGGGACGGGCGACCGCAATCCCTGGATCTTCAGATCTCGTTGAGCCATGGCACCAGAAGGGATCTTCTGTGGTGGCTCCAGTCCCCGATGGTGTCAGGGGGCAAGTCCTTTCGTCCTCTCGTGGACAGTGATCACCACGGATGCCAGCCTGTCGGGCTGGGTTGGTGTTCTGGGCGTTCTGTCCGCCCAGGGAACTTGGTCAGAGGGGGAGTCCTCCCTTCCGATCAACATTCTGGAATTGCGTGCGATAAATCTCTGCCTTCGTCGTTGGACGGACCGGCTGCAGGGCTGTCCGGTTCGGCTGCAGACGGACAATGCCACGGCGGTGGCCTACATCAACCACCAAGGGGGCACCAGGAGTGCCCGAGCGGCTCGGAAGTAGCCGACATTCTATCTTGGGCCGAGACTCATGTCCCGGCGATAACGGCAGTTCACATTCCGGGGGTGGAGAACTGGCAGGCGGACTATCTGAGTCGCCAGACCCTGGATCAGGGGGAATGGTCTCTCCATCCGGCTGTCTTCCAGATGTTGTGCGCGAAGTGGGGTCTTCCAGATGTGGACCTGTTCGCGTCTCGTCTGACCAACAAGGTGAAAAAGTTCGTGGCAAGGACGAGCGACCCTCGGGCAGACGCGTCGGACGCGTTGGTGGCCCCGTGGCATCAGTACCGACTGATGTATGCGTTTCCACCGATTCAATTGCTGTCCAGGTTCCTTCGCAGGTTGCACTCGGAACGCAGCACGGTGATTCTTGTGGCACCGGACTGGCCTCGCCGGTCCTGGTACGCGGACCTCGTGAATCTGGCGGTCGACGCCCCGTGGCGTCTGCCTCTTCGAGACGATCTCCTGTCTCAAGGGCCGATATTCCATCCTGCTTTACAGTTGCTGGCTTTGACGGCCTGGCTGTTGAGACCGAGGTCCTGAACAATAGGGGTCTCTCCCCTGAGGTCATTCACACTTTGATCAACGCGAGGAAGCCTTCCTCGGGGAAGGTCTATTACCGTACTTGGAAGGCCTATTTTGCCTGGCGTGAGTCCAGGGGGTTTTCACCTCGCACGTACTCGGTTTCTCGAGTGTTGCCCTTCCTTCAAACGGGTGTCGACCAGTGTTTGGCGCTGGCTACGGTCAAGGGTCAGGTGTCTGCGCTGGCCGTTCTTTTTCAACGTCCTGTGGCTTCTAACCCCTTGGTTGGCACTTTTGTTCAGGGGGTGCGACATCTGGTCCCTCCTAGGAGGGAACCTCTGCCTCCTTGGGATTTGAATCTCGTTCTCTCCGTTTTACAACGTTCTCCTTTTGAACAGATCAGGGAGATCTCGTTGTCTATGTTGTCCAAAAAGGTCGCCTTTTTGGTGGCGATCACTTCGGCTCGTAGAGTGTCGGAGCTGGCGGCTTTGTCCTGCAAGTCTCCGTATCTGGTTATTCACTTGGATAAGGTGGTCTTGCGACCTAACCCTTCTTTTCTTCCGAAGCGAGTTTCGGAATTTCATCTCAATGAGGATATTGTTTTGCCTTCGCTTTGCGTGAAGCCTAAGCATCCGAAGGAGGTGAGGTTGCACTCCTTGGATGTTGTTCGGGCGATAAGGGTTTACCTTAAATCGACTGAGTCTTTTCGCAAGACGGACTCTTTGTTTGTTCTTCCGGAAGGTCCTCGGAAGGGCATGGCGGCGTCGGCTTCTACCATCGCCAAATGGATCAGACAGACCATTGAACAGGCATATGCTTTGCAGGGAAAAGTTCCCCCTATGCCTGTGAAGGCGCACTCTACTAGATCTCGGAGTACGTCTTGGGCCTGTCGTCATGGGGCTTCTGTGGCCCAGGTGTGTAAGGCGGCGACCTGGTCGACCGTGCACACTTTCACAGAATTCTATAAAGTGGATGTTCAGGCATCGGCAGATGCTTCCTTTGGCCGCAAGGTTCTTAGTGCGGCAGTTCCTTAGGGTCCCTTGTTTTGGACCCCTGGCTGTTTTGGGGTACGTGTTTAATCCCTGGGTTATTTGCTTTTCCTGGGTTGTTGCTCCTGTTGAGCAAGTTTTTTTTCATGTTGCCCAGCTGGTTTCCTTCCTTTGGTAAGGTTCCTTTCTTTGATGTGGAGACTGCGTTGCCTTACGGCGCGGCTGCGTTTCCCACCCCTCATGTTTGCACTGCTTTGAGACGTCCCCATTGTGACGAATATGAAGATGGCGGCGACTGTCGGAGGACGTAAGAGAAAACGGAATTTTTGTAAAATCTTACCTGTAAAATTCCTTTCTCTGAGTCCTCCGACAGTCGCCGCCCCCGCCCCTCTTTTGGGGTTTGGTTATATACTCTACTGCTATTCCACTGAAACTGAGATATGGATGCAGGAAGAAGGAGGGTATTGACTGAGGGGACCACCCCCTGGGGGTGGGATGTGCTAAAAGCTTTAATGTTAACAAATTCTGTTGCCTTGCTACTCCTTCGGAGCAAAGTCTAATACCCCATTGTGACGAATATGAAGATGGCGGCGACTGTCGGAGGACTCAGAGAAAGGAATTTTACAGGTAAGATTTTACAAAAATTCAGTTTTTTGTTTTGGATGGAGTGGTAAAGGGTTAGAAACTTTACTGGATTTGGGGTTTTTATTGCAGCCTGTGTCATCATAGGAGGATTCCCCCTCTCTATTTGTTCTGGTGACCATTGTCACTGAGACTGAAAGTGAAGGAAAATCCCAAAGGCTGTTACCCAAAAGGGAATAGAAGGTTGTGTCTACAGGACAGGAAATGTAGAAAGGTTTCTTCGATGGCACAGTACAATTGATATGCATTTAACTTTTGCATACTTTATTCAA
This sequence comes from Pelophylax lessonae, assembly GCF_965119305.1. NCBI lineage: Eukaryota > Metazoa > Chordata > Amphibia > Anura > Ranidae > Pelophylax > Pelophylax lessonae. The sequence continues at coordinate 465,901,141 of NC_138769.1, forward strand.
AGTAGAAAAAAGGTATTGTCTTTAGATATTTTAAGCATTGGGCAAGGTGTCACTGGGTTCTGCAAACCAC